>NC_044553.1:158172284-158494293 GCF_007565055.1 Rhinopithecus roxellana | reverse complement strand
CACTACCACCCACCACTGCTACTGCCACCGCCACCACTGCCGCCACTACCACTACCAGCACTACCGCCACCACCACCACCACTACCGTCACCACCACCTCCACCACCACCACCACCACTACCAGTACCAATATCACCACCACCACGACCACCACAACCACCAATATCACCACCACCACCACCACCATCACAACCACCACCACTACCACTGCTGGCGCCACTACCACTACCAGTGCCACCACCACCACCTCCACCACCACCACCACCAATATCACCACCACCACCACCACCACAACCACCACCACCACCACCACTACTACTACCACCACCAATATCACCACCACCTACCACCACCACCACTACTACCAACACCACCACCACCACCACTACCACCACCACCACTACTACCACCACCACCAATATCACCACCACCACCACCACCACAACCACCACCACCACCACCACTACTACTACCACCACCACCACCACCTACCACCACCACCACTACTACCAACACCACCACCACCACCACTACCACCACCACCACTGATTGGTGACTGTTAGAGGAGCAGAAAGCAAATGCATTATCTCAGAAACTGAAAAATAAAGTGAATGAAATCAAGCATTAATCCTGACTTTCCTATATGAACTCTACCGCTGAGTACCAAAATAGTAGATGAAGGAAAGTTTCTCTTCATGAAAGTACTATATCTAATAAACGAAGAAGAAAAGCTAAACATGTAAATCAATAGTTGGCAACATTTATGGTTCTTGGCACTGGGTATCAACAGCTGCTAATGTCACAAAAAGTGAGAAAAAGCCATTATGTGCCTCCTAAAGGAAAAATACAGCAATACACATAGAGCTTGAATATGACCAAGCCTCGATATCCAGAAATCACTTTACAGGAAATACAGGGGACAGAGAAACACGTGAAACACCACCACAAAGATGCATTCAGCAAAATCCATTGTGGAAAATGCTACAGGACAAATGAGTCAGTTTCATCAACAAATTTACTGTAATAGAGGGAGAGAGAGAACACCTATGGATTAACAGAAACTAGTAAGTCATATCAACCAACTATCATTGTGTGGGCCTTTTTTTGCTTCCTGGTTTAAACAAATTGTTAAAAAAAAAGTAAATTGAAAATTTGAACATGCAACTGGTCATCTGATGATATTAAGACATCAATGCTAATTTGGGTTGGGGAGGAGACAATGATACTGTAGTTATATTAAAAATAAGAGGGCAGGTCTGGTGCTGTGGCTCACGCCTGTAATCCTAGCACTTTGGAAGGCCAAAGATGGGGGTGGATTGCTTGAGCTCAGGAGTTCGAGACCAGCCTGGGAAACATGGCAAAACCTCATCTCTACTAAAAATACAAAAAAATTAGCCAGGTGTGGTGGTGCATGCCTGTAGTCCCACCTACTCGGGAGGCTGAGGTGGGAGGATTGCTTGAGCTTGGGGGTGGAGGATGCAGTGAGCCGAGATCACGCCACTGCACTCCAGCCTGGGTGACAGAGTGAGACTCTGTCTAAAAAAAAATGGCAGAGCTGGGTGCAGTGACACATGCCTGTAGTCCCAGCTATTCAAGGGACTGAGGCTGTAGGGTAGTATGATCACGTCTGTGAGTACCCACTGCACTCCAGCCTGCAACATAGTGAGACTTCATCTCTAACAATAAAAAAGCCATTAAAAAAAAAAAAAAAGAGCTGCTAGGGGCAGTGGCTGATGCCTGTAATTGCAGCACTTTGGGAGGCTGAGGCGGGAGGATCACTTGAGGCCAGGAATTTGAGACCAGCCTGGCCAACCTGGCAAAACCCTGTCTCTACTAAAAATACAAAAATTAGCCGGGCGTGGTGGTGTAAGCCTGTAGTCCCAGCTACTTGGCAGGCTGAGGCAGGAGAATCGCTTGAACCTGGGAGGCAGAGGTTGCAGTGGCTGACATTGTGCCCCTGCGCTCCAGCCTGAGCAACAGTGCAAGCCTCCATCTCAAAAAGAAAAAGAAAAAAAAAACAAAAAAACCAAAAAACCCAAAAAATAAGAGGGCAATTCTTCTAGCTGTGGCCAAATGGGAAGGTTGGCCAATCCTCTCCCCATAAGGCAATTATGAAATTCTATAGAACTGACAAAAACAACAATTTCCACACTCTGTAAATTGAACAGAGACATGAAAACCTGAGAAGTGCTTATGTTTGAAAACCTTCTCAACTTCAGGTAAAAACAGGGTGAATCTATCGTGTTCTTCCCTGGGCTGCCCTCACTCCTTCGCAGCAGCTGGGCCAGCACAGGGGTCCTGGCAGGGAAGAGCAGGTTCTGAGGACCACGTGCCTGTTGCAAAGGGGCTCACTCCATATGGAGCCCGGGACAATAGTGGCACTGGGATGGAAATGCCCATCTCTAGGGCAGTTGGGTGGGGAGGGCCAAGCTTTCTACTCACCTGAGGTTATGGTTATTGTATGGGTGAGTGTATTCCTGGCGGATACGGAGGCTGGTGCATGCACAGTGGAGGCAGGAAAGGATCCTGGCTATTCAGACACCCTTCCGGCCAGTCTGAGTCTGCACATGTGCATAGAGGAGATGTAAAAGGGCAAGTGGAAAGCAAAAGCCAGGTCCACATGGAAATGGCCTGAACTTTGAACATGCCCTTCTACCTGCCCACAGAGCCACTGGCAGAGGACGGAGCCTTACTGGCCTAAGTTATTTATGCATAACCTCTGCCCAATCATTCATTCAAACTACATGAAGCAAAAATAGAGAAATTTGGTGGCTCCTGCCTGTAATCCCACTTTGGGAGGCTGAGGCAGGAAGACTGCTTGAGCCCAGGAGTTTCAGTTTAGAGACATGGGAATACCCTGTCTCTAAAAAAATTAGCTGGGTGTAGTGGTGCATGCCTGCAGTCCCAGCTTCTTAGGAGGCCGAGGTGGCAGAATTACTTAAGCCCAAGAGGTCAGGGCTGCAGTGAGCTGTGTTCGTGCTAGTGTACACCAGCCTAGGTGACAGAGTGAAAAAAAAAAAAAAGAGAAATCTGAATAGACTTATAAGAAGAAATTGAATTAGTAATTAAAAACCTTCCCACAAAGAAAAGCCCAGTTGGTTACAGCAAATTCACATACATTCTGTCAAATATTTAATATAAAACCAACTTTTCACAAACTCTTCCAGAAAACAGAGGAGAGAATACTTCCTAATTTACTCTGGAAGGCTGGTAGTACTCTCATAACTGAGACACACAAAGATGCCACAAGGAAAGAAAACTATATACCAATATCCCTTAGAAACATGGAGGCAAAAATCCTTAATAGAATACTAACAAACATATGTAAAAGGGATTATATACCATGATTAAGTGGAATTTATCACAGGAATGTGAAGTTGGTTTAACATCTGAAAATTAATACATGTAGTGATATTAATAAAATAAGATGAAGGATGAAACCCACATAATAATCCCAACGGATGCAGAAAAAACATCTGATAAACTCCAATCCCAGTCACGTTAAAACCTCCAAACAAATTAGAAATAGAAGGGGGCATCTTTATCCCTCAGGATGAAAGACTGAATGCTTTTTCTCCTCAGAAAAACAGAGGAAAATTAATAAAATATAGTGATATTAATATAATAAGACTGAAACAACTTTCTGTGGTTTCAGTAACCTGTGGTCAGCTGTGGTCTGCAAATATTACGTATAATACAGGCTGTGTTTTCAACAAAAAGTGCTGGGACAGCTAGATATCTCTATGCAGAGCAAACAGGCTCTTCCCTCTCACCATCCACAAGACACAAGTCTTGTGCACTCTTGTAACTCTTGCGTAATTAACTCAAATGGATCATAGACTCGAATGTAAGGGCTAAAACAACTCTTCTAAAAGAAAGCACACGAGGAAATAGTCGTGATCTTGGATATAACCCCAAAGGCATGAGCCACAAAAGGAAAAATTGATAAACTGAACTTCGTCAGAATTAAAAGCTTTTGTGCTTTAAAAAACCCCATGAAGAAAATAAAGGCTGGGCATGGTGGCTCACGCCTATAATCCCAGCAGTTTTGAGAGGCCGAGGCAGGTGGATCACTTGGGCCCAGGAGTTTAAGACCAGCCTGGGCAACATGGCAAAACCCTGTCTCTAACAAAAATACAAAAATTAGCCAGGTGTTGTGGTGTGTGTCTGTGTTCCCAGCTACTTGGGAGGCTGAGGTGAGAGGACTGCTTGGACCTGAGGTTGAGGCTGCAGTGAGCCACGATCGTGCCAGTGCACTCCAGCCTGGGTGACAGAGCAAGACACTGTCTCAAAAAAAAAAAAAAAAAAGAAAGAAAGAAATAAAAGATAAGCCATACATTCAGAAAAAATATTTGCAAATCATCTATCTGACAAAAACTGTATATATGGAATATATAAAGAGAACTTACCACTTAACAGTAAGACAAACAGCCCAATTAGAAATTGGCAAAATATCTGAACAGATATTTCACCGAAGAAAGTATTGGAATGACTAATATGCACATTAAAAAATGCTCAATATCAGTAGTCATTAGGGAAACACCAATTAAAACCACAATGAGATGCCATTACACACTCTTTCGAATGACTATAATCAAAAAGACAACAACAAGTATTGGGAGGATGTGATGATACTAGAACCCTAGCACACGGCTGGTGAGAATGCAAAACAGGACAGGCAGTCTGGAAGTTTCATTAAATGTTAAACATAAGTTTACCATACAATTCGTCAATTCCACGCCTAAGAATTTACCCGAAAAATGAAAACAAACACAAAAAGGCATACACATGAATGTTCATAGCATTATTCATAATAATAAAAAACCAGAAACAATCGAAATCCATAAGGCCAGAGTGCAGTGGCTCACGCCTGTAATCCTGGCACTTTGGGAGGCTGAGGTGGGTGGATCACCTGAGGTCAGGAGTTCAAGACTAGCCTGGCCAATAAGGCGAAACTCCATCTCTACTAAAAATACAAAAATTAGCCAGCTGTGGTGGCGTGCACCTGTAATCCCAGCTACTCGGCAGGCTGAGGCAGAAGAATGGCTTGAACCTGGGAGGCAGAGGTTGCAGTGAGGCTCTGTCTCAAAAAAAAAAAAAAAAAAAAAAAAAAAAAAAAAAAAAAAATCCATCATTAACTGATGCATGGATAAACAAGATGTAGTATATATCCATAAAACGGAAAACTACCCAGCAATTAGAAGGAATATACTACTGCTATGTGCATAGTAACATGGATTAATCTCAAAAATATGATTCTATGTGAAAGAAGTCAGATGCAACCAACTACATATTGTAGGAATCCATTTATACGACATGTCCAGAAAAAGCAATTTTTGGAAACAGAAAACAGATCAGTAGTTTCCTCGGACCAGGGGTGAGGGTGGAGGTGAACTGCTAACGGGCATGGAGGAAACTTTTTGGGTGACGAAAAGGTTCAAAAACTGGACTGCAATGATGGTTGTTGCATAGCTCCACAAGTGTATGAAGAATTGATGAGTTGTACATTTATAATGGCTCATTATTGTATGT
The DNA here is from genome assembly GCF_007565055.1 of Rhinopithecus roxellana. Classification (NCBI taxonomy): domain Eukaryota; kingdom Metazoa; phylum Chordata; class Mammalia; order Primates; family Cercopithecidae; genus Rhinopithecus; species Rhinopithecus roxellana. Next base: position 158,488,761 of record NC_044553.1, on the reverse strand, counting down.
AAATTATTCCTTAATAAAGCTGTTAAAAAGAGTCTTTATCTTTTTGGGATATATACAATTATTAACAGATGATGAGATGTCTGGGAACTGCTTCAGAATATGGGAGGTGGGCAGTGGGTAGGGCTACAGACGGAGGAAACTGGCTAAGAGCTGATCATCGTTGAAGCTGGCAGATGAGTACATGGGGTTCATTATTCTATTCTGTTTAAATTTGTCTATGTTTGAAATTCTCCGTAACACAAGCATAGTGACCCAAAGGAGGGAAAAGAAACCTAAATGCCACAATTATGTGCATGTCTAATTTAAAATGTACTCTGAGGAGGCTTGTGAAATTTTTTCTTAAAAGACACGGACACAGAATCTCAATTCTGTTGGGATTTTAAAGTAGTGGATACAATAGTAAAGACCTGGAATCAACCCAAATGTCCATCAATAGTAGACTGGACAAAGAAAATGCGGTATATATACACCACGGAATACTATGCAGCCATAAAAAGGAAAAAGACCATGTCTTTTGTGGGGATATGGATGGAGCCGGAAGCTGTTATCCTCGGCAAACTAATTCAGGAACACAAAACCAAACACCGCATGTGCTCATTTGTAAGTGGGAGCTGAATGATGAGAACACATGGGCACACTGGGTGGGGAACAACACACACGGGGGCCTGCGGGAGGGTGGTGAGGGGGAGGGAGAGCATGACGAACAACAGCTAATGGGTGCTGGGCTTAATACATGGGTGATGAGTTTTTTTTTTTTTTTTTTTTTTTGAGACAGAGTCTCGCTCTGTCGCCCAGGCTGGAGTGCAGTGGTGTGATCTTGGCTCACTGCAAGCTGCGCCTCTCGGGTTCAGGCCATTCTCCTGCCTCAGCCTGCCAAGTAGCTGGGACTACAGGCGCCCACCACCAAGCTCAGCTAATTTTTTTGTATTTTTAGTAGAGACGGGGTTTCACCGTGTTAGCCAGGATGGTCTTGATCTTCTAACCTTGTGATCCGCCTGCCTCGGCCTCCCAAAGTGCTGAGATTACAGGTGTGTGCCACTGCGCCCAGCCGGGTGATGGGTTGATCTGTGCATTAAACCACCATGGCACACGTGTGCCTATGTAACAAACCAGCACATCCTGCACGTGGACTCCAGAACTTAAAATAAAAGTTGATTAAAAAAATGAAGTACTGAATGGTTTGGAGTCTAACCTGGTGAGTATCGCATTACAGAGAGCTGTTCATTTCCATCTGTGTGAACGGTGACCAAGTCTTTTGTTTCTGTGTCAAACACAAACCACCTGTTGTCAACATGAGAAAAAGCACAGTAAGTTGTTTAGTGAGAAAATGAAGATTATTATAATAGTGGGATGAATAAAAATTATTAATTATAAAAGCTTAATAAATACTCGAAATTTGCTTAATAAGAAAGCTTGTTCCCAGCTTTTATTCAAAGAAAATTTCCTATAAAAGCATTTTCTAATGAAAGGAACAGTATATTGGCTGGCATTCAAAACTATGCTGTTATCAACACTATGATATGGTTTCTCTGTGTTTGTGCTTTGTCATTTACACATGGAGAGAAAGCTCTGGGCAGGGAAGATGCCAATACCTAGGACCAGGGCATATGGTGAGAGGAAGCAGTGAAGGGCCACCTGCAAGAGCTCACCCAGGTTTCCAGGGCGAAGCAGGACCATGCAGGAGGACGGGGCTGGGACAGCTCCAGGGTGGTGGTGTTCCCAGTGGTGCTGCAGACAGAGCAGGCTGAGAGTACAGGCCTTATGGGGATGCTAGCCTGCAACCAACAGGGCGAAGGAAAGCACAGAGCAAATGGGAGAAATCGGAGTGGAGGACTGGTCTTAAAATTTCACCTCGCTGGGCCATTTCCTCAGTGGTGAGATGGGGAGAAGAGCCAGGTCTACTTTGCAGGCTCAATATGAAAGTCGAATGATAATGGACGTGGAAGTGCTTTGTATCCTCTGATAAGCACACAGTACCCATTAAACGTGTGTTAACATCAGAATGACGGAACTCTCCTGCCTGTTAGATTCTCAAGGGGTGGTGGTGAGCCCCTGGTGTTTTAAGGATAAATGGAATGCGGGCTCCCTGCTGCTGCAGTTTCTAAGCTGCGTGAGGACATCCCATCAGCATGTCCACTGCAGAGTGAGTGTCCCTTGTCTTCCACAGGAGCCCTCTAGCCAAGGATTGTCAGAGGTCCTGACCCCCAGAAATGTGGATTTTGCTTCTCAGGGCCGATTTCTTGCATCTTCAACAACCATTTACCTTTAATGTGCTATTTAACCTTAGTAGAGGCTGGGGCTGATTAGAACATGGTTTTGTAGTATCCTGTTAAATCAACAGCATCAGGAGCTAAGCCCAACCTAGGACCTGAATGGCAAGAGGCATAGATGAGGGGCTGGATTAGGTGACCCGACCCATCTCCTCCACCACAGGACACTGTGATTCTGAGCACTGTCACCGTGTCCTACACATACAGCAGGTATGCCGGCATCTGTCAGCCTACTGGGAGGCCAGTCATCAGAAGGTGGGGGCCTGATGCGTTAGAAGCTTCAGCTTTCTCAAAGGGAGTCAACTGGGAGGTGGTGTGTGTGTGTGTGTGTGTGTGTGTGTGTGTATGTGTGTGTGTGTGTGTCTGCGTGTAAGGATACACAGATGTTTTCATGAAGAATTCTGTTGGATATGTGGAGCCCAATACTTAAGATATTGCTGCCTATGACCTACAAAGGGCTACCCTTTCTCTACCCATATAGGCTGTGCAGTCATAACAACAGAATCTAAGTGCTACACTTTTTAGAGAGGAAGGGTGGGAGGAAAAATATTTGACTGAAACCACAGTAAATGTATGCAGTACGACGACCAGCATAAAGGTTCAATCAAAACCCGGAAAACAATGATAATAATAACCCCTGCAGTGCCTAACAGGCAGCCTCGGCAGGTGCTCTGCACGCTGTCTCCTTCGATCCTCAGTGCAACACGGCCAGGCAGGGAATATCACCATTTACAGAAAAAGAAACAAATTTGGAAAGCTTATGTAACTGGCTCAAAGACACTGCTGCTAAGTGGCAAAGCTGAGCTGCAAACGCAGATCACCATCCCGCATGTAGGAGGTGCCAGGTGAATAGGTATTAACTCAATTGGAGGCTCAGGGTCTGGGCGGTTCCTAAAATTTTGAAAGCGAAGCTAGAAAAAGCATTTATTTTCTATTTTTAATTTTTTTTTTTTTTTTTTTTTTTTTTTTTTTTTTGAGACGGAGTCTTGCTCCATCGCCCAGGCTGGAGTGCAGTGGCCGGATCTCAGCTCCTTGCAAGCTCTGCCTCCCGGGTTTACGCCATTCTCCTGCCTCAGCTTCCCGAGCAGCTGGGACTACAAGCGCCCGTCACCTCGCCCAGCTAGTTTTTTGTGTTTTTTAGTAGGGACGAGGTTTCACCGTGTTAGCCAGCATGGTCTCGATCTCCTGACCTTGTGATCCGCCTGTCTCGGCCTCCCAAAGTGCTGGGATTACAGGCTTGAGCCACCGTGCCCGGCCTTAATTTTTTTTTTTAAGAGATGAGGTCTTGCTCTGTGGCCTAGGTGAGGGTACAGTGGTGCAATCATAGTGCAATGCAGCCTCAAACTCCTGATCTTAAGAGATCCTCCTGCCTTAGCCTCCTGAGTAGCTAATACAGGTGTGGATCACCACACCCAGCTCAATTTTAAATTTTTTCTAGAGATAGGGTCTCCCTATGTTGCCCAGGCTGGTCTCGAACTCTTAGCCTCACAGGATCTTCCTGCCTAGGCCTCTCAAAGGGTTGGGATTACAGGTGTGAGCCACTGTGCCCAGGAGTAGAAAAAGCATTTTTAAACGCTCAGCACTTTGAAATGTTTTCTTGCTTCATTCCAAAGTCAAGGCTCCTCCCACAGACTAAAGATCAGAGCTTGAGAAGCTCCACAAATCCTCTGACACTGTAGGCAAAATGTGTGTGTGGCTGGGTGTGGTGGCTCATGCCTGTGATCTCAGCACTGTAGGAAACTGAGGTGGGAGGACTGTTTGAGCTAGAGTTCAAGACCAGCTTAGGCAACACAGTGAGACCTGCATCTCTACAAAAGATAAAACATTAGTTAAGCATGGCAGTGCACATCTGTAGTCCCAGCTACTTGGGAGGCTAAGGTGGGAGGATCACTTGAGCCCTGGAGGCTGCAGTAAGCTGTGATTGTGCCACTGCACTCCAGTCTGGGTGACAGGGTGAGACTTGTCTCAAAAAACAAACAAGAAAAGTGTGTGTGTGTCTAGTGGAGGTAGAGGGTCCTTTTCCAGGAGAGAGTGTCTACAACTTTCCTCAGATTTCCCCAAGGATCAAAATGTAATGGGCCACTGTTTCAAGTTTTGCTTTTAACTTAATTCTTGGTAAGTCATTAGAAGCTGCGAACACGCAGCCAAGAGCTGAGCAGGGCCTGTTCCTGGGGAAATAGAAACAACAGGCCTCTTTTCCATAAGCTTTGCAAGCACAAGCCCTGCTGGCATGGACTTACCTCCCAGTGAGTGTTCCGACTGCAACCACAGACCCTGAAGGATGAAAACCAGAAGACTGAGCTGGATCCTAAAATATTTTAAAGGAAGTGTAAATTGATGAACAGATAGAACACTATAGCATAAAACACACACACACACACACACACACACGTGCGCATGCGCACACACACGCTCACACTTCTAATTCCTTAGGGCTATATGGCTCTATGTGAAAAGTCTCTTTTCTAGAGAAAAATGTTTCACTACTTGAATGAATGCCGCATTTCAATAATGCTAAATTTCTACCCACCCCCACCCTTTTTTGAGGCAGGATCTCACTCTATCACACAGGCTGGAGTGCAATGGCATGATCATGGCTTGTTGCAGCCTTGACCTCCCAGGCACAAGTGATGCTCCTGGCTCAGCTTCTGAAGCAGCTGGGACTACAGGTGTGTGCCACCATGCCTGGCTAATTTTTTTATTTTTTATTTTGTAGAGATGGAGGCTCCTATGCTGCCCAGGCTGGTCTCAAACTCCTGGGCTCAAGTGATCCTCCTGCCTCTGCCTCCCAAAGTGCTGGGATTATAGGTATAAGCTATTGAGCCTGACCTAAATTTCTATCGTTTTAGGATTTTTCCCTTTTTGTCTTATATCCTTTCATATCTACAGTAATCTGATGAAAGACAGGTAAATGCCCTTCTACAACGTCAGTTTATAGAACCAAGCCCCTTCAGTTGACTCCCTGTGCTGAGTGGTAAGCTCATCGAATAGTGTGCTTGATTGGTCTGGAAAGACAACCATGGCACCCAACTCTATGACACAGAGACTGGGTGAGTGTCCACTGGGTGCAAAACACTATGGAGGCCTGGAAGGATCACGAGATGAGCGAGGCACATTCTAGGTTTTGATCCAGTGGAACACACTCACAGTCACCACTAACTCGGATACAAGATGGAATGATCCATGAAAGAGATACAAATCAAGGTGCTGTGGAATCAAAGGGGAGGGAGGGATGAGGTGACACTGGGAAGCTGGGACAAATCAAGGTGCTGTGGAATCAAAGGGGAGGGAGGGATGAGGTGACACTGGGAAGCTGGGACAAATCAAGGTGCTGTGGAATCAAAGGGGAGGGAGGGATGAGGTGACACTGGGAAGCTGGGACAAATCAAGGTGCTGTGGAATCAAAGGGGAGGGAGGGATGAGGTGACACTGGGAAGCTGGGACAAATCAAGGTGCTGTGGAATCAAAGGGGAGGGAGGGATGAGGTGACACTGGGAAGCTGGGACAAATCAAGGTGCTGTGGAATCAAAGGGGAGGGAGGGATGAGGTGACACTGGGAAGCTGGGACAAATCAAGGTGCTGTGGAATCAAAGGGGAGGGAGGGATGAGGTGACACTGGGAAGCTGGGACAAATCAAGGTGCTGTGGAATCAAAGGGGAGGGAGGGATGAGGTGACACTGGGAAGCTGGGACAAATCAAGGTGCTGTGGAATCAAAGGGGAGGGAGGGATGAGGTGACACTGGGAAGCTGGGACAAATCAAGGTGCTGTGGAATCAAAGGGGAGGGAGGGATGAGGTGACACTGGGAAGCTGGGCCAAGGCTTCGCGGTGCAGATGACTGGACTTGGGCCTCCCAGGAGAGGAAGAATTACCACTGGTGAAGGTGAGATGTGGCCACTCCAGTCGTTTTTTTGGACCACAGTGAAGGCGGCAACAGTGTAATAAAAGCAATGGAAGCAACACAGCTCTGGGCATATTTGAGGAATGGCAGGTAGGTCAATGGGCTTACAGCACAGCGTGTATGACGCTAGTGATGCCACTGCCACGGTAAGGACTTGGATCACTAGGAAATAAGAACACTTTGAATGGTCTTGTCCTTTCAGTAAAAAGAGTGACACGATTGCATGTGTGTTTTAGACAGAAGGGCACTTGGCAGCAGTGTTTAGGATGAAGAGAGAAGAGATTAAGGAAATCGGGAAGAAAAGTAGCAACGGTAATGAAAATAGGAGGCCCTGAGATCACCAGATAATCTAAAAAACCAAGAGAAAGAAACCTGATATATGATTACATTATTTCAATGCTTTCTTTCTATAGTAGGAGCTGTAATTAAGCTCAGAGCTGCAACTAATATACAAATAGAAATCATGTTCACTCGAAGTTCTACCATTTACAAAGCACTTCTGTCTGTGTCATTCATCTGGGCCTCGTAACAATTGTGAGATGTGGACACTGAGTTACAGATGTCCAAGTCACAAGACCAAGAGGCAGAGGAGCTAGAACGTCATTGTAGTTCTCTGGCTTCCAGTTTAGAGCTCTGACCCTTATGTTAGGCTAAATGATTAACAGCCTGGTAAAGGAGCCGTCATTGCCTTCAGCCCTCCTGGACCACTCGGGCATAGGTAGAACACATAACACTGTTTCCTTTAGCCTCTTCCTGCCATCGCGGGCCACATCTGCTTTCTGAGTGGCAGTGCCTGCCCCTTGGGCCCCTCCACCTCACGGCTCAGCTGGCCACCAGTGACCAGCACCCCTTCCATGAAAATGAAGGGAAGGGAGCTGAAACTTGGACCTAGCACCTGGGACATGCCAGCAACTCCATGGGGGATGAAAGGATGATGTGTTGGTTTACAGAAGGGTTATTTCCTCTGTGCAATGGGATTGCACAGATCATTAGGGCACCGGCAACAGAGAACGAGCTTCTGATTCGCTACAGTGTAATGCAGTGGAAAGAACCAGAGTTTAGGAGTCAAACTGAGCTGGGTCCTAACACTGAGTAGGTCACTCACTAACTTAGTGACCTTGGCAAGTTATTTAACTTCTCTACACCTCAATTTCCTAATCAATAAAATCAGAGTTAAAAAAACCTCTTCGACCTGCAGAGCTGCTACAGGGATTAAGGAAAATACACGCACAGTGCTTGGCATGCAAACAGTCAGTGCTCAAGTAATACATGTGGGGAAAGGGCATTTCAACACTCTGACAGGTCATCAGTGTTTCTTTCATCAAATTCACAGAGATGTTGACCTTTTTTTTTTGAGACAGAGTTTCGCTGTTGTTGTCCAGACTGGAGTGCAATGGTGCAATCTCAGCTCACTGCAACCTCCGCCTCCCAGGTTCAAGTGATTCTCCTGCCTCAGCCTCCCAAGTAGCTGGGGCTACAGGCATGCAGCACCACGCCCGGCTAATTTTGTATTTTTAGTAGAGACGGGGTTTCTTCATGTTGGTCAGGCTGGTCTCGAGCTCCCAACCTCAGGTGATCCGCCTGCCTTGGCCTCCCAAAGTGCTGGGATTACAGGCGTGAGCCACCGTGCCCAGCTGACTTTCAAATGAAAGTTCACTTTACCATCAAACTCAAAATGTAGAGATATATTCAATCGTGTGTTTAGTACAGTTTGTAAATTCCCATTCAGAGGGTACACTGTAAATGGAATGCAGGCTCATAACAAGGATTTTTTAGCTCTTAAGATGGCTGAGAGACTGTACTCAGAAAATCTGACAATGAACTTGGAAAGAACAATTTGCTGTCAGAAAATTTCAACAGTAAACTTCAACATTACATGGCTGAGGCCACTTGAGGCAATGTTAAAAGTAACACTGTTAAATGCAATTGCAATGTTAAGGCAACTCTAAATAGATATATAACATTTGCTTTGGGACAACTTTATATCACTGTTGATTTCATGCAAAAAATAAACATATTCCAGATGAATTTCTGTAAGAAAAATGGAAATGTAATGTGCATGTTTACCTCTATTATTTTGTCCCAGACGGGACGGTGACCCACAGCGTCCCAGAGAGTGGCATGCTTGTCATGCCCACAGGTCAAGAACTGAGGTTTTGAGGCATGGATGGCCAGTCCCCAGAGCTCATCAGTGTGGCCCTGTAAAGAACCAAGACAAACAGAAGCTCTCTGAGATGCGGCAGTCCACCCTCAGGAGCCGGAAGCGGTGATAAACCGAGGTTTCAGGCTGACTTCATAATTGCTCTCTACAGTTTCTCTCCTCCCATCTTCTGGCAGCCACTGACATTCTGGGGTGGAGGACGGTTATTGTAGTATAAAGCACAGTAATGAGCAACTGTTTGTAATGCTTGATTAGAGTCTGATATAATGCAAAATGAAGAGTGTTTGCTGGGCCTGCTGAGTGGGATCGTACCTGAGTAATGGGTGTGAAGTCCCCTGACAGAGTGCCCTGCAGGACAAAGTTTCGAGTTGTGCCAATCAGGATCACATCGCCTTTCCCCTCGGCCACTGTACGTATTGGACCAAACTGTTCTGGAATCTGCATTGAAAAGTCATATGAAAAGAAAAGATGTACAACTGCATTCAGTTGTTAGCTCGGTCATTCAAAACACTTATTTATCATAATGATAGTCCCTATAACAGTTTTATATACACATATGTATATACATATAATGTACATTCAAATATATATGTTGTATACACATATATACGGAGAGTTTCACATAGACACCACAGCTGGCCAGGCATGGTGGCTCACGCCTGTAATCCAGCACGTTGGGAGGCTGAGGCAGGTGGATCACCTGAGGTCAGGAGTTGGAGACCAGCCTGGCCAACATGCTGAAACCTGTCTCTAGTAAAAATACAAAAATTAGCTGGGCGTGGCAGTGGGTGGCTGTAATCCCAGCTCCTTGGGAGGCTGAGGCAGGAGAATCACTTGAACCTAGGAGGTGGAGGTTGCAGTGAGCTGAGATGACGCCACTACACTCCAGCCGGGGCGACAAGAGAGAAACTCCATCTCAAAAAAACAGATGCCACAGCCAACTGTTGAGTGAGAGATCAAAACCCTAAGCCTTACTTTTAAACTACAAACATTTTACATATCTTTATATATCTTAGAAGCATCAGCAAGAACAAGGTTAAGAAAAAGCATTTTCCTCAACAAAATTTAAAAATAAGGAATGCTACTGGTAAGTTTTGTCTTTACTTTTTATAATTTCTGATAGCAACAGTAGATACAATTCAGAAAGTAAAGAATAATGTAGGCCAGGCGTGGTAGCTCACATCTGTAATCCCACCACTTTGGGAGGCCGAGGTGAGGGGAATGCTTGAGCCCAGGAGTTCCAGACCAGCCTGGGCAATATAGCGAGACTCCATTTCTACAAAAAATACAAAACAAATTAGCTGGGTATGGTGGTGCGTGTAGTCCCAGCTACTCAGGAGGCTGAAGTGGGAGAATCACTTGAGCCTGGGAGGTGGAGGCTGAAGGTCACGCCATTGCACTCCAGCCTGGGTAACACAGCTAGATCCTGTCTCAAAATAATAATAAAATAATAATAATAATAATAATAATAATAATAATAATAATGTAACACTGCCATAACACAATTTAAAATGGTAAATTCTTTGGCAATGTCACTCTGTTCAGTTTAAAGATCAACATAAACATATGGAATAATCTAAATGTTAACAGAAAGAATTGCAAAACACACGCATTAAGAACAATCTGCTATGATAAAGAAACAAAGTTCTTGTACTATAAAAAGAACAAACACTGCAGCTTGACCCTGGCAGGTTGCTGTTAGGCGTTCCCGTTCCAGGATAGAAGCAGCCTCCCCTCACACATTCTCCAGTGTGGTTTGTTAGCACAGATTTGAGTCAAGTTGATGATGACCCATGCTAATGAGGAGGAATCAGATACTAACAAACAGTGAATAGCTTTAATGAAATTAAATGGGGCTTTGGAGCTTTCTTTACAGTTGCATATGACATGGGCATGTCTATGACTCTAGCAATTCACAATATAGTCAACCAAATGCTGGTCAAATCTTATTAATAAAAATGTTCTCACAACAGAATCTCCATGCAAGGGGAAGTGATTTCCAAAGCTCAGATGAAGAATTTCCTTTATTAAGGGAAATAATCAACAGAACTAAATTTTCACACTGCCAGAGGGTGGTGCCATATTGCTCTGTGATGTAAAATATAAGTGTTTTGTGTGTATCTGGGTTCAAAGTCCTACAATCTGTCCATTCTAAGCTAGGGATGAAAAGCATCACCCTTCAGAATGAGGCCAATTTTGCAGTGTCTGCTCACAATTTCCTGGAACCTGAGGGAGAAAATTAACTGAGTGGGTAGAAGGAAAATTAAATATCTTGCCTCTGGTGCCTACTGGAATGCAGGGCTGCCAAGTAGATAATGGGGAGGTCCACTGGGTATCAAAAGGAGTCACAGCCCTAAGGAGCACGCTGGCACTTAGGTGAGTGCCGTGGTACAAAGCAGATACTCAACAAATACTAGTTCATTCAATGCAATAACGTCTCCAAAATAACATGTTAGAAATTAAAAGTTAAAGGAGGCTGGGAGTGGTAGCTCACGCTTGTAATCCAGCACTTTGGGAGGCTGAGGTGGGAGGATCGCTTGAGCTCAGGAGTTCCAAACCAGCCTGGGCAACATCTCTACAAAACTACAAAAATTAGCCAGGTGTGGTGGTGTGTGTCTGTAGTTCCAGCTGCTTGGGAAGCTGAGGTGGAGGATCGCTTGAGCCCAGGAGGCAGAGGTTGCAGTAAACTGTGATCACACCACTGCACTCCAGCCTGGGTGACAGAGCCAGACCCTGCCCTCAAAAAAAAAAAAAAAAAAAAAAAAAAAAGAGAGAGAAGACAGATTTTTATAATAAAGCAAAATGTGGGTAACAGTCCCTTGGAAAATTGAGAATAAAAATATTCTAAATATGAAATGTGTTACAACCTCAACTTTGTAAACCTAATTCTATTTTATTAGTTATATTTAACCTGCCTCCAGGATTTTAATAAAATACATTGCTCCCATATCATGTGATTTCATCTAAACAATTTTCAAAACTGTAAGCTACAGATTTCAAATCAATAAAGGATAATAGTTTAGGTTAAAAACAAATTTTAGCCGCGCGCGGTGGCTCAAGCCTGTAATCCCAGCACTTTGGGAGGCCGAGACGGGCGGATCACGAGGTCAGGAGATCGAGGCCATCCTGGCTAACACGGTGAAACCCCGTCTCTACTAAAAACTACAAAAAACTAGCCGGGCGAGGTAGCGGCGCCTGTAGTCCCAGCTACTCGGGAGGCTGAGGCAGGAGAATGGCGTGAACCCGGGAGGCGGAGCTTGCAGTGAGCTGAGATCCGGCTACAGCACTCCAGCCCGGGTGACAGAGCGAGACTCCGTCTCAAAAAAAAAAAAAAAAAAACAAACAAACAAACAAACAAACAAACAAACAAACAAATTTTAGCAGTAGCCTTGATGACTTACCTCTGTTTTATGAAGTTTTTGATAGTTCCCGCTCCAAGAAATGAGCTTTCGGTCTTTCCCACCTCCCGACACCAGTGTGCCATCTCTTAACATACAAAGTGCAAAAATGCCACCCTCATGGGCCCCTTGAACTGCATAGCTTATTCGATTTGTACCTAAACACACCAAGAAAACCATTATTAGCACATTGTCAAAAGGCTGCCTCTGCCTATGTTCTAATCTCATCTCACTTTGGTTTTAAAAGGCAATATTGTCCGTGAGCACATCATTGCAATATGAATCTATGAAGGATCCAATATCTAGACGTTCACAGAGCACCAGATAAGTACGAAATGGGTTACTTTAGAATGAAGGAAAATAGGCATTGTTGACTATGCATTCTTGTGGCTGAGAATGTGGGCTCTGAGTTTAGATCCCAGCCCTCTAGTGAGCTGTTTCTCTGGACAAATTGCTTAGTTACTCTACCCTCAGATCCCCCTTGGTGGAATGGGGCTGCTGCTTACCCTGCAGGATTGTTCTAAGGATTAAGTGAACAGTGGATAAGACACCTAGCACCAAGAGCGGCAGGGATACTGGAAATGTCACCATATGCTTCTGAAATTGCATTTACAAGTCCGTCTCCACCTCCAGCCCCAACTCAAAGATCCTTGAGAAAAGGGATGGTGGATTTTCCCTTTTTTCCTGTCACGGGGTAAGTGCTCATAAATGCTCACTGGACATAACTGGACGCATGCTTTCTGAGTGATGCATCTCCCTTAGCAAACTGTTTGCTCATGGACAGCAGGAGATTTGGGTCTGACTCAGTTGTTGGGTCTTCACAGTTAGCACATAATTAGCTTTCAATAAACGTCTGCCAAATGCTATATAAATCAGGATAATTACTTAAATATTTTACAGACCTATAAGTAGTCATTAATTTCATCATTATAATCTGTCAGTGGATTTCCTAATAAAGCTATTTAATTCCATGATAATAGCTTGGGCTTAAAGAGCCTTTCAGAATGCTATAAGGTCAGTAACTCTTACTATTCTCTGCTTTTTCTCTGTTCTAGTTCTATGGTTTCAAGTTACACATGCACACATGTATGTGTGTGTCTCTGTAACTTGAAATTTAATCCTACTCCTATACATTGTATTAATAGACAGTTCTTAAAGCACTCATGTTTGATCTCTTACAACATTACCAAAAACCATTGGTTTTTGGGAACAATCACTTATTACCTTTTCCCCATACTAAGATGTTGCCACTTGAATCTCCAGTAATGGTGTCACCATTTTCAGAGAAAGTCACACAGAGGACAAACTTTGGCTTTTCTTGTTTCTGTAGAATGTGGCAAAAAAATTACATATATATATATATTTTTAATCCATACAACATATATATATTCCAGACAACCTTTCATTTGTACTAATAACATCTAGATTCGCAGTGGTCCCAAGCTGGACAGTGTCAGCTTCTGTAACTACCGTGCACACCTTGCATTTCTGTCCATCAGTTACATAACTTCTGCTGTGAAATTAACTGCTCTAAGACAAAGTGATTTCTAGCAACTCCAAGTGGCTGGGGAATCATAAAGCTGCAGACAGCAAGTAGAGGAGGGTACTGGCCAGGGAGAAGGGTGGGGCTATGCTATCAGCCTAAAGGGCAAGGCCCGAGCACCAGAATAAAGGGGTCCTTGAAACAAGCTTCAGGGAGGTGGTGGCAGATGGACCCCTGGGAAGAGGTGCTGTCCCCTGGTGCTCTCACAGCCCCACAACGTCCAGACAAAAGGCACAGGAAGTCTCTATCATCCTTTGCAAAGGCAGGTTGCCTGCCTCCTGATGACTTCATCACCCGATACTCTCAGCAGCCAGTGCCACTGTGGGAGGCTTGGTGCTCCCCGGGTCCAGGTCCTTTCCCTGCCTTCCACCTAGGCTTGCCCTGTCTTTTTCTTCACTTCATTACCAGTGTTACCTACCAGGTGTGACGCGCTCCCCAACTATGTGAGGGATCCCAAGGGATCATGTTGAGCACCACAGCCCCCAGAAAGATGCATCTAGCCAATCACATATACCAGAGAAAAATAAAACAAAAATCATAATTTAACTTTACCTCGAATAATCCTTGCTTCTTATTAAGGGAGCTTCCTTCTAGTGTCCAAAAGTAGAGATGTGATTTTCCACAGGTAACTATGATGTTGGTGTCCGTGGGGTGGAAATCCACAGCAAACACAGCTTCATTAGAGCACTATAGGAAAAACAGGGACTCGGATGCCTCACATCTCTTAAAACACGTAAGACATGTAGGAAAACAAGTAAAATCTGAGCCACAAATAAATAAGAAATTCAAGGCAAGCACAACGCCTATGATTTCCCCCATTGAATCCATCTTGCTATAAATACCAAGCGTACGCTGGTGCGGGCCTTAATGCCTCCTCCTTGTCTGTCTCCCCCACTTGACAATGAGTCCTTGAGGACAGGGAGCACCCAGGAGTCCTCTGTCTATGCCAGGGCCTCTCCCAGGGCCAGGCATGGAGCAGGCATGCAGCATGCTTTGCTGAGGAGGGAGTTAGGACCAGAGGGACTTCAGAACTGCAAGCGTTTGCCCTCACCTGCCTGCAAGCGTTTGCCCTCACCTGCCTGCAAGCGTTTGCTCTCACCTGCTAGTCATGGGTTCCCAGTCTGGCTGATCAAATGGAATCACCAGAAATGGTAAAATGCAGATCTCTAGGCTTCGCCCCCTATCTAGTAAATGTAATCTCCAGGGAGGGCCCTGGAATGGATTTTACAAAGGTCCATTGTTCCTGGTTGACTCTGGCTGCCCGTTTCCCCAGGGAGTCTCTCCTGCATCTGACTCCTGGAACTCTGCCTATGGCACAGGAACCCGGCCTGGGGTCCCACGGAGTAGATCTAGCTCTTCGCGTGTCACCTCCACCACCCTCAGCCCACACCCTAACTTCCAAGACCTGCACCTTGGCCTGTTGGATTGGGCTCTGATCAGTGCTTCTATTTAATAATGCAGTTACACATTCTTGAGCCTGGATAATAACCTACCTCTGATGCCTTCTAACCTAGCAACATAGCAAGAAGAACTTAAACACCTGCCTAGAATATCAGAAGGTGGGGCTAGGGCATGATCCAGGTGTCAGGGAAGAGGCCTGGTTAGAATATAAGGTCTGCCTCCCAGACATGTAGGAGAGAAAGTTAGGTGAGTAAGGTTATCTAAGGTTAATAGATGCAAAGATGAGAAATCTGAATTCAATTCTATAAAAATAGGGATCCAATAGAAAATAGAAATAGAAAAAGGTCAGAAAGTCAAGGCAAGGGAATTTGACATATTGTGCAAAATGGATTAGAGGCAGTCAAAGAAGTCCCAAGGGGCCCCTCTGAGGATGAATCCTGTTGGGAAGGATTTGGGGTTTAGCTCCGGGCTCCCGCTGGTCTTTCCTGAGTCTGTTCCACTTTGGAGGCACCCCTGTGCTGATGGCCCCTGCCCATACCTGCCCTTCCCGCAGCTGCAGGGGCTTGGGCAGCGAGTGCACCTTTACATCTGAGCACGTTTCCGGGCCTCCACGCGCCATGCGAGCACATGGCAGGCGCTCGGGGAGTGTCAAGCAAATGAAAGAAATAGCCAGCAAATACATGACTGGATGAATTAAAAGGGTAGTGGCTATGAAATGAGGAAGAGAACAATCTTACAGACATGGTGAAAAGAGGAAAAACCCTAACAGGACCTGGGGTCAAAGTCTCATGATGGGAGAGGGATTGGGGACAAAGGATTCTAAGGCGAAGGCGTCATACCCAAGGGCTGGGGCAGGAATGGGCCCTGGAGCCCGCTGAAAGGGGGCTACCACTATGCCAGGGCGGCTCGGAATGGGAAAACATTAATGCAGCCCAAAAAAGGCTTGGAGCATGACCTTCACATCCGCCAGTTTTTCTTCTTTCTGCCAGTCCCATACAGAGAGCACATGGTCATTGGAGTCATCCACAGCACAGAGATTGGTTCCTCCATTCTGAAAAGAAAGTTATTCACAGGAAGACTATATCTGAGAATAAAGTGGGTTGAACATGATTAAAAATAAACATCAAATTTTATTTTTAATAAAGAGTCTGCTACATTGTAGTTAAAGAATACTCATCCACTGCTTTTGAGACCTTTCTTTCTCTCTCTTTCTTTTTTTTTTTTTTTTTTTTTTGTTTGAGACGGAGTCTCGCTCTGTCGCCCGGTCTGGAGTGCAGTGGCCGGATCTCAGCTCACTGCAAGCTCCGCCTCCCGGGTTTACGCCATTCTCCTGTCTCAGCCTCCGGAGTAGCTGGGACTACAGGCGCCCGCCACCTCGCCCGGCTAGTTTTTTGTATTTTTAGTAGAGACGGGGTTTCACCGTGTTAGCCAGGATGGTCTCGATCTCCTGACCTCATGATCCGCCCGTCTCGGCCTCTCAAAGTGCTGGGATTACAGTCTTGAGCCACCGCGCCCGGCCCTCTCTCTTTCTTTCTTTCTTTCTCTCTCTCTCCTTCCTCCCTCCCTCCCTCCCTCCCTCCTTCCCTTCCTCCTTCCCTCCTTCCTTCCTTCCTTCCTTCCTTCCTTCCTTCCTTCCTTCCTTCCTTCCTTCCTTCCTTCCTTCCTTCCTTCCTTCCTTCCTTCCTTCTTTCTTTCTCTCTCTCTCTCTTTCTTCTCTCTCTCTCTCTCTTTCTTTTTCTGGAGACAGTGTTTTGCTCTGTCACCCAGGTCAGAGTGCAGTGGTGCAATCATGGCTCTCTGCACCCTTGACCTCCCAGGCTCAAGCAATCCTCCTACCCCAGCCTCCCATGTAGCTGGGACCGTGGTGTGAACCAGCACTCCCAGATAATTATTATTATTATTATTTGTAGAGATGGGATCTCCCTATGTTGCCCAGGCTGGTCACAAATTCCTGGGCTCAAGCAATCCTACTACTTCAGACTCCTGAAGTGTTGGTTAGAAGGTGTGAGCCACTGTGCCTGGCCAAGCCACTGTGCCCAGCCAAGACATGCTTTCTTGACCATACAGAAAGAGCAGGTAAATGATGGGGAATGAAGAAACAGGAGTTGGGGAAGAGAGGGGTCAGGGGGGTGTCTCTTCACCACTGGGTTGCATGAAAACAAGAGAACCTCCTAGAGCAGACAGTGTCCGCAGCAGGCATGGCACAGGGGCTGTTAGCAGCTGTGAACGTGGCTGCTGCGGGGCTACACAAGGCCTTGGCTCTGGAAGCCTGAGTACACGGGGATCTTTTCATGGGAGCACGTGCACATGCATGTGAATACGGGTTTCTGAAGTGGTTGAAGTGGTTTAAAAGAGTGTGGGGTGGGTCTGCTGAACCAGTATGTCCTAAGGAAGCCTGGAAGCCAACAAGGCCCTGTCCAATCCCTGCTTGCGGCCAGGCTGCCTGCCAGCCACGTTGGGCTTGTCAGAGGCGTTTGAATCAGAGGAAGTCTATCTTTAATGGGGGCTGGGTAAAATAAGGCTGAGACCTACTGGGCTGCATTCCCAGGTGGTCAGGCATTCTAGGTCAAAGAATGAGATAGGAGGTTGGCACAAGACACAGGTTATAAAGACCTTGCTGATAAAACAGCTTGCAGTAAAGAAGCCGGCTAAATCCCACCAAAACCAAGATGGCAACAAGAGCGACCTCTGGTCGTCCTCACGGCTACACTTCCATCAGCACCATGACAGTTTATAAATGTCATGGCAACGTCAGGAAGTTACCCTATGTGCTCTAAAAAGGGGAGGCATCAATAATCCATCCCTCGTTTAGTACGTCATCAAGAAATAACCACGAAACGGGCAACCAGTAGCCCTTGGGGCTGCTCTGTCTACGGAGTAGCCACTCTTTTATTCCTTTACATTCCTAAAAAACTTGCTTTCACTTTATGGAATCGCCTAGAATTCTTTCTTGCATGAGATCCAAGAACCCTCTTTTGGGGTCTGGATGGGGACCCCTTTATGGTCACATCTTTCTGGTGACCATGAAGTGACGATACTGAGGAAACTCCCAACCCAAAGGCTGACTTTGGGTAAGTGGTGGGGTCCGGTGACATCTTTCTGGAGACCACGGAAGGGACAATACTGAGGAAACCTCCGATCCAAAGGCTAACTTTAGTAAGTGGTGGGGTCTGATAACAACTTTCTGGTTAACACCAAAGGGATGACACTGAAGAGACCCCCAACGCAAAGAAAAATCATCTCTACACACCGAATGGCTGATTTTGGGTAAGTGGGGTGCATATACCTGGGCAAAGGACGGGATTCGGTTAGAGGCCCAACTTAGGAGTCTCTTCTAAGACAGAGTGAGTTAAATGCCCCTATTAATAAAAGGCAAGGACGCCTGACAGACCTTGGGTTCGAGGCCCAACTTAGGAATGTTAGATTCCTTCCTAAGATTTAGGGGGTGAGAGGCCCCTCTCAGTAAAGCCTCTTTCAGCTAAGAACAGGTTTGGCACTATGGGACATTAACTGCTGTTATCTTTGGATTAATCTGCCTTGCACTCTTTGCTGATGTCTAAGAGTGACAGAATTAGGCATGTACAAGATCATGGGACATGGGGGGCTTTTTCCTCCCCTAAAGGGGAAATTTGAGAGCTGATGGGAATGCTGGAAAAGATCCCTTTGTTATCAGCAAGCAGCCACCTGAACTTTTCAGTGTCGCTGCAGTGGGCAGGTCCTTCTCTGGCCTCCCTGAGCTCTCTGCCTTCCCCGCTCTGCCACAGGCAATGCTTTTTTCTCTCTCCTTTCCCTTTCTTATGTTTTCTATTACTCAGGGCCACCATCTCGCCCAGAGACCATAAGTTGAAACTCCTGGTTGGAGGCTGGATTAACAATGATGGGGCCAACCAGAGGCATGTTTAAGCCTTGCCAGTTTGATATTGGGTGCTAAGCTGAATGGCTAATGTCCATGTTTCGTCACACATATTTTGCTCTGGCCAGGATGGAAAAAGATAATTTTCCTTTATGATCTGGCTTGGCCCCCAGGGCTGTGGTGCAGCCAGCCGGATCACTAGGGCCGCCTCAGGGAAAGGGAACGCAGAAGTCTGCCACGCCAGCAAGAGAGTAAGAATTTCTTACCAGTCAGACTTCTGGCCTTGCTCTACCTCCCTCTCTCTGTGCAAATTGGTTGAATGAATGGTAAAAATCACTGTTTATCTCCTGTAAAGTTTTGATTAAAGGGAACACAGGATTTGTGAGGGTAATCTTAAGCTGCAGAGAATCTGTCGTACTTTGTTATAAATTTGTCTTTCTATATCGTTCTGTCATAAAGAGGGGTACCATAGGATAAAATGTGGGCCTAAGACCCTGTAAGTCCACTGTTCAAGGTAGCACAGCAAACTGGTCAGTTATAAATTTTGCGGCAGGTTCCTGAAAAAAATCTGGATAAAGTTTCTCTCTTATCTTGTTTCAGGTGCTTGGGAGCTTGACCTTGTAACTATGTGGCAGTACTTTATCTTGGTCTCTGCCATCACAATGGCAGCCTGGGATCAGGGTTCAATTCCTGGCTTAGGGAATGAGTCCTTTTCTGTCTGTGTATTTACATGTATTATGTGTGTGATGTTTGTATATGAAAGAGCTTTGATTAACTGGTATAATAATAAGAGCTTAAATCAAATATTTTGTAAGAAAAGTAAAAAGTGTAATGCCTTCAGTTCACATGACTTAAGTAATTTTGGGGAAATAAAAACAGTTTTACATGTAAGGTGCACAAAGAAAGTGAAATGTGTTTTGATAATAGATTATAAGAAGGCATGGAAAGGTGGATTATTATTATTATTTTTGCCTAGAGTAAAAACTTAAATTATTGTTTTAAATTAGACAGGATAAAGCTGAAAGTTAAAGCAAGTTGTCAAAAGTTTGTGAAAAATTAATCTTGTAAAAGAAATTCTGTGTGAACATACTGGCTAAAGTTAAAGGGGTATTAATCAATTTTTCTGTAAATTAAACATTGGAATAAAAGCACAACAGGTTTTTCTCTGCGCAATGATCTGCTTTTTAACAAAAATTGTAAAGGATTAATAAACGGTTTATAAAAATCTTACCTTATGGTCATACTGATTAAAATGGAATAGACTGGCCAGGCAGGATGGCTCACACCTGTAACCCCAACACTTTGGGAGGCCGAGGCCGGTGGATCACTTGAGGTCAGGAGTTCAAGATCAGCATGGCCAACATAGTGAAACCTGTCTCTACTAAAAATACAAACAAACAGCTGGGCGTGGTGGTGTACATCTGTAATCCCAGCTCCTAGGGAGGCTGAGGTGGGAGACTTGCTTGAACCTGGGAGGTGGAGGTTGCAGTGAGCTGAAATCATGCCACTGCCTTCCAGTCTGGGTGACAGAGTGAGACTTTGTCTCAAAAAAAAAAAAAAAAAAAAAAAAGAATAGATTTATCTATGAGGTTTTATTAAGAATATTTAACATCAATAGTACACAAATATAAAGGTGAAATTTGGCTTATTTGGTATAAAAGTCATACAGGAAGCATTGTCAAATAGGAAATTGGCTTTCTTTGGGCTGTATTTGTATAAATATGTTATTGGTATGTGTTCCAAAATTAGGTGAAATTCCTATAATTCTGATATGACTTAGTGTATGTTATTAATAGTTGTACTTGTTATGTTAAATTATTGTGTGCTCCAGGAGTAACCAAATTTCCTTGCCAATTGGGGCTTTAACTGTGGCTGTCCTAAGACTTTTTGTCATCCACAGACAATTCTTGTCTTGTTTTGGTCCTATTTAAAAGGTGGCTTGTAATCAGATATAGGCCTTTAACAAGTGCTCTTGAATGCAAGTTTCTGATTACTTTCGAAGTTGTAACATTAGAATAGAGGAAAAAACTTTCAGGACTCTAATGGAGAGCTGAAATGTTCCTGAATATCAAGCAGAACAGGAGTTAACTGCATGAACCAAACTAATAGAAGACTGAAGTCATCTTTTTCGACTTTGCTTAAAACGTTGCTGATCCTTTGTTTTTTTCAAAGTCAAGAAAACTTTTCTTTTGAGCTATTTAGGGCTTTTAACAATTAAGTAAAGTATACTGCTATGAACAAAATTTGAAGCATATTATTTCTCTCTACCTGATTTCTCCAGAATTTAGAAACTATTTGTGAGTATTCTTAATTTATGGCAATATAGTTAATTGCACAATTGTAAAGAATTTGTTTTTGTTTGTAACAGGACACAACTGGAGAAACTGGTTATTTTTTTGACAGGAATGGCATGCTTTCCTTTAAGGAATCAAATTTGAATTGTAGAGTCCATAGAAGACCCATGGGGGAAACTGGCCTTGTACCTTGTCTCCATAGTCCCTGTAAAGGGTTCCTGACCTGTGGTAAGTAAAGAATGTCACTTTCTCACAGGCCCAGGAGCCCCAAGTTATCTTGGGACCCCCCAAGAGGAGAGGAATTTACCCAACCCATAGGTATTTGAGGATATAAACCCATGGCTGGGCTTGCTTTAAAAAAGGTCTTATCTGACATTCCTTATGAAACAGAGTTCCATCAAAGGCAATTTAAAAAGCCTATGTGAAAAATAATTATTCTTGCTGTACTTTATACAATAATCAAGCCAAGTATATAAGACTAAGGCTTATGTTTCCAAACAAATCAGTCTTATTATGGTTTGTCTTTAGTAAAACTGGGAGACTGGAGAGAGAAATTATGTTTCAAGAACTATGGTACATTTGTTATTAGATTCTAGTTTCAACAGTTGTTTTTAAATTTTTTCTGCAATTTAGACTAACCCTGCTTATTCCTGTGAACCAACCAGTGATCTCTGACTGCTGCTCAGAATAAATAAAAGCGATGGGTAATGTAAATATCTGGATCAGTATTCTAATTCTGGAGACACTGGAATCAGCTAGAGATCCCCATATCAGCTTGGTTCCAACAGTTGCCCAGTTAATAAAAAGCCTTCTTAGTTTACTTGGGATAATTTTGTTTATTTTGTTTTACTGTTGTGGAATATACTGCTGTTGTACTCTTTGTGTAGGAATACAGGATAAGCTTACTCTATGTTTTCTTAAGTTGAACACTTACTAATCTTCCAGATATCACCTTGCCAAACTGATGCTTTCTGACTGAGCTCTTCTCTACCCCAAATACAAGAGACCCTAACAGTTAGGCAGGAATATCATCACCCCTATTCAGCCTGAAGAAGTTACAGAAGATGGATCTTTGTCCCTTAACCCTTAAGATTAAGGATTCTCTTATAAAAGGGAGGGGAGAAATGTCAGAGGCGTTTGAACCAGAGCAACTTGAATAGGGGCTAGGTAAAATGAGGCTGAGACCTACTGGGCTGCATTCCCAGGTGGTCAGGCATTCTAGGTCACAGAATGAGATGGAGATTGGCACAAGATACAGGTCATAAAAACCTTGCTGATATAACCACTTGCAGTAAAGAAGCCAGCTAAATCCCGCCAAAACCAAGATGGCGACAAGAATGACCTCTGGTTGTCCTCACTGCTACACTCCCACCAGCGCCATGACAGTTTACAAATGCCACGGCAACATCAGGAAGTTACCCTATATGGTCTAAAAAGGGGAGGCATGAATAATCCACCCCTTGTTTAGCATATAATCAAGAAATAGTCATAAAAATGGGCAACCAGCAGCCCTCAGGACTGCTCTATAGAGTAGACATTCTTTTATTCTTTTACTTTCCTAATAAACTTGCTTTCACTTTACTCTATGGACTTGCCTTGAATTCTTATGAGAGATCCAAGAACTCTCCCTTGGGGTCTGGATTGGGACCCCTTTCCAGTAGCAGGATGGCAGAGACAGACACACTGGAGCCACCCTCGAAAGAAGCATGCAAAATTCAAATAGCCTCAAGGAAAGTGAGGACGATGTCTCTGGGGGTCTGTTTTCATCACCAAACCCATGTGGCTGGAGATGTCTGATTGGAAGAGTGTGTCCCCGATGAGACATGCATATGACCTCTGACTGAGAGGTCCTCGGAAGCAGGAATGTTTCGGAGTCCAAATCTGTACATACACTGGGGCAGGTATCGAGTGTGTCAACTCCCCCTCTTTAACCCTGAGTTGGTTCTCTACTTCCTGTGGAAGAAGACAGCAATACCCACATGGCACGTACTTACAGATTTTGAGAATGCAATACAGGTGACTGCTCGGTCAAAAAAACCTATTCCAATGACGTGGAGAGTATTCAATGTCACAGAATCCCAGATGCGCACATGTGGGGGCAATTGCTATTTAGAAAAAAAACACAGAGCCATCAACTGTGAGGGGGATACACATGTGTCTTTACCGTGACGCTACAAGATTGCTTGGACAGTAACTCAGACTTTGTCAAAACAAAAGAGCTTTTTCTGCATTTCAGGAGTCTACCTTTTTATGTAAATAAAACATTCCCAATGGCTTCAGGAGGTGGAGGGCCTTGTTGATAATTTAACAGTAAGGAGAGGTTTACCGAGTTTTGAAATTTGAATGGCCAATTTTTGACAATAGTACCATGGGAACTGACACTTTAATTTGTGCATCTAAATGTGTCTGAATTTTAGAAATGAAAAAATGACAAGTAAAATGGAATCTCACATATGGGTTATTCTTTTAAAGTCTGTTTCGTTGCTAAGGTGTCACCATGCCTAAGTTCATAAGATGGTCACCACGAAATAATATTAAGAGCTTAACAGACCAGGCGTGGTGGCTTACACCTGTAATCCCAGCACTTTGGGAGGCTGAGGCAGGTGGATCACCTGAGGTCAGGAGTTCAAGACCAGCCTGACCGACACAGTGAAACCCTGTCTCTACAAAATACAAAAAATTAGCCAGGCGTGGTGATGCATGCTTGTAATCCCAGCTACTTGGGAGGCTGAGGCAGGAGACTCGCTTGAACCCGGGAGGTGGATGTTGCAGTGAGCCAAGATTGCACCACTGCACTCCAGCCTGGGCAACAAGAGTGAAACTCTATCTCAAAAAAAAAAAAAAAAAAAAGACACCTTAACATTCTTGGGCAAAACAGGCATCAATTATGTACAAATAAGATTTAGAATTATTATAATTGGCTTAAAATCCTCTCAACTGTGTTCCTAGGTTATTTATGTTAATTTTTCTCTTCCTTAATAGAAGGAAGCATCATAGAGTAACCAGTAGATTTATCAATAAGAAAAGGGGCTGGCATTGGACCTAGTAGAAACACTAGGCAGGCATTAGGTGAACCAGGTTCTAGTTCAGTCTAATCTCTAAGTAGCTGGGTGTCTGCAGGCATTCACTAGGCCTCTCTGGATTTCTCTATGGGTAAACTGAAAGATAGTTATAACATTTTTCTCTGGTTCTAAAGTACCGATTCAATTTCAATACCAGAAACTGAAATATACTTTTAAGCCACTAGAGGGAGGAACAAATGGCTTACTATTAATTTCAAAGAATTTTTCTAAGCCATTTAACATTAAACAAAAAAAGATTGAAAGACCCATTCAATTTAAGTGAATTTATTTACATAATAGTGGTCTGATTTCCATTATTTCTGTTAACTCTTTTCAAGTATAAAATATTAATGGAGGTCAGGCACAGTGGTTCATGCCAGTAATCCCAGTACTTTGGGAGGTTGAGGTGGGTAGATCACTTGAGCCCAGGAGTTTGAGACCAGCCTGGGCAATGTGGTGAAACGCTATCTCCACAAAAAATACAAAAATTAACCGGGTGAGGTGATGTGCGTCTGTACTCCCAGCTACTCAGGAGGCTGAGGTGGGAGGATCACCTGAGCCTGGGGGGCAGAGGTGGCAATGACCCGTGATTGTGCCACTGCATTCTAGCCTGGGCAACAGAGTGAGACCTTGTCTCAAAACAAAACAAAACAAAACAAAACAAAACAAAACAAAAAAACCCGGAAAATAGCATAAGATTAATATTTAAAATCCAATGTTACTAAAATATTTTCTGAAATATGGTAGTATTCACTTTTTCAGGATGAAAACATGTTGATAAAATGTATGTACTTAAAGAAATTAGTTTCAGATAAAATATTATGCAATAACAAGCTATATAAAAGTAGCTATCAAAAAAGCTACAAGCTCCCTCTCTAACGCCTTAAAATGCAAATTAAAGTCTTGCTGAAGTGCTTGCAAAATTTGTGCTAAAAACCTCCTAGTAGCTTTTGTGACTTGCACACAGACACAAACTCCATGGGTTAAAGTCACGACTGTTAAAGGACATTCAGAGGACAGGGCAGAGGGTGGCTGAAATTTAGCAAAATGTCGTATATTCAAATTATTATTTACTATAATTTTAACTTCATTAAATGTTTACCTTCATATTTTTAATGCTTATCGTATAAATAAACATTTTAAGAATTAGTGAATTCTTTGTTCAGAACAATGCTATTTAAAATCTGATGAAATTAAGATGAGCTCCAGGGATTTTTAAGGTCACAGTAAGTCTTTTTTTTTTTTTTTTTTTTGAGACTTAGTCTCTCTCTGTCACCCAGGCTGGAGTGCAGTGGCATGATCTTGGCTCACTGCAACCTCCACCTCCTGGGTTCAAGTATTTCTCCTGCTTCAGCCTCCCGAGTAGCTAGGACTACAGGCATGTGCCACCACACCTGGCTAATTTTTGTATTTTTTGTTTGTTTATTTTTTTTGAGACGGAGTCTCGCTCTGTTGCCCAGGTTGGAGCGTAGTGGCGTGATCTCAGCTCACTGCAACCTCCGCTCCCGGGCTCACACCATTCTCCTGCCTCAGCCTCCCGAGCAGCTGGGTCTACAGGCGCCCACCACCACGCCCAGCTGATTTTTTTGTATTTTTAGTAGAGACGGGGTTTCACCGTGTTAGCCAGGATGGTCTCGATCTCCTGACCTTGTGATCCGCCCACCTCGGCTTCCCAAAGTGCTGGGATTACAGGCGTGAGCCACTGCAGCCTGCCACACAATAAGTCTTCTAATTTACAATAAAAAATTCTAGTGAGGGGTTCAGAAGTTTTCAGATACCATAATTATATCTAAGCAGCCTTACTCGGCAGCACAATGTTTTCTAAAAATTACTTTGTGTTACCAGTTTATTATGAAACAATGAAAAGGTATAACTCACTTTTCCATCCTTCGAGGTGCCTGCGACTTGTCCTGTTGCTATCGTGATCCGGTCAGGATGAACTGCTAGGCTAACAAAAGGATATTTATAAAACATCTACATGTCGCAGGTAAGTTTTACTTTTCCCTTGTTCAAATATAATCTAGTCAAAGATTTAAATATAAGAAATATGTAATGCCTAACTTCTTACAGACTCATGACAAATTCTCTGAGCACTACGACGTTAGGAAACAACTAGTGCCTAATTCATTGAATCTTAATTCCCTTATTTCTGCTCAAGAATTTTCAAACTTAAGGAAAAAGCATCCTCTGCTGGGAAAATAACATTTCAACCTCAGAACCACGACATTAGTCTACAATCTTTATTAAAAAGTCACGTTGAGTACGTAAATAGGAAAAATACCATCTTTCGCCAACAGGATTTTTATCACTGACCAAGGAACCAGGACAAATATATAAATCCATCTCTTCATGCATCCATCCTACCAAGATACATAAAATGCCTACCAAAAGCTATAAATGAATTATGGGAAGAGCCAACTCAGCCGCAAACCTGAGCAACACGTTTTTATGTTTACCAAAAAATAAAGACCCAAATTAGAAGCCTTTAACACATGATGTGTTAAGAAGGCCTCCAAAGAGGTGGTGCTCTTAGTTGAGACAATGCGGTCCGTGAAGCTCATGTGTTGGTGAGGCTGGAAAAGTAAACATGAGAGGTGTCTCACGGAGCGCAGCAATGAGCGGACCACAAGGAGACCACACAGAAGAGCTCTCCCAAAGACCACATTTCTTCAGACCCTCCTCCTTCTCCTTAGTTATGTCCCAATACTGACCGTGTTCTGCTAATGCTCTTTCCACCTGTGCAACAGGAATCACATTTATTTTTATTTTTTTTAGAGACAGAGTTTCACTGTTGCCCAGGATGGTCTGGAACTCCTGGCCTCAAGCGATCCTCCCACCTTGGCCTTCCGAGTAGCAGGAATGACCTGTTTCAGGACTTACCACTTCACGTCATCGTTGTGGCCAGCGTAATGCCTCTGCAGTTGCTCCTCCACATTGTATAACACCACTACGGACGCGATGAAGTAGACGGTCTCTCCCGTCGGAAGCAAGTACAGGTTGTTACGGCAGTCTCGACCCCTGTACCCATAGCTTTGCGGATGTCAAGACAAATTTTTTTTTCCCTTTAAGAGCTGACAAAACATCAGCTTTATTCAACAGGCACAAGCAATAAAATACCATATAACTATTACCATCAGTGTCACTAATTTAAATAACATTAAGTTGCAAATATTCGGTGACGAATACATGTGACCCCCAAAAGGCATGCAGTAAAGTTGGAAACAGTCATTGATGTAATGTGAATACATATTTTTACAAGGATTTGGTTTTATTTTTAGAAAGCTATTGAGTCAATTATTAATTTTTTTACTGTAATCGAGCTAAATTTTTACTAAAAAATTCCTTTTTTAAACATGGTAAAAGTACTTACAAAGGGTACAAATGACACACACACATGCACACAAACATGCATAAAAGGTAAAAAAAAAAAAAAAATCAGGCTTATCAGATCCTTTGGGATAAGAATCCCTGTTAAAACTTTGCATTATACTTCCAAACCTTGAAAATTATTTTGAGAACAAAGTATCACTTGAACTTGGATGTAAAAAGTAACCTGGCCAAATGCCAAATAGTGGCCCAAAAATGCCCTTTATTTAGAGCAAATTTCATTGCTTTACATCTTCTAAAATATGAACAGGAAGTAGGCTGAATAAATGTTTTGAATAATGTTTTCCAGATGTGATACAACCGTTTAATAAACCACTACTGACTTAAAGACAAGCTGAAGCACTTCAATTTTATGTATCAAAATATATTCCAAAACAGGTGCAGGTAAATGCCTATGACATTTGAATTTGAAAAAAAAAAAAGTATTTTGGGGGAGAAATTTAGGTACAGGTGGTAATTTTTAAAAATTTCTAAAGAATATGATTCCATAATCTCAAATAGCAATTATTCTAAATGAAGTCACAACAGCTTCAATTTAAACCAACATCTTATAATTTGTGTTCCACGCTTCGCATTACACAGGTACTCAATAAATATTTGAGGGTGAAAAAAAATTTTCTTTTTGGCCTTAAAATCTGCATAGACTGAAAGGTGGTCTCTGCAGGCTTCCTCTAAAGTAATAAGAACATGGAAATAAATGGAAAAATAATCAACATTTAATTCACCTTTTTCACAGCTTCTATTTTCTTATCTTTCAGCTGTTTTTTCCCCTGGAATCTCACTTTTCCAAACCTCATGCAATGAAGCTGCCAGCACCTCTGTTTCAAGAACGTTAGTTATATGGTGATTCAGATTTTTGTGGCCTATACTTTTGGGGAGCCTTTTTGATTGATATGAATATATGTATTTTTGAGACAGGGACTTGCCATGTTACCCAGGTTGGACTGGAACTCCTGGATCCTTCCACCTAAGCCTCTTGTACAGCTGGGACTATAGGGGTGTATCACTGTAGCTAGCTTTCTTTTTCTTTCTTTCTTTTTTTTTTTTTGAGATGCAGTCTCGCTCCATTGCCCAGGCTGGAGTACAATTGCGCCATCTTGGCTCACTGCAAGCTCTGCCTCCCGGGTTCACGCCATTCTCCTGCCTCAGCCTCCCAAGTAGCTGGGACTACAGGTACCCACCACTATGCCCAACTAATTTTTTGTATTTTTAGTAGTAGGATGATATCTACATGGCATGTCAATTTCATTTACGTCATTCACTTGACTCCCTTCATTCAGTACTTTGGTATTCATATTTTTCTATCATCCCTTCAGTCAAGGTCACACTTGAAGTTAGGCCACACTTGGTTTAAGGGGAGAATGCTAGTCCTCGTTTCAGGGTACCCCTCTTTCCTTGGGTTTAAAAACTTTTTTGCCAATGTGGTTTAGTTTCAATTTTGGATACTCCCATTTCCTCAATCATAAGGGCAATATTTTCTTGCATTGTCACTGTTGTTTCCTTATAAATATAGACAGCGCCTAGTTTTCCATCTGTCCCTGAAAAGTTGACTAAATATATGATAGCTCCTGT
This sequence comes from Rhinopithecus roxellana, assembly GCF_007565055.1. Lineage (NCBI taxonomy): Eukaryota > Metazoa > Chordata > Mammalia > Primates > Cercopithecidae > Rhinopithecus > Rhinopithecus roxellana. Next base: position 158,459,920 of record NC_044553.1, on the reverse strand, counting down.
TAAAAATAATTGGCTTTTGACCGGGCATGGTGGCTCATGCCTATAATCCCAGCACTTGGGGAAGCTGAGACGAGCAGATTGCTTGAGTCCAGGAGATCAAATACAGCTTAGGCAACACAGGGAGACTCTATCTCTTAAAAAAAAAAAAAAAAAAAAAAATCAGTTCTCATTAGAATCTAAAATTCTACCCATTCCTGATTATTTTCACCATTTGCTTCTTTATATATTTCTAACTACTATTGTCATTCTTTCGGAAAGAATAAAATTAGGACCAGAAACTAGTGATTCATTTTCTTCTGACAAAGAAAATATCACTCATACAATCATATAACATCTTCATATTTTCTTTTCAGGAAAACAATGAATATGTATTTGAGCCAAAATCACAGCTATTTCATTCAGGAATGATAAGTTGGTTCTCCTGATAATAAGTAGCTCTTATGAAGCTCCTATTTGGTTAGAACTCTGTAGGTCTCTAACATATGGTCAATTTTGTTACATTAAGTTTTCAAAAGTAACAGTAAAACTTTTTTTTTTTTTTTTTTTGAGACGGAGTCTCGCTCTGTTGCCCAGACTGGAGTGCAGTGGCGCCATCTCGGCTCACTGCAAGCTCCACTTCCCGGGTTCACGCCATTCTCCTGCCTCAGCCTCCTGAGTAGCTGGGACTACAGGCGCCCACTACCACGCCTGGCTAATGTTTGTGTTTTTAGTAGAGACGGGGTTTCACCTTGTTAGCCAGGATGGTCTCGAACTTCTGACCTCGTGATCCGCCTGCCTTGGCCTCCCAAAGTGCTGGGATTACAGGCATGAGTCACCACACCTGGCCTAAAACATTTTGTTTTTTAAAAGCTGAAGGGGACTTAAGTTTTATGAATTTCTACAGTTAACATCAAGCATTGATTGATAACTTCATGTGAGACGTAATCAGTGAATAAAGGATACACCCATTCCAGCTTGAGTCTCTTGGTTGGAAGTTCTACTTTTGCTTCCAAGCTATAAGAATCCACTTGATCTTTGGGCATGTACATGGTGACAGGGCGTCCACGAAGAAACATTTTTACATAGCCTTCTTCTACAAAAAGAACAAAGATGTCAGTAAGATACCTCAGTGCCCAGCACACCTGAAAACAAATGCTTTATCCTCTCTAGCCTTTCAGTGTAAAAGAGAAACTTTTACCCTTCTGTCATTTCTAATTGATATCCTAGGGAAAAAAGTAACGTATAAGTAAACAGTTTGAAACACAAGTTTGCATCTTGTTTGCTTTTGATATTCTGTTTACTTAAGTACATGAGATACCTATGAAATTGTAAAAGGCAGGAAGGAACTTGGTTCCAACAATGATTTTCCATGAGATTTTACTGCTTACACTTTCTTTTATCATCAGGAGGGGAAAAAATACCACCCCCAAACTTCAACTAACACAAGAAATCCACGTAAAGTTTTTGAGTTCAGTGTATACACAATCTCAATATCCAAATTCACAAATATTTTTCAATATTTAAATGGATTTGTTATATTGCAATGTAAAAATATATCTTTATGTATTTTTTTTTTTTTTTTTTTTTTTTTTGAGACGGAGTCTCACTCTGTTGCCCAGGCTGGAGTGCAGTGGCGCGATCTCGGCTCACTGCAAGCTCCGCCTCCCGGGTTCATGCCATTCTCCTGCCTCAGCCTCCCGAGTAGCTGGGACTACAGGCACCCACCACCACGCACAGTTAATTTTTTGTATTTTTAGTAGAGACGGGGTTTCACCATGGTCTCGATCTCCTGACCTTGTGATCCGCCCGCCTCGGCCTCCCAAAGTGCTGGGATTACAGGCGTGAGCCACCGCGCCCGGCCTATGTATCTTTTAATTGAGCAATTCTTTCAAGTGTAAAGAACATAAAATCAGCAGAAGTGCATGCTAGGATGCAATGCAAAAAGGAAAATGCTCATAGAAAATCTAGAAATGGAAAACAAAAGAACAAAAGACCCATTAGAGAAATCTGGATGCAAAACTCTCTAGAACGAACATTTCTGTAATAAAATAACTTTTAATATTTCAATAAATTATAGGGACAAAAGTAAGTATCAATAATGTATCGACACAGGGTAACTCCTAGACCTTAAAAAGAACATCTTGGGGTGTTCTGACTGGAGTTCTCAGGATATGATAAGGGCAAAGTAAATGTCTTGTGAGCTCTGCTCCTGATGAATTCCACTCAGATTCAGAACTCGCTGAATTCTGAAATCTCACTGCAGATTAAAGGACATGGTCTTAATGGTATTAAATTGGGCAGTTGGAACCAGGGATACCTGTATACAACTCAACAGAAAAAACATCCCCAGGGAGGAAATTGGCGAGGAACAGTTAGGAAATAATTATAGTACAAATTAGTGTTATAAGTCTTATTCTTAAGGATTTTCAAACAATGCCACATGCAATATTACTTAAAAATCAAGAGGGCACCCCAGTTTCATGTTATTGTGTGCATGCGCTTCAGGTCTTAAATGCATGCATGTGACACACTCTTCACACTGCATATTAAGACTGACGTTGAGTGACAGTCATGAACGCCGATCATCCCTGCCTATGTGTGCCAGCCACTGCGTCCCATGGATCCTCCCCTTACAATATCTCCCATGCTGGTGCCAATTGCCCCAGGTGCACTGGGGCCCCATCACCACAGGCTCTCTTATGGCTCTCCTGGGTCAGTTTACACACTGCTGCCAAACCCACCAAGGCCCAACCAGGTTTTATGGAGCCCTTCCTCCATGTAAATTTCTTCACCTGCTCTCTTCCTTGCTGGATCCAGCAGGTCTAAATGCCCTCCTGGGCTCTCATTGCACAGGACCTCATCTACAGCCACCCACAGGGATTCTCCTCTGGGGCCAGGCGTGTCTCTTTGCAACCCCCTATACCCTGCTCTGTCTGTGCCACCGCTCAGGCTGTTCTCCTCTGATGCTTCTTCCCTTCCTTAACCCTCACCCAAATATAAGCTCATCAGGGGCTGTGTGGCTACCACAACCAAAGAATCTAAAAGCACCCAAAAGATTGACATTCTTGAAAAGAGGGGCAGGAGACTGGAGTTGACAGCTAAATGAAAAGGGATTCTAGCAACTCTCTTTGTAAGAGAATCAGTCCTGACCGAAAGCTCGCAGAATGTAGGTTAGGAATAAAGACAATATAATGCTATTTCCACAACACATAAAACGCACACCATGGATGTATATAACCAATGTCTATGAAGTATCCACCTGAGTCACAGACATGTGATGATTAAGAATCCTTAGGACTGAGCTTACTTACTGCACAATTTTAACTTACTGAATTAGGCAAAAAGAGCACTGAAGTTGGCCTTGGCACTGTTTTGTACTGGTGATTCAGACAGGCTACATCTAAAATCAAAATGCAGCCAGGGAAAGCAGTGTTTGTTCCAGGCAGGTTAGGATAACAGCACACACGCCACCAAACCCAAAGGCGCTAGTGGGAAGAGGCCAGCAGCAGTGCATGGTACCAAGTCAAACAGTGGGACATCCAGGGGTGGCCCTATAGCTCTCTTAAGGTTTACATAGATGAAAAAAAAATTCCTGCAATCAGCCAATAACCAATTGGGATCCAAATTACAGCCACTTATTAAAGCCCATCCAAGTAAATGCTCAGGGATGCATTTAACTTAAAATGAATCAAAGTGGCTTGCAACACAAAAACATTTTCATACAAGGAGAGCATCTGTTTGCCTGTATGAAAAAGGTTTCTGTAGCCTGGGTAACAGCTTTGCTCAGAGAGCTATGAGGTTTCAGAAATGCTGCCTACCTTTGCAGTGTGTCACCCGGCGTTTCCCTTGTGATTTCGGAGACAGAGACAGAAGGGCTAGACAAAGAGACGGTGGAGTACTGCAAGTGTGGCTGGCCTGCCTGCCCAGAGCCCGGAGCCCTCACTAGCCCACAGGCCAACACCTGACCTGCCCCCCAATCTTAAAATCTGGACACAGTTCAGGGATCCTGACAAGTGCGCTCACGATGTGACCCTGCGAGCTTACAGCAATTACATTTTCAGTGAGTAGTTTCATGCTTCCTGAAAATGAAATGAACACTAAAGCACATGCTGATAAATACAACACTTTGACTTTTATGTTTTAATTCTGAACTAAGGAAAAAAACTAGAACAATTACAATTAAATGAATGTATTTAATCAATTACGTACTTGTCCTTTTTTTTTTTTTTGCATTTTAAATGCATTTCTAAATAAGGTTAAGATGCTATACAACAGCATCTACCTTATTACAAAAGGTGTTAAAAAAGATATATGGAAAGATATACATGAACTATTAGTTTGCAGTTTAGGAGATCATAGGCAGAAAAAGAAAAGCTACTTTTAGACAGTTATGTAACTTGATGCATAAGAAACTTTCCCCTAAGAGAAATGCAAATGTTGATAACAGAATCCAGTTAGTAAGGAAGGAATAGCCAAGGACAACAGACACCTTTTAATCTAGAAATTCCATCACGGCATGGGCGGTGGCACTCCACTCTCCTCCTTACTGGCATGTCTTACATTGGTTTTGGAGAGGGTAGGTGAAGGGTTTGCCCTCTACGACTCTTAAGGCAGTCTTGCTGTCACTAGCTGAGCCATTCAACCCCCACGAACAAAGCTGACAGCACTCCATCTGATCTGCACAAACCAAAGCTCCTGTGTGTTCCCAGGCTGGCCCCTGCAGCTGGCTACTTCTTTTCTGTCCCTTGAGTTCTGAGGAAACGAGTGAGGGGTTCCCATACAAAAATTAAATCAGACTTACCTGCACTGAATACAGGCTCCTTGGGTTTGCTGTGAAAATAAACCAAAACCAGTTTTTAAAGAGCACTGTGGGTGTTTAATCTCGTTCACTTCAGACCCCACAGCCACGGCTGCAGTAGTCTGTCACACAAACGCTGCGTAAGGTATACACGTCAATAAGAAAAACACAACCAACTTCACTGCAAAAAGAAACACACATAAACAATCATAAACAATCTCATAGGGGCAAGAGACTGCAATCCTAACTTTATCACCAAACTTGGGCTTTTTATGAGTGCAAATAAGTGTTTCGGGGAGGAAAAAATGTGGCTAATCAAGATGGGAATGACCCTGTCTAAATGCGTAAAAAGGGTTGTTTTTATTCCCCACACTCTTCTGACAGATTATTTAATGAACTTATTTAAAACTAGCACATTCCTGACAAAAGATCTTTTGGTGAGGGTTTTTAGAGCACACCTCCTAAGCGGATTGCTGTTCTAGGAAGACAAGTAGGTGAGCATAAGGTAGAAAGAGGAGGGGGGAACACCAGGGTGTGGTGCCCTCCAACTCAGCCATCTCTCGGGAGAGGTGGGGACACCCCTGCTGACTTCAGTCACCCTGGGCACCCCCCATGAGCAGGTGAGACCACCCCATGGCAGTGCTTGGGAAACCAAACTCAGGAATCATTCAAGGACAGACAGCTGCAGACAGACTAGACATCCCTAGGAGCAAGCACCCCATAGGAGAAACTTCCACGAGTGGTCCCTGGGGGCAGAAGGAGAGGCGGCCGCCACTGCAGACCCACTACTTCCTGCCAGGGGCACCCCTCCCATGACACCATCTTTGGGGAGATGGCACCATCTCCATTGCAGACAGGGACAGGGAGACCCAGGGAGCTCAGGGAGGGGGGTGACCCCTTGATCTCAACTTTGACTCCAAAGTTCATGCTTCGCACCACTTAGCTTCCCTGACTTCCACCTGCTTTAAGATACAGAGCGAGACACAGGAGTAAACGGACGTCAAGGGGCACACTGCTTTTACCATAGTGCCTTAAATGCTGCTAGGAGCACATATGCATTGTGTGTGTGTGTGTGTGTGTGTGTGTGTGTGTATTTAAAACAAAAACTTGAGCAGATATATTCCTAATATTACTCCTCAATTTTTGACTTGAAACACAATGAAAAACACCAGGAATAAAAACTATCCTTAATCTCATGATGTAGTAAATAATATTGTATATTAATATTCTTGATTTCCAGACAACTTCATGTAGCACATGGAGTGGGGCGGGGGAGCCTACTACTTTCCTGATGCTTTAGAAGTGGTTTACTTTGTTCAAACGTGTTTTAAGTAGTTTTATAAGCTATAGGCTTAGCTTCCTACATTCTAAACTATGGTCATTGAAAATACTACTATAAAGGCATGGCACAGTCTTTGAACCTAAAAGCCTGGGTCTTACATTGGCCTACAAGGCCCTGTCCAATCTCCACCTAACCCCTGTATTCTTCCGAGCTCATCTCCCTTCACTATATTCCCTGCTGTTCTGGGAACCTGGTCCAGCAGGCTCCGTGTCAGGCGCTGGCTCACGGTCCCTCCTGGACCATCCTCCCCGAAGTCAGCCACTCTCGGGCCACCGCTTTAGCTGTGTGTATGGCTTCACGTTCCCTGCTCCATACTAAAACTCTCCTCAGGCCCTGCTCGCCACACCCCCCGCCCCTCCTGCTTTATTTTTCTCTATAGCACTTATTTGCCCCCTGCTTCATTTTATTTCTCCCACCAGGAGGCAATGCCACAGGGGCAGGGATCTTTCTGTTCATGACTGTATTCCCAGGGCCTTGGACAACAGGCAGCGGCTGCCCTGGTGTGAGGCCTGGAGCTCCTGTGGAATTCCTCTTGGTTCTCCGTCTTCAGTCTTCAGCAGGCCCCAAGGATCTGTGCCTGGTGGGTGGTGGTGGGGTCTGCTCTCAGCAATCCTGCCTCTCCCTGGGGCACAGACAGCTGCTGCCTGGAACCTGGTCTGGGGCTTGGTGTGCAGATGGAGTTTCTCTCCGTCCTCCAGGTCCCCAGACCTCACTAAATACCCACCCCTCAAAGGACTCTCTCTCAGCTTTCCTCATCCTTCCTTCCGGGGTGGCCAGCTGCTCCCTGGCCCTTAGTTCAAGGCCCTGAGTGTGGCTTTCCTCTTGGCATGCCTCTGCCTCAGCCGCTTGTCCGGCTCCCAGTCCACCATGCACACTCACTGAGGTCCGGGGAAAAGCGGAGTGCATGTGAGTAGGGGGAAGGTTCCCGTGTGCCAGAGCCCCTGAGGACTCTGAACTCTCCTGCCAGTCCACACTCAGCCTTTTCCAATTCTACAGCTCCTGGTGTTTTCCTACTCCCATCTATGAGGGCTCCCCTTTTCTTCCCGCCGCTCTGCCAAAGACAAAAGCAGCCATGGGGCCTGTCCCTCCTCAGAGGGGCTTGCCACTTTTCAATAACATTTCAGTTCATTATACTACTTTCTGTCCTCAGCTCCATGGTGGGCTTACACCAGCTATGATACTGTAGATACCTGAATTGTTCTCATTTTTAGGGTGGGAGTGACATTCTTGTCATTTTCTGTGTGCTAAGCAGAAGCAGAAGAAATCTTAACTCCAAATTTCACATATATTATTAGATTTACAGGCAGAAGGAGGTGAGAACAGAAGGAAAGCTAAGACAAAAGACTACGAGGCAAATCTAATAACAGAAACATAATCAAAGGGAAGCCAGGTATGGAATCAAAAGATAGGAAAACTTATTTTTTTTTATCATGACTTTGATCACAAAAGTAGAATGATGCAAAAGCTATAAACACAGAAATGAGAAATTCAGAACTTGCCCTAGAGACAGAAAAAAGCAATTATGAACTATGTTCTTCCTACAAAGAGAAAATCTGCAGGGGAATCTGAACTCTCCATACAGGGAAGCTCATGGACCTTTGACACTGAAGAACTGTAAGAGGAAGAATGAAAGATTTCTATTAACAGATTAGATAGCAGAAATGTTAACAACTAAAGTCATTGAGAGAGGTATCAGGTGGTACTAAAATGCTTACATTTCTTTAAATCATGCTCTAAACAATGTATTACTTTGTGGTATGCGGTTTAGAAAATATACTACTGCTATGTTTTATTGTTTTAGAAAGTTGAGTTTTTGTTGAAAAAACCCAGTATATTTGCTTTAGAACCCATTACTCCTGCCAATGCACCACTACCTGTCCTAAAAGGCAAGCCTGGGAGGAGGTAATTTCACTCATGCATGCAAATCTTAGAATATAAACCCATAAAATGATGACGAATCTTCTGAACAACTGATAGAAAGGCAAACTCACAGATGTGCAGTGATAACCAGAAGAGAACATTAAAGCCACTGTGGCCTCTCAACAAAGTCTGTTGACGGGAGTCATGTGCAGAAAGTGCATTTTCCAGAAAGCACAGCCACTCGAATTGAGAGTGGGTCCTTCAGACCCAGCACTATTTGCAACCCGCTTGGGCGGTGAATTCACTTGGAGTGGGAGATGATTGCTTCTCAAGGTGTTATGTAATTCATCTCTGATTCCCCATTTCTTGATGTGAGCTCGATGGAAAAAATTAAGTGAGTGACTTAACATCCCCTCAACAGCTGGGGTGTGGCTCCATGGTGGGGGGTGTGTATCATTGGGGAAGAATGCCCAGGCCTGTCCTAGGAAGGGTGAAGGAGCACCAGCTGCAGAATGAGGCTTCATTCATCCCTCGCCCAGTGTGGAGTCAATCAAGATGTCCTGCACCTGCCTCTGAAGCCAATGACAGAACTAAGCCCAGAGGAGAGAAAGGATTTCCCCTCTGGTGAACAAACTCAGTGCTTGGCTATTCTGGTGTTAAGTTGTGGCCAATGTCTCCAAGACGAACTCCAGTGCAGTTCTTACTGCTTATACGGAGATTTGCTGAAAGAGCTTGGCTGTATGCTCCCTTGAGCTGCATGGTTCAAGAGCTGATGTAAGATATAAGCAGTCATGGGGACTCACGGAGGATGAGGTACACTTGAATCTTCACCACACCAGCAGCTGTATGGGGAGATGGCAGGAGAACACTAGACATCTGCCCCAAGGAAAAACTCCTGCCCTGAGCTGGGAGGCTTACACCAAGACAGCAGTGCAGTCAACACTGCAGAGACAGCTGCGAACACATATGTCAAAATTCAAATCCCTGAATATGCTCACTATGGACTTGGGGCACAAAGATGGTCTGAGTGGTTGGTTTTTACTCATCTGATAAAGCTCCTATTTGCTGCACCGTAGACTGGTATTTACAAGGAGAGTCCAGTGGACAATGTGTCCAGGCTGCAACTCAACAGATATTCACTGTGCCTCTCCTCTGTGGGCAACTGCTCTTAGATCTTTCATCTACATTAACTAACCTAACCCCATGTTCCTGAAAGGGGGATCTGGGGCCAGATCCTGCAGGTCTTTTGACATGTGGTGACATGTGTAAAATTCCTGGGCAAGTACGATCAGAGTGGAACAAATAGGAGCCACATGCTGTTTGAGCAGAGATACTTGCTTTTGAAAATGATTAATAAGACTTGATAGAGAAAGAATCCTTTCCAAAGTTAAACATGCGATTTCTCCAAAATTTATTCATCCAGAACAACTTTGGCTCTTGGAATAACATGACTTCTTTTTATTTTTTGAGACAGGATCTGGCTCTGTCACACAGGCTGGAGTGCAGTGGTATGATCTCGGCTCACTGCAACCTCTGCCTCCTGGGCTCAAGCCATCCTCTCACCTCAGCCTCCCAAGTATCTGGGACTACAGGCGTATGCCACCAAACCCGGCTAATGTTTAGATTTTTTTTGTAGAGACAGGGTTCCATCATGTTTCCAGGCTGGTGTCAAACTCCCGGGCTCAAATGATCTGCCTGCTTTGGCCTCCCAAAGTGCCGGGATTCCAGGTGTGAGACACTGGGCTCAGCCACGTGATTGTTTTTAAAAACAACTTCACGTGATGAAATGAAGTTCCTGCTGGAAGCCAGAATACTCTACCATGGAAATAATGACTCTATAAAAATTGTCCTTAAGCAGCTTTTTATTAGAAATAGGGTCATTTAAGAACCATCTATTCAAAATGTTTAAAAGTTGCTGGAGACTTTACTGATGACAAAAGCGACTGCTTCATAGACATTTCCAACCAATACTTCCAGCTTAACATGGTGGAAAGAGAACACATTTTGAGGCCAGCTCGATCTGTGCTCTAGGGCTTGGGTGAGGGGCTTCACCTCTACCAGCTTAATATCCTTAATATAAAAATGGGAATAAAACCACTGTGAGGAACAGGTTATTGGCACGATTAAATAAGATGTGTTACAATGCGTCCAACATATGTTATTAATTAATATGGCTTCCCTCTTCCTCCTCCTTTCACTGCAAAAATCTTTGTATTTCCAGACTCCTCACCTACCAGTCTCAAAACTAAAACAATACGAAGAATATTAGCACTTATTATTTTGAAATTTATTAAAACATAAATGACCCCATGGCTTGAAGAGTGAAACATTTTTTTCAGTAAAAAGATGCTTAAGTCTCTTATCTTCCAGTGTAAAATGTAGTGTTAAAATTGTCTACCCATAGGTGGTGCTGTTTACATAGTTCTTGAATAGCTGTGGCTTTGAAGTGAAATGCAGTCATGGGCCAGACACAGGGGTGTTTCTGTCAATGATGGACCACAGAGATGTCCGTGGTCCCACAAAATTATAATACTGTATTTTTATAGTATCTTTTCTATGTTTAGATACATCAATATTTAACACTGTGTTACCACTGCCTGCAGTATTCCCTACAGTCACGTGCTGTACAGGTCTGTAGCCCAGGAGCAACAGGTTAGACCATCAGGATGGACCATGAAGTTTTCTGTAAACACACATGCTATGATGTTCACACAATGAGGAAACACCTAACAATGTGTTTCTCAGAAAGTGCCTGTCATTAAGCGATGCCTGGCCATATACAATATCCTTCCATCCATTCAACAAAGTTATTGAGCACTCATGTTTGCCAGGCACTGTGTAAAGTCTACAGAATGGCACGGCCTGGACCCCCAGAGCCGAAGGGAGGGCAAGGGGTGTGTGCAGCGTGGTGGAGGGAGGAGAGCTACAGAGTCACAGATAAAGTTAACAGGCAGTTACAACACCATCTGAAAAGCACTGCTCTCAGAATAGAGGGCCGGGGGAGGCTCCCAGAAAAAAGAGGATCCTGAGTTGGGTCTTGAAGGATGAGCTGGAGTTCATCAAACACAGTCACCTTCCCTACTCCCACCCCCAGTTCCAGATACACCCGTCTGTCACTTGGGAGAGGGGTAAACCCCTCCCCCTCCTAAGTGCTAGGTGTTTGCCTCAGAACAATTCATTAAGCTATGAATTTGCTCGTGTGGTTTTCTGCATCTGTGCTTTATTTTACGATAAAGTAAAAAGAATTTTCTAAATATGCTATCTTCTTACTTAGGTCGGCATTTCTTTAATTAGGTCTGGGCTTGATCGCCTATTCATGCGTTAAGGGCCACTGGTATTTCCTTCTCAGTGAGCGCCTGTGCAGACCCTTCACCATTTTTCTATTCCGTGGATTATCTTGTTCTCCCATTTGTGAGTCCTTTGTGAATGAAGCAGAGTGGCCCTGCAGGCATTATGCCACTGACATTTGTTAGGAGAATCAGTCTTTCTGTGCTGCTCCTTCCCACTCCCTGCCATGCCTTGGACTATGTTCTGTACACAGCAGGTGCTCCATAAGTCCAGACAGCAGTGGCACTGAAAGAGTAAGGTGAGAACAATTTTCAGAATTTCTGATTCCTCACTTTTCAGGCTGGGATAAAGGCAGAAATAAGAGCTGGGGAATTCCAAGACATCCCCAAGAAAAAAGGCCCTGCATGCAGGGGAGTGGGAGGGACACAAGTGTGCCGGCCTCAACTCCAATAAATAGTCTGGGATGCAGACATGGCACTCACAGCTGCCACTGTGACCAGCTGACCGCAGACCAGCTCTGCACTGAGGCTCCTATGCATAAGATCTTAGGCACCCTGTGAGGCAGGTACTACTTTTACTGCTACTGAGGAAAACCCCAAAGAGATTAAGTCACTTGTTCACAATGACAAAGCAAAGTGGCAGAGTTGGGATTAACACTTGCTTATGGCAATAAAGGCCCATCATTTTAACCTTCTTTTGTTATAGTTATCAGGGCAAGAAGATTCATTCGATAAATGCTTGTGGAGCACCTATTGTGTGCTGGGCATTGTTCTAGATGGCGGCCTGCTCTGAGTGGATTAGTGAAACTTGTTCGGTACTTACATGTCCAACTAAAGTACTTCGGGCTGGAAACACGATGAACCACATCTAAAATAACACTGCAAGAGTGTATTTATTCACACAAAGGCATACTCATACAGCAAGTGAAGAAGGGATCACAAAATAGGCACAAGAATGGCATTTATGTCAAAATTACACACTACACTCATAGAGCACCCTGCAAATAAAAGTCCATGTGGAAGTGTAATGACTGTTGGCTGTGAGTTCGCTGAGTGGTGAGAATGCAGGTGATTTTCGTTTCTTCCTTCTTGTGCATCTAGTTTTTTTTTGGTTTTTTTTTTTTTTTTTTTTTTTTGAGAAAGGGTCTTACTCCCATTGCCCAGTCTGGAGTACAGTGGTACGATCACAGCTCACTGTAGTCTCAGCCTCCCAGGCTCGAGCAATCCTCCCACCTCAACCTCTCAAACAGGTGGGACTACAGGTATGCGCCACCACGCCCAGCTAATTTCTGTATTTTTTTGTAGAGATGGGGTCTTGCCATGTTGTCCAGGCTGGTCTTGAACTCCCGGGCTCAAGCGATCCACCCGCCTCAGCCTCCCAAAGTGCTAGGATTATAGGAGTAGGCCACCACGCCAGGCCTAGATTTTCTAAAACAAGTTACTTGTATAATAAATAGATGGCCTCAAAAAAGGAAAAAATCTTCCTGGGGAAAAGTGAGCAATGTGTTGGAGAGGCATGGGTGTCAGGGCACAAGAGGGAAGGAGGAGCTGGTGGATGAAGGGCCCGGAGCCGCAGCCAAGGAGTAATGTTGAGCTGACGGCAGCAGTGAGCAGCAGTGATGCCATCGTAAAGGGAAAACAACTTTGCGCCCTGAAGAACCCTGAGGTGAAACAGTCAGAAGGCAATTTTACCAAATGCTAGAGCTTTAGAGAGGACAGGCGCTCAAGGTGTCCAGCCCAGGGCTTCTCGACTTGATACCTGTGATACGGGGCTGTCTGATCCTGGGGTTGAGGGGGCACAACACAAAAGGGCACCACACCTAACATGTCAACGTCTTCACTATGTGGAGGTGGTTTTTTTTTTTTCATGTTTGTTGACTCCAAAGATGGGCAGTTTATATCACACTTGTCCAACCCACAGCCCACAGGCCACATGCAGCCCAGGACGACTTTGAATGTGGCCCAACACACATTCGTAAACTTTCTTAAAACATGAGATGTTTTTGGCAATTTTTTTTTTTTTTTTTTTTTTTTTTTTTTTTTTTTTGGTTCATCAGCTATCAATAGTGTTCGTGTATTTTATGTGTGGCCCAAGACAATTCTTTCAATCTAGGGAAGCCGAAAGTCCAGGGAAACCGAAGTCCAGGGACACCCCTGATTTATACGTACGTGACAGCAAAGTTTCTAGCATATGACTAAAACATCCTTACTCTAACAAAATCAACTCATTTCAACAACTTCTCAGTAAAGCTGAAACTGTCTTGCTTATAAAGCTGACATAGCTCATTCCCCTAAGACTTAACAAAAGGGGAACCAGTTTGATAATTGAAATGCTTTATCAATCTAGCAACATCTAACATGAACTGTGCTTCTAAATAAGCAGCCAATTTTCTATCAGGGATAAAATACTTTTTTAATTGAAAAATATCTCTATTAGATTAGTTTACTGGCTACATTATACAAGCCTTCCATCACAATGTTATTGCCAATTCCCTATTTAAATGTAGTATTTCATGATGACATGAATCACTATGTAATTAATATTTATTTATCATCAATAGTACATAAAGTAAAATATTACCATATATTGCTTTTGTTTATAATAGAGGTTTTGTTGATGCAAAGATGAAATGCTGTTAAATTTTGTGGCTTGTTACAAAGTATTTGAAAAAGTTAAACATTCTAAGATAAAAGTCTTCCTTATCACAAGAAAGACTCCAATCTAGTGGCCGTTTGTAAAGAAAATGAGACATGGGAGCAAGAAGACTGAAACCATCATAAACAATACAGTTCTGGCTGGGCGCGTGGCTCACGCCTGTAATCCCGGCACTTCGGGAGGCCGAGGAGGGCGGATCACGAGGTCAAGGGCTCGAGACCATCCTGGCCAACATGGTGAAACCTCGTCTCTACTAAAAATACAAAACTTAGCTGGGCGTGGTGGCACGCAGCTGTAGTCCCAGCTACTAAGGAGGCTGAGGCATGAGAACTGCATGAACCCAAGAGGCAGAGGTTGCAGCGACCCAAGATTGTGCCGCTGTACTCCAGCCTGGAGACAGAGTGAGACTCCATCTCAAAAGAAAAAGAAAAAGAATATAGTTTTATGAAAGCAAAACATGTAATTACTTTAAAATAAAGTATCTCAGAAAAGGTTAATATTTAGGACTTCACAAACACTATTATTTTGTGTTCAATAGTAAGATTTGTATAATTTATACAGAATGGCTTTCTATCTACTGTAATTATTATTATTGAGAAATACATGTGCTGAGATGGAACTGTTTTTCTGAAGTAAAGGGAGCCTTTTTCTCATTTGCGCCTAAGTGCCATATGTGCTAACGACAGCTTTGCACATGGCGTGTGAGAAACTGTGAGCTTTATGGCTAATAATCTGTCACGGCTGCAAGTTAAAGCACTGCCTGTGTGAATGATTTGCTTCTTCTACAAAGCAGCACAGGGTGGAAGCCATCCCTATGACGTCAGCACTCTCACTCTCACTCACGTGCACCCTAACGAGCCTTCCTGAGTGGAAGAGAAGGGGGCTCCGGAACAGCGGGCAGGCTGGGATCACACATAGCCCACAGACCAGCTCCCGCCCGATGCCTTATTTAAGAACTGTGAGCATCACGAGGATTTACAATACTTTATCTCCCCCAACTATGTTAGACACAAGTGTAACGCAGATTGTGACAAAATCTAACACTTTCTTCTCACAAATGAGGAAAACAAAAAGAGAGGGATTGTAGAAAATCTCACCGATGACTTTGCTCTGCTCCACACAAGCCTGTCTTTATAACAACCATCACAGCGATGGCGACCATTTACTGAGTGCCAAGCCCTATGCTGGGTATTTTCCTACAAGTTAGCTCATTTATAAGATTCAAGGGAATTAGGTATAAAATCTCTAATTTGCAGAGGAAAAAATTGAGCTTGGAGACGTTAAGGCAGAACTGGATACACACCCAGACCTTTCTTTTACTGCAGAGCCTCTGCCCTTTCCACCATGTCTTGCTGCCTAAGGAACCCAACAAGGGCAATCTTTTAAATCACAGGACAGCCTGCAGGAACAATGGACACATCGAGTGAACGATGGGGAAGAGGCATGCCATCTTGAGTCCACTGAATGTAGTCATGTTTAAAAACAGAAATTACGTGGGGGCCACCTCCCTACTCCTTTCCTTCTCCGTGTCCCATCCTCGAGAGTGGCGTTTCTCAGCAAGACTCCAGCTCTGCTTTGGTGCTAGGGTCAAAGCAGCCTAAGCATGGGGCTGCACATGTGGGAATACAGAGAAAGAAAGGCGGGAAGGGGTCACGCAGCCACTGAATTACCAGCTCGACCTTCACATCTACCGCATCTTAGCTGCTTCTTTCTGAGTTACCGCAGCTCTTACTCCTATGCGTCCCTGTCAGGAACAGCAATAGGCTAAGAGGAGACAGTGACTGTCTCTGAAACCCCTTCGGTGCACCATGTACGAAACTCAGTCAGTTCTGTGCTCTGCTCGCCTCAACCACCCCTGGGTTCTAACGAGACAAAGAATTTCTTTTTAAATGGACATGTTTAGTTGCCTGAACTAGTTTGGGAACATGATTAGTAAATTTTCCCAGTCCCTCATTTCCAAATCAAAATTTCCTACTGTGGCGTTTTTCAAAAATCTCTTTGTAAATATCTTCTATGGAAATATTTACCCAGCACATTTACCAAAGCCATAGGATTTTAAAGATAAAACGGATCTGGAGTTTACACAATGCAGATTCTTTTTGGAAATTCTTAATAAAAATCAGATGTGCAGAGGAGGAGCCAAGTCTCTCAGAACTGCCAAGATCTAGACATTTCAGGTCAACTTCCAAGCTTACCCTGAATTCAAAGCAGCTTTGGGCTGCACTGCACCTCCCACTAACTCACACTCTGTTGCCATTGTAACCACTTGGCCTCATTTCCAAGGTATTATCACCCCATTAGCATAATCTTCTGATAAGAAGTACTAATAGTCTAAATGAGAAGAAGACAGAACCCATGTTAATGGTTTTTTAAATTGTTAATTGACCGTGGACCTGACCTGCTATAGATATGAGAAGTGTCTCTATGTTTTCTAAAACAGACATCTTTTAGGAATAAAACTAAAAAAGAGTTTAAGCTTCCTTTATAGGACTGAATCACCATGGATTTACAAACTTGGAATTTTTACAGCCTGTGGGTTGGAGTTGATTGCTTTATGACTAAGCCTTCTCCTGACATGAACATTTGGGGGAAAAAAACACATGCTTAGCCTCTGAAGCTGAAATTCCTTCCTAAGCTTTACTAAACAGAGAGAATAAAATTGAAGTACAGTGTTTAAAAAGTGAGAACAAAGTACAATGTTAGGTAAAAATACATAGAGAAACTGGATTTTCTTTACAGAGGACATTATATAGATATAAATATATTCTATAGACACAAAACAAGCTGCTAAAATGCCAAAAAGCAGCATTCAGGAATAAAATGTTAGTATGAGTTTCACTGATACTTACCACAATCCATTACAAACTAACCTCATAGAAAAATTCAAAATTTGGAGTCCATGTATTTCACGAAACCATTAAGAAAAATGGTTCATATTTCTGGTGTTCGCATCAATATTAAACATAGCCTCTGATAAATCATAAAATTACAACTTTTCAGCCACTCTGTCTCAGAAAGTACTGCTGAGAAACTTAACGCAGTCCATTAAAATGAACTTTAAAAGGTCAGGAGAGTGTACTAGAAATAGAAGGTGCTCACATAGAAATTCAGAATGGCTTCCCCAGTTCCAGGTACTTGGTACTAAGAAACTCTCAGGAACTACTTATGTCTACATGAGAGTGCTGGGAATCTGAGTGACAGTGTTTCTACCTGCACAGTAGTTTGTGTGAACTGTGCCTGGCAGCTGCCCTCAAATGGCTGTTTGATTAGTGCCTACAAATATCTGAGGAGAAGGCCTTCTTCTCCAAGAGTGCTCCTAGCTTGATGGAATATGAGGGGATCTTCTGACTCCTCTCTGGGGACAAGCGGTGCTAAAATATCTGAACAGCAGGAACCAAGAGATAAGATGTCCTTACCTTTCACTGTTCTTTTTGCCACTAGAAGAGCTGCTGGTAGAGCCTGTGCGATTCCGGTTTCCTTTGGAATCCCCATTGCTTTCTCTTCGACCCCCAGGAGATACTCGTTCAGAAGAGCTGGTCCTCTTGATGTTACTAAGGGTGGAATGTAAGTGACAGTGAACTCCTTAATATCCTGATTTTATTTTATTGCGACGCATACAAATACATACATAGAACATCATCCTTCCACGTGGATATTCAAGACAGGCCTAGCTACAGAGATCAAAATGCTTTTCAGAGTGTCACATGGAATAACACCTCTGCTCTCTGCCTCTGTAACTGAGTCCACTAGTACAGTTCACAGTCATGGAGGAAACTGAGACATTAAGACTTCAACAGTACCGTGTGAGAGCACTCCAGGGCCTTCCAGGTAGGCAATCCTGCCCCTGAGCAGGCTTCACTCTCCAGGGATGTCCAATCTTTTGGTTTCTGTGGGCCACATTGGAAGAAGAAGAATTGTCTTGGGCCACACATAAAATATACTAATGCTAACGATAGCTGATGAATTAAACACAAAAAAAATTTGCAAAAAAATAGAGTATTAAGAAAGTTTACAAATTTGTGCCGGGCCACATTCAAAGCCATCCTGAGCCACACACGGCCCATGGGCTCGCAGGTTGGACAAGCTTGGTCTAGATGGTGGTGTGCAACCCCGGGGGATGGTGCCCCCAGGAGACAGCTGGCCATGTCTGGAGACATCCTTCTGCTGCCACAGCGGGGAGGGACTGCTACTGGCATGTAGTGGGTGGAGGCCAGGGGTGCTGCTAAAAATCCTACGCAGCCCGGGATGGCCCCTCCACAAAGCATCACCTGGCCCAGACGTCAACAGTGCTGATGCTGAAGAAATCTGGCCTAAAGGCATGGGTGGGACAAATGCTAACAGGATGCCACAGGTAGCGAGAGAAATGTTCCACCCTATGCAAGATGCCTTCGTTTGGAGGTGGTGTCCATGTAAGTGGCCAACTTCGTTTGCAGGACAAGAGTGACTAAAGTGCTCGGAGGCCTGGGAAGGCAGCCTGGGGAAGGCCTCCCAAAGACTGCGAATTTCCAGGAAAGATCAAATTAACGGCTTGAATGTGTTGTTACGACACAGACAGAAAGAGCCTGCTCTAGGAGAGGGGATCTCCTATACACAGGGGATTCGCAGGCATGAGGGGTAAACCAGAGCCCAGGCACGGAGTGGAGGCCGATTGTCCCCCTCTCAGAGCACACTATGGACTGTTTGTGTCCCCCAAATTCATGTGTGGAAACCCTAACCCTCAATGTGAAGGAGTTAGGGGGTGGGGCCTTTGGGAGGTGATGAAGTCAGCAGGGTGGGGCCCTCATGAGTGGAATTAGTGTCCTAATGCAAGAGGCCCAGAGAGTGTCCTTTCCACCATGTGAGAAGATGGCCGCCTGCAACCTGGAAGACAGCCCTCCTCAGAACCCAATCACGCTGGTCCCCTTGGTCTCGGACTCCCAGCCTCCAGGATGGTGAGACATATATTTCTGCTGTTTATACGCTTCCCAGTCTATGGACTTTGTTACAGCAACCCAAACTCACTAAGACAGAGCACATAACTGTAGTATAGGTATCTCTGTATATATTTTATAATCTTCATCATTAGTCCACACATTTCTTGAGATCTTATCTCATTTATCATTTTCGCATGCTTTGCAGAGCCTCATACAAAAGTTTGGTACACATTTATTAAATCAAAGGATGAAATAAATGGAAGTATCACACGCTGACCCTGTCACCAGAAGAGACACAAATCGCTTTAAGGCAGCACCTGCCCTGCAAACAAAAAAGAAGGAGGGGAAGGGCGGGCAAGGGGCCAGGGCTCTGGGAACAGGCACAGACTTGGGTGGTTCTGGTCTTGACACTTGGAACTGGAGGTGTGGGTGGGTGAGAATACAAGCCTGCAACACCCGAGACAGCTCAGGACAGGCCTTGTCCATCTGGCAGGTGCTGAGCCACGGATGCAGAGGAAATCACTGAGGGAGGAGGTGACCAAGGACGGAAGAGCCCCGGGAAAACTAATGTTTAAAGACGTGGGCTGAGAAGCTACTGCAGGAGTCAGAGGTAGCAGCGACACCAGGAGAGAATGAGTGGTGCGCAGAGGCTAGCGCAGGACGAGGTACGTGTGCTGGTGCTGCACAGAGGAGGGGGTGAGCTCCGGGAAGTGGGGAGTCTCAGGCGTCTCCAGTGGGCACAGCTTCAGTGAAGGGAACCAGATCTCAACAAGGAGCACGAAGGAACTGAGGAACTTTAACACAGCCACCACCCCTGCTCCTGCACTGAAGCTCAGTGTCCTCCCTCCCCATAAGGAAATGACAAGCCTCCCATCTAGGCAGTTCCTGCCTGGTGCTGGCCGCTCTCCTTCTTGGTAGCCAATGACTCTCTCCTCTCTTCCTACCTTCCCCTCTCTGTCTCCTCTGTCTATACCCTTCTTAGCCCAACTTGCAGTCCTCCTTCCTTTGCAACTTCCAGTGGCTCAGTTAGTAATCTCCGAGCAGGTTTTTAAAAACCTTCACGGTTTGTTGGCTTTGAAAAATCACCTCGCTCTCAAGGTGATTATCTGAATACACTTTCCACATAGTCTTTTTGGTAACTGGGGAACCCTTGAGTGGACAGTGCCAGAATCTTACAACTGCAATCAGCAGGGTGTGCCTTAAGGTCAAAATGTGTGTTTTTAGAATGCTCAATTTGGGGACAAGGAAATTACAGATTTTAAGAGAGCATTACATTTCTGAAATTTGGGATTAAAGTCTAAAAATTACAGGAGCCTTTGTGCTTCAAGTTCAAGATGTTCCCATGACGACAAACACCAAGCAAATTTGACTTAGCAGGATTATTCTCCGCCCAGTCTTTAGTACAACCTCTGAAGCACACTTTGCCCTGACCAGCTGCCGGGGCCCTGGGAGACTTTGCAGCCGCAAGAAGAGCCCAGAGCTCGGCCTCTGGGGTGTCCTTGTGGGAGTTCATGGCAAGTTCACAGCAAGTTCGAGAACTGTATAAAACACCCTTAAAGAGCTGAAAAACCACAACTGTTCATCAACTACAGCAAACAATAACTGATTTTCTAACAATTAACACTCAACCTGGTGGCTGGAAGAGTTCATGGGAGTGCCAGTGATAAAAACTGCAGCAGCAGCCACAGTTAACATTTAAGGAGTACTCTCGGCCGGGCGCGGTGGCTCAAGCCTGTAATCCCAGCACTTTGGGAGGCCGAGGCGGGCGGATCACAAGGTCAGGAGGTCGAGACCATCCTGGCTAACACAGTGAAACCCCGTCTCCACTTAAAAAAAAAATACAAAAAAATTAGCCGGGCGAGATGGCGGCGCCTGTAGTCCCAGCTACTGGGGAGGCTGAGGCAGGAGAATGGCGTGGACCCGGGAGGCGGAGCTTGCAGTGAGCTGAGATCCAGCCACTGCACTCCAGCCTGGGCGACAGAGCGAGACTCCGTCTCAAAAAAAAAAAAAAAAAGGAGTACTCTGGACTTTTACATACACTGTATTATTTAATTAAAACCTCACAAATCCCAGCAGCAATATCATCATCCTCATTTTACAGATGAAGAACCAAATTCAGGATTGTGAAGCAACTTGTCTGGGGTTACAGCAAGTGGTGGGGCTGGTGACTTCAACCCTGTGTTCTCTCTATTAGGCCCCTAATCAACACCACCTGCAATTTATGAATGTCAAAGTATACTAGTTTTGGAGGACCAGATGAGCATCTAAAAAAAACAATAAATGTCAATGATTAATATAGTTACATGACTGACGACTTGATGAATGGTAGGCACTGGACAAGACCTTGGAGCTACTATGTTAAAACAGAGATGGAAACAGTGGAAGGAACAGCTATGGTGACAAAGTAAATCTAAGTTCCCCTCACCTTGGTGTCGATCTATTCAGTTTGCAAGCATTGAGAAGACTCACAGATCTGTTTAATCTACGTATAAGAGGCACAGAAACAAAGCAGAATAAACGTGAGTGCAATTAATAAAAGCGTGGAAAAATACTTTGATAAGCTTCAGTAAATTGCAGGACACACACATCAAAATTGAAAAACATTTTGGTTCGCATATATAGATGTGGATATAATCCATCACAACTCTTCCAAGATATTTGTCATTCCCATATTTGCATTAAAACTTTAAACTTTAAAAAAAAAACTTACTGTTGTCCCAGATGTAGAATAAAAAACACGACATTTCCTTTTGAGAACCAACGGCTCTTGTGAATTAAAGAGGATTTACTAGGACTCAAAGTGAAGGACAGAAAATAAAGCTTAAAGACAAGACATTTGTGGTAACAAGGGCAGCCAGAGAGAGCAATACTGTACACTCACTGCAGGAAGCCTCCTCAAATAACCAGCAGGGAATATCAAAGAAGCTATGTTCCCTCTGGATGGCAAGTGAAAAACAATGCTCTTTATTTTGAAAGTGGTAGAAGTACTGGCTTGTGAGAGACTGTGCAATAATGCAGTATATTTTTTAGTGCTTAAGGCAAGTATTTTTGGTGTAGAAATGCATAGACATCACCATTACTTTGTTTTCCCTTCTGCTCTCTGCCCGCACACCCAAACCTGCAACCTTCTAAGTTATGAAAACAAATGGTTCTTTACATTACATTACGTATGCATTCAACAATTTGTGCCAATTAACACTTCAGACATAATAAAATTTCTGCAAAGAGACTGGTGACCATAAGAAAAACAGATATCTTTCTTCTTATGGTTAATAGGAATTCTAAGCATAAGAAGCTACAATTAGGTTTTCCTTCATCATGTGATTGGGAATCAAAAATTGGTTTTCCAAAATTTTGCAAAAGTATCCCAAACTTTTACAACCAAAACAGAAATCTGACAGGCAGCTCTTAAGTGTGACCAGAGATTTTGATGATTTCATTTGTCCCGACAGCTGGGGCGACTAACACTGGGTAAAAGCAGTGAACTGCTCAACAAACACTTACTAGGCATCGACCATCCACTGTCCACTATGCTGAGTGTTGGAGGGTCCACAGGGGACCAGGACCCACCTGGCTTTTGTCCCTCAAATTATGAGATAATTCTGACAGACTGAGATGACGCACTTCAATAATTAAATTAACAAATGCTCATATCTTTCACTGTCCAAAAACTGATCTTTGGCAAAATCCAAGTCATTTTTCAGGAAGGCTAGTGGTCTTGGAGAATCTTAGAGAATTCTATATACACAAGTCTTTTTTTCTACAATACAAAGTCAACTACTCAAGCTAGTGAGGAGAACCATATCACTTCTGATAACGGGACAGGTCCCACGGGTCTTCCTTTGTTCAATAGGACAATACTTCCACCTCTATTTTGCTACCGAGAACAGACTCAAACATGAATTTATCACCTGCGTTTCAATTCATCTGAATAATAGAGAAATAGATTAGAAATAATTCTTAAAAATCAACTGAAGCCAGATTTTGGCTTTCTGTTCTTCAAATCACGCTATGTCCCCAGCACTGACTTCAGTGCAATTACAAATGCTGTGCTTCTAAAAAGTGGAACTGTTTTTCCAAAGGACTATTAGCTGTTTGTTTGGAAGCAAGAGATATTTACCATTCTATCTCACATTTGTCACAGAGCATTTTTTAAATAACGCTTTTTGTACCAGTTTTGTTCTTTTGATCTCTGTTCACATAGCTTGGCCTATTGTCATGCTCTACTTATGAGCCCAGAGAACAGTGATTGTCCCTTTCTTGAGCCAGTAGAAATGTTACTCCATTGTCAGCCTCCGCATCCCCACTGAGCAAGGTATGACCTACAATGTCTTCCCTGGATTTTCTGCCTTTTTTCCTTTGCCTAATGGAAACAAAGCTTTTCCCAAGGATTCCAAATCAAGCCCTCAATCGAAGTCTTAATTGGCAACACAAAGCACAACCGCTGGGCACTGGACTATTTCCAAAGGGGATTTTGTTCTTAAGCACCAGGCTGAAAAACCCCCAGAGAAAAGAAAACAAACATATACCCATCCACACACCACAGATGCCCCGACTCATTTAATTTGGAACTCTGATTACAGAAAAATTCCTACCTGATTGTAAACAGATTTGAAATGACTTGGAAGTTATTTTAATCCTAATATTCAGAATGCCCAGCCTGCTTCTGTTTTCAGAATTCTCTCCTAATGAGAGATCTACAGGAACTTTACCGCGGAGTAGCAATTAGATGCTACTGTTCTTATTTCCAGCTTCCAAATGGAAGGGAACTCCCATCCACTGAAGCCCATAAAAGCCAGAAACGAACCAAAATACATGAATCACTACACTTTTACTCAAAACTCAGAGTCTTGGACACTCAGTCTAGAAAACTATGTATTTCTAGTTGGCAACTATATGCTGACCACAGCTTATTAGAGTAATCAAATGGATATTCTGTAAATTATAAGGAAAAGTCTACAGAAGCCTTAGAATGTTTCTGGGAGGGTTACCATTTAAATGCGAGTACACAAATGTACACACTTAGATATAACATGATGGCTACCATCATAATTTTTCACGTGTTCATTCGTTCCTTCCTGTCTTGCTCCCTTCCTCCCTCCCTTCTTTACTAAGATAAAATTGCTGAGAGTAATCGCCACCTATGAGCCCTTTCACATCTGGCTGAAATGTGGGGGTGTAAGACCCAGGACTCTGTTCATAGCCCGGACTTGTTTCTTTACTTGGTGTTTGGCCCCGGTGCCCCCTTATCAACATCAGACTTGCAATCTGAGAAATCTCTGCTGAGAGTCACCCTCACTCCTGATGGCCGCTCCTGCTCCCACAAATAGTACACAGACAGGAGGGGGCATAAAAGAAGGATGATTTGCAAGCAGTCATTATATCAAGCATTTTCCTTCGGCAGATGTCTGGGATGACCTGGAAATCTGTGCAGGAAGCAGCCGAGCACAATGGAAGGCGCACAGGCTTTGGAGCCAGACAGCCCAGGCCATGTTCCCCACGCTCCAGCCACATGACCCTGCCGCTGCTTCATCAGGGTTTGTGTGCTACTCTAAACTCTTCATTGTCATTTCAACAGGGTTCACAGCATCTTCTCTCGGAGTGGATCCCATCTCAAGAAACTACTATTTTGGCAGTAATTCCTCGCCCATTAAAGTTTTATCAGGAGACTGTAGCAACTCAGTCCTATCCTCAGTCTGCACTTCGAATTCTATTTCTCTTGCTATTTCCAGCACATTTGCAGTGGCTTTCTCCAGTGAAGTCTTGAACTGCCTCAGAGTCATCCATGAGGGCTGAAATCATTTTCTTCCCATTCATCTTCTGTTCATGTTGAGATTTTGGCCTCCTCCCATGAATCATAAATGTTCTTTTTTTTTTTTCCTTCGAGACAGGGTCTCACTCCATTGCCCAGGCTGGAGTGCAGTAGCGCAAATATGGCTCACTGCAGTCTCCCGGACTCAAGCAATCCTCCTGCCTCGACTTCCCAAAGTGCTGGGATTACAGGTGTGAGCCACTGTGCCTGGCCCCACAAATGTTCTTAAAGGCATTTAGAACGTTGAATCCTTTCTAGAGGTTTTCAATTGACATTGCCCAGATCTATTAGAGGAATCACTATCAATGGCAGCAATAGCCTTGCCAGGTGTGGTGGCTCACGTCTGTAATCCCAGCACTTTGGGAGGCCGAGGAGGGCGGATTATGAGGTCAAGAGATCGAGATCATCCTGGCCAACATGGCGAAACTCTGTCTCTACTAAAAATACAAAAAAATTAACTGGATATGGTGGTGTGCACCTGTAATCCCAGCTACTCGGGAGGCTGAGGTAGGAGAATCACTTGAACCCAGAGGCAGAGGTTGCAGTGAGCTGGGATCACACCACTGCATGCCAGCCTGGGCAACAGAGCAAGACTCTGTCTCAAAAAAAAAAAAAAAAAAAAGTATTTCCTAAATAATAAAACTTGACAGTTGAAATTACTCCTTGATCCAAGGGCTGCAGAATGCATGTTGTGTGAGTTGGCATAAAAACATTAATTTCCTTGTACCGCTCCATCGGAGCTCCTGGGTGACTAGGTACACTGTAAATGAATGGTAGTATTGGGAAAGGAAGCTTTTTCTTCTGAGCAGTAGGCCTCAACAATGGGCTCAAAATATTCAGTACATCATATTGCTGTAACAGATGTGCTGTCATCTAGGTTTTCTTCCATTTACAGAGCACAGGCAGAAGAGATTTAGCATCACTCTTAAGGGTCCTAGGATTTTTGGAATGATAAATGAGCGCTGACTCCAATTTAAAGTCACCAGCCACACTGGGCTCTAACAAGAGTCAGTCTCTCCTCTGAAGCTTTGAAGCCAGGTATTGACTTCTCATATAAAAGTCCTAGATGGCACCTTCCTCCAATATAAGGCTGTTTTGTCTACATTGAAAATGTGTTGTTGTTGCTTTTTATTTTCTTTTTTTTTGAGACAGAGTTTCGCTCTTTTTGCCCAGGCTGGAGTGCAGCGGCGCAATCTCGGCTCACTGCAACCTCCGCCTCCTGGGTTCAAGCAATTCTCCTGCCTCAGCCTCCCAAGGAACTGAGATTACAGGCGCCCGCCACCACGCCAGCTAATTTTTTGTATTTTTAGTAGAGACGGGTTTCACCATGTTGGCCAGGATGGTCTCGATCTCTTAACCTCATGATCTGCCCGCCTCAGCCTCCAAAAGTGCTGGGATTACAGGCATGAGCCACCGCGCCCGGCCTAAAATGTGTTGTGTAGTGTAGCTGCTTTCATCAGTTATCTTAACCAGCTAGGTCTTCTGCATAACCTGTAGCAGCTTCTACAATAGTACTTGCTGCTTTGCCTTGCACTTTTACGTTATGGAGAGGGCATCTTTCCTTAATCTCATAAGCCAACCTCTGCTGGCTTCAATCTTTTCTTCTACAGCTTCCTCACCTCTCTCAGATTTCATAAAATTGAAGAGAGTTAGGGCCTTGCTCTGTATTAGGCTTTGGCTTAAGGGAATGTTGTGCCTGGTATGATTTTTTATTCTGACCACTCAAACTTTCTCCCTATCAAGAATAAGGATGTCACTTTTTTTTTTTTTTTTCACATGTTCACTGGAGTAACACTTCGAATTTCCTTCAAGAACTTTTTCTTGGCATCTACAGCTTGGCTAACTGTTTGGCACAACAGGCCTGCATGAGTCCATTTAGTGCAGCTATAAAGGAATGCCTGAGGCTGGGTAATTTATAAAGAAAAGAGGTTTAATGGCCTCACAGTTCCGCAGGCTGCCCAGGAAGCATGGCACCGGCATCTGCTCAGCTTCTGGTGCAGTCTCAGGGAGTTTTAAATCATGACAGAAGACAAGACAGGGGCAGGCACGTCATTTGGCAAGAGAGGGAGCAAGTGGGGAGGAGGTGCCACGCTCTTTTAAACAACCAGACCTTGAGTGAACTCACAGCAAGAACTCACTCATTGTGAGGACAGCAACAAGACGTTCATGAGAGATCTACGCTGATGACCCAAACACCTCCTCCCAGGCCCATCTCCAACACTGGGGATCACATTTCAACTTGAAATGTGGAGGAGACAAACATCTAAACCACATGATGGTCTACCCTGGCTTTTGACATGCCTTCCTCATTAAGCCGAATCATGTCTAGCTTTTGATTTAAAGTGAGAAATGTATGACTCTTCCTTCACTTGAACACTTAGAGGCCATTATAGGGTTACTAAATGGCCTTATTTCAATACTGTTGTGTCTCAGGGAAAAGGGAGGCCGATGGAGAGGGAGAGATAGGGAAACAATGGGCAGAGCAGTCAGGACACAAACTGCATTTATGGATTAAGTTTGCCCCTTCTCTGGGTGCTGTTTTGGGTGCCCCAAAACAATTACAGTATTAACACCAAAGATTACTGATCACCATTCCAGACATAATGATAACAAAAAAGTTTGTAATGTTGTGAGAATTACCAAAATGTGACATGAAGTGGGTACATGTTGGAAAGACGATGCTGATAGATTTACGCAACACAGGGTTGCCATCGCCTCCAATTTGTAAAAAAATGTGGTAAAGCACAATAAAGACAGACACAATAAAATGAGGAATGCCTGTATTTGCTACAATAAAAAGTGAATCTTTAAACAACTCACTCTTGAACAATCAATGGTCAAAGAGGAAATCATAAAGAAATTTTAAAAATATCTGGAGACATATGAAAATACAACATACCAAAACTTACAGGAGGCAGTTAAAGGGGTACTAAGAGGGAAGTCTACAGTGATCAAAGTTTCCATAAAAAGAAGATAGATCTCACATCAGCCTCCTGACTTTATACTTCAAGGAACTAGAAAAAAAAAGATAAAACCAAAAGTTGGCAGAAGGAAGGAAATAATAAAGATTAGAGCAGAGACAAATGAAGGCGAGAATAGAAAACAGAAAAAAAAAAATCAACAAAACCAAGAATTGGTTTTTTAAAAAAGATCAACCAAATTGAAAAACCCTTAGCTAGACTAACAAAGAAAGAGAGAAAATTTAAATAACTAAAATTAGAAATGAAAGGACATTGCAACTGATATAACAAAAACAAGAAGGACTATAAGAGACCACTGTGCACAAGCATATGCCAGCGAATTGGGTGACCCAGAGCAGATGAATAAGCCCTAGAAACAAACAGCCCACAGGACTGAATCATAAAGAAGTAAAAAATATGAACAGACCTAGAACTAGTAAGGAGACTGAAGCAGTAATCAAAAATCTCCCAACAAAGAAAAGCCCAGGACCTGATGACTTCAGCGGAGAATTCTATCAAACATTTAAAAAAGGATAAATTCCAATCCTCCTTAAACTCTTCCAAAGAATCGAGGAGGAGGGAACACTTCCAAATCATTGCATGAGGCCAGCATTATTCTAATACCAAAACCAGACAAAGATACAAGAAAACTACAGACCAATATCCCTGATGAATGTTGATGAAAAAATCCTCAACAAAATACTAGTAAACTGAATTCAAGAGCACATTAAATGGATTATACACCATGACCAATTGGGATTTATATTTGGAATGCAAGAATGATTCAACACATGAAAATCAATCAATGTGATACAATATTCACAGAATAAAAGACAAAAACCACATGATCATTTCAATTGATGCAGAAAAAGCATTTGACAAAATTCAACACCCTTTCATGATAAAAACAAAACAAACTAAGAATAGAAGGAAACTACCTCAACGTAATAAATGCTAGATTTGAGTGGCCATAGCTCAAATAAATACTCAACGGTAAAAGACTGAAATCTTTTCCTCTAAAACCAGGAAGAAGGCAAGACACCCACTCTTGCCACTATTATTCAACATAGTACTCGAAGTCCTAGCCAGAGCAATTAGACAGGAGAAAGAAATGAAAGGCATCCAAATAGGAAAGGATCCAAAGTAAAACTATCTGTCTACAGATGACAGAATCTTATACTTAGAGAACCCTAAAGATTCCAGAAAAAAATTGTGAGGACTAATACATAATTTCAACAAAGTTTCAGGATACACAACCAACACACAAAAATCAGATGCATTTCTATACAATAACAATGACCAAGCTGAAAAGGAAGTTAAGAAATTAATTCTATTTACTGCAGCATCAAAAAGGATAAAACACTTAGGAATAACTTTAACCAAGGAGATAGAAGACTTATACACTGAGAACCACAAAACCTTGCTAAAAGAAAATACAAAAAAAGAGAAAGACATCCTATGTTTATGGATTGGAAGACTTAATATTGCTTAATGTCCATACTACTCAAAGTGATATGCAGATTTAATGCAGTCTCTATCAAAATCCCAATGGCATTTTTTGCAGAAATAGAAAAAAACTATCCTAAAATTCATATGGAATATCAAGGGATCCTAAATAGCCAAAACAATCATGAAAAAGAACAATGAAGTTGGGGGCCTCCCATTCCCTGATTTTGAAACATACTAAAAGCAAGAGTAATCGGCCGGGCGCGGTGGCTCAAGCCTGTAATCCCAGCACTTTGGGAGGCCGAGACGGGCGGATCACGAGGTCAGGAGATCGAGACCATCCTGGCTAACACAGTGAAACCCCGTCTCTACTAAAAATACAAAAACTAGCCAGGTGAGGTGGCAGGCGCCTGTAGTCCCAGCTACTCGGGAGGCTGAGGCGGGAGAATGGCGCAAACCCGGGAGGCGGAGCTTGCAGTGAGCTGAGATCCAGCCACTGCACTCCAGTCCGGGTGACAGAGCGAGACTCCGCCTCAAAAAAAAAAAACAAAAAAAAAAGCAAGAGTAATCAAGATGGTAGGGTATTGGCCATAAGGACAGATGTGCAGATAAATGGTACAGAATAGCCTGTGATGGATGAATGGATAAACAAAATATGATAAAGATGGGGATAACAGACACTGGGGACTCCAAAAGGAGGGTGGGAGAGAGGTGGGTAATGGCTGAAAAACTTCCTATTTGGTATTATCTTCACTATCTGGGTAACGGGATCAACAGAAGCCCAAACCTCAGCATCACAAATACACCCTTGTAACAAACCTCCACACATACCCCCTGAATCTAAAATTAAAATAAAAAGCAAAATATGATATATACACACAATGCAATATTATCCAGCCTTAAAAAGAAAATCAGTCACATGCTACATATGGATGCATGTCGAGGACATTATGCTAAGCAAAGTAAGCCAGTCACAAAAGGACAAGCACTACTTAGATGATCCCACTTCTGTGAAATACCTAATGCAGTCAGAATCATAGCAACAAAAAGTAGAGGTGTGGCTGTCAAGGGCAGTGGGGAGAATAGAGGGGGGACTTACTATTTAATGGGTCTAGAATTTCCATTTTGCCTAATGAAAAAGTTCTAGAGCTCTGTTGCACAACAACAGATGTGTGAATATACTTAACACTACTGAACTCTTTTTTTTTTTTTTAGATGGAGTTTCGCTCTTGTCACCCAGGCTGGAGTGCAATGGTGTGATCTCGACTCACTGCAACCTTGGCCTTCCAGGTTCAAGTGATTCTCCTGCCTCAGCCTCCCAAGTAGCTGGGATTACAGGCATGTGCCACCGTGCCCAGCTAATTTTTGTATTTTTAGTAGAGACGGGGTTTTGCCATGTTGGTCAGGGTGGTCTCAAACTCCTGACCTCAGACGATCCACCCGCCTCGGCCTCCCAAAGTATTGGAATTACAGGCATGAGCCACTGAGCCTGGCTAGCACTACTGAACTCTACACTTAAAAACGTTAAGGTAGGCTGGTCTCACACTCCTGAGCCCAAGTGATCTCCCCACCTTGGCCTCCCAAAGTACTGGGATTATAAGTGTAAGCCAAAGCACCTGGCCCTAAAATATAAAAATCTTTAAATGGCAATTACAAAATAATACCAAAGTTAAGAGCAAACTGTGCTCTTTGTGACAGACAACATCAATATTTAGACTCCACTGTTGGGTACATTTTGAAAGCATGAGCTTATCCAAATTGCATAGAGAAAAATCTGAGGTTGCCATGGCAATCTGAATTTTGTCATGTTCCCAGTATGGACTTGGGAACAGTTATTTATTTTTACCCAGGTTATACTAACATTTGTTTTTTCAAAAGAGAACTTTAAGTAAAAATACAAAACACCACACTGTGGTTTTAGCCAGTGAGGTTTCAAAGGCAACACAAGTAAATCTAAAACGAGAATAATAATAAACTTAACTAGTTCCTGTTACGGCAACATATAAAATGTTGGACTTTTATAAGCTTTAACTCAGAGAAGAAATTGTACAATATCATTTTAAAAAGTAATACTCATTTTGGGATCGAAGAGAGAACTGCTTTTAGAGTTCCTTTAAGGCCCTGCTTCTGGCTCACCTTTTGGTTGTTGGCACAGCAGTTTCTTTCCTGGCCCCAGAGGGGGACGGTAGAGAGCCACTAGGTTTCTTTGGTAACACAGTGCCATTGTTGACAGTGGTTCTTAAAGGCAGGGTCTGCATCAGTGGTCTTGCTGTAAGACAAGCAGAAAATAATATCAGAAACTTCCCTTTTGTAAAGGTAACATTTTACAGCAGGGGTCCTCAACCTCCTGTTAGGAAGATGACGCCACACAGCAGGAGGAGGTGAGCAGTGAGTGAGTGAGCAACTCGTCATCTGTATTTACAGTTGCTACCCATCACTCATGTTACCACCTGAGCTCTACCTCCTGTCAGATCAGATTAGATTCTCTTAGGAGTGCAAACTCTTGTGAACCGTGTAAGCAAGGGATCTAGGCTGAGCGCTCCTTATGAGAATCTAATGCCTGATGATCTGTTACTATCTCCCATCAACCCTAGATGGGACTATCTGGTTGCGAGAAAACAAGCTCAGGACTGCCATTGATTCTACATTACGGTGAGTTGTGTAATTATTTCATTATATATTAAAATGTAATAATGATAGAAAGAAGGCACACAATGAATGTAACATGCTTGAATCGTCCCAAAACCATCCCCAACACCCACCCCCACTTCTATGGAAAAATCATCTTCCACAATTTTCTTGGTACCAAAAAGGCTGGGGACCACTGTTTTACAGAACGTAAGCTAGGTAGAAAGGAAAAGGGCATGAATTTTGAAACACTAGCAACACTGACAAAGACATGAAGGCAATTCCTTGGAGAAAGGATCATCTTTTTCTTTTTTTTTTTTTTTGAGACAGAGTTTCGCTCTTGTTGCTCAGGCTGGAGTGCAGTGGCACAATCTTGGCCACCTCAGTCTCTTGGGTTCAAGCAATTCTCCTACCTCAGCCTCCCGAGTAGCTGGGATTACAGATGCTGGCTACCATGCCCAGCTAATTTTTGTATTTTTAGTAGAGACGGGGTTTCACCATGTTGGCCAGGCTGGTCTCGAACTCCTGACCTCAGGTGATCCGCCTGCCTCAGCCTCCCAAAGTGTTGGGATTACAGGTATGAGCCACCATGCCCAGCCAAGATCTTCATCTTTTCAACAAAGGGAACCTAGACACTAACCTCACACCCTACACAAAGATTAACTCAAAACGGCCCATAAACCTAAATTTAAAATGCAAAACTACAAAACTTCTAGAAGAAAGTGATTTGGTGATGAGTTTTTAGATCTAATACCAAAAAGCACAATCCATGAAAGAAAAAAATTGATAGCTTGGACTTCATTAACATTTTTAAAAATTTGCAAAAGAACTTAAGAGGATTAAAATACAAGGCATAGATTAGGAGAAAATATTTGCACATCACATATCTGATAAAAGACTTGTATAAGGAATATAAAAAAGAACTCCTCAAATTCAATGGTAAGAAAACAAACAGCCCAATTAAAAAAATGGGCAAAAGATCTGAAAAGACACTTCACCAAAGAAGACATATACAGATGGCAAATAAGCATATGAAAAGATGCTCGACATCATTTGTCATTAGGGAAATGCAAATTAAAACAATAATGAGATACTTCTATACACCTATTAGAATGGCTGAAATCCAAAAAGACAGACAAAATACCAGTTGATGGCCAGGATGCCGATCAATAGGAACTCTCATTCCTTGCTGGTGGGAATGAAAAATAGTACAGCCACTGTGGAAGACAGTCTGGCAGTTTCTTATAAAGCTAAATATAGTTTCACCATATGATCCGGTAATTGTACTGACACTAGGTATTTACCCAATTGATCTGAAAACTTATGTCTGCACAAACCCACATGTAAATATTTAGAGCTGCTTTATTTACAATCGTCAAAAACTGGAAGCGACCAGGATGTCCTCTGATAGGTGAATAGATAAACAGACTGGCCCATCCATACAATGGAATATGAGTTGGTGATAAAAGGAATGAAGCAAACCACATCTGAAATCCACATTGCTAAAGGAAAGCAGCAAGTCTGAGAGGCTCCATGTTGTATGACTGCATTTATATGACATTTGAGTAAAGGCAAACTAAAGACAGAAAATCGATTTGTGGCTGTCAGAGGTTGCAGGGCAGGGGCTGAATAGGTGGCAGTAAAGGAGGTCTTCTATGGTGATAAAACTATTCTGTAAGATACCATCGTGAGGGATATGTGACATGATGCCTTGTCAAAGCCCAGAGACCCTTACAGCACCAAGAGTGAACCTTGAAGTATGCAAGTAAAACTGACTAGGAGACGGGGAAACCCCAGGATGGAATGAAGATTGTATGACAAACATATGACAACCTCACTGAAGGCAGTGGGGGGGAAGGAAGGTGCTGACCTAAGTCATTCTGGAAATGAGTAGAGACTGTAAAACTAAAGAGAACAGGAACTGCATATCAGCACTGCATTTTAGTTAGGAAGGCTGCTTCCCACAAAGGTGGAGGCTAACAATTCTGAAACCACTACGCAGGAACACCAGGATGGAACAATTACATAAAAAGATGGAGGATGGCAGGGGCAGGTCTCTCACTGTTGGAGAGGAGGTGATGGATAAGCAAGGGGAGATGGTGGGAATGAACCATGTGCCACTAGAGTAGAGACATCAGGGCAGACTCAGGTTTCCCTTAACACAGATGCAGATACGTAAGTATAAATACATACATAGACACACACACACAGGTTAGTATAAACACATGCTTCTGAGCTCTGTCTGCTGAGAGGGCCTAAAGCAATGACACCCAATGCCCAAACCTTGGTTTCCAAGGCTGTTCTGTAGCAGAAGAAAGCAGGCCTCCAGGGGAAGCAGCTGCACGTAGGGCTGGGGCAGGGAACACATGAATCTGGAGTCTCCTGTTAAAGAAGTGCTCAGACAACAACAATAAAACCAAAAGACGCTACTCTGGTGGGGGCAAGTCAAACGGACACAGGACCTAACTGAAAGAGCTCCCAAAGGCCAAAGCTGGAACGATTTGAGCCACAAAACAAATAACATAGTATTTGGTTATAACCCAAATTACACAACAAGTATCTGTAAGTTTATGCTGCAGTATATATAAATAAATGATTGGGTAAATATATAAATGAAGAGAACAGACAAATCCCCATGCAGCTATATTCTGAATAATTTATGTGGCTACCCCACCCTCAGGAAGGTAGAATATAATCTGCCACTCCTTAAGTGTAGCTGGCGCATGATGACTTCTTTCTAACAGTCAAGTGATGAAGTTGGGGGAGAAGTCACTTTCCAGTGGACAGACCTGACCAACACTCCCTCGGCCAGGTGGCCAAGGTCAACAACCACAGTGATGAGCCATGTTGATGGCATGCACCCTTGGACGGGATGTGCTGATAAGATGAGAACGGCACTTTACCTCTGTGCCTTCCTCCCGAAAGCCCATAACCTGAGTCTACCCATGAGAAAAACATCACACGAAGCCAAGTTGAAGGAGAGTCAATGAACTCTCTACTCAGTATTCTTCAAAACTGTCAAGATCATCAAAAACAAGGAAGACCGTCAGCCTGGAGGAGGCTGAGGAGCCAGGGTAACTAAAGATCATGCGTTATCCTGCATGGGAATCTGGAACCAAAAGGGCTTAAGGGACAAACTAAGGAAATCCCAATAGAGCATGGCCATTAATTAATAATAACATATTAATATTGGTCCACTAGTTGTGACAAATGTACCATACTAATGTAAGATGGTAATAATAGGCGAAACTGGGTACTGTGTCTATGGGAAACTTCTGTGCTTACAACTTTTCTAGAAATCTAAAACTATCCTAAAACAAAAAGTTCATTTAAAAATGCTAGCAGAGGCCGGGCATAGTGGCTCACTCCTGTAATCCCAGCACTTTGGGAGGCTGAGGCAGGTGGATCACCTGAGGACAGGAGTTTGAGACCAGCCTGGCCAACATGGTGAAACTTCCTCTCTATTAAAAACAGAAAAATTAGCCGGCTGTGGTGGCATGTGCCTGTAATCCCAGCTACTAAGAATGCTGAGGCAGGAGAATTGCTTGAACCCGGGAGGCGGAGGTTGCAGTGAGCCGAGATCGTGTCACTGCACTCCAGCCTGGGCAACACAGGGAGACTCCATCTCCAAACAAACAAATAAAAGAGCTAGCAGATTTTGTTCATTATAGAATTAAATCTGCCTCTATTTAGGCTCTTAAAATATTACCAACAACAAAACTGTATAATATGCCAAATTTTTAACATGCTGGAACTTTCCAGTCCCTAAAGCTGAGGGCCAATCTTCCTTCTCTCTTTAACGTAAAATAAAGTGGGGCCTCCTCCATGCTCCCACACCGCTTTGCCTTAGCCACCGTCGTCACACTTGGAATGCTAAATCCAACAGTCTGTCTACTCCACTGACTGCAGGATTCTTGAAGCTAGCACCTGCTCCCAGGCCTACACACAGAAAGGAGTCAACATACATTGGAAATTTAACTTGGTTCAATTTCAATAACAAAAACCTTTCTTCTAAGAGAAGACATTATGTAGCCATTTTGGAGTCACTACTAAGTTGTTCACTCTTTCTTGAGTTATAATTTCAAAATTCAATCTCCTAACAATCTACTGTTGTCCTTTTCTCAAAAGAATAGAAAATAGGATTTTAAAAGCCCATGAAAAGAAAATCAGATGCAATGCAGGAGGCATTCCCATAAAATATAAAATATATAAAATATATAAAAAGTGTATATTTTATATCTTAAAATATAATAGAGTAGCCTCAGAAGCAAATAGAATATTAAAGTTGTGATGAGAGATCATGAAAGAAAAATAGAGGGTGGGAAGAGGAGGAAGAGGAGAGGGATGGGAAGCGGGAGGGGGATGCACAGTGACTACTCTTGGAATGACTGAGAAGTTGGACTGATCCCAACTTCAGCAAGATCCAATTACGGCTCATCCCTGTCTCGATAACATCCTTGGGTTTTTGTAACCACTGACTGATTAAGTAGCAATGTAACCCCCACCACCATCGTGCTTACTAAGTACCTATTTTGCACATGACATCACGCCAGGTTTCTTTCACGTTACCATGTCTAAAAATTATTAGCCACTCCAGGAAGAAAGCTCTCTGCTGTAAGAAAACCTGGTGGAAGGAAAAATACCTCCTAGTGTCGAGTCTGAATAGGTGCCAGCCTGGATCTTGAAGACGGCAGGAAAAGAGGAGCAGCTGTAATGAATCATTTTCAGATAAGGACTCTTTAAAAATGCAGAAGTGACATAGCACTAGGGAAGGTTCAGACACAATTTTCTGCTCCTCAAGTGCTAAGATAAATGGATCCCTAGCTTCCAGATGACACTAAGATATGAGATATTCTTTTGGTTCATGAAAGCGTTGTTTAAAAAAAAAATTTTAAATTGTTCCTAGAGGCAAAACACAGCAACAAACACAGCACCAAAAGGAGAATTTCTCAGATGAAAGGAGCCTGAGAAACACCGTGTTTGGAATGCATCCGGTGGAAGGATTGCAGGATGGCTGGAATCCTGTCTTTGGGGGTCAGAGGTGCCCAGGTGAAGGAGCGCAAGGGCCCTCAAGGCCCACAGGACTGGACTCATCCTCAGCTGAGCTGGAAGACATAGCCCAAGCCTTGGATTTTTTCTAAAATAAGGTCAGAGTGCTCACCTTGCAGGACTGCTGTGAGGATTAGGAATGAGGAATGCGAAGTTTCTAGCACAGTGCCTGGCACATAGTAGACATCCTAGAAGTGGTAGCCATTATCCCCTGGCTACATCCCGACAATAAAATACTCTATTGTGGACACTGGGTGCAATTTTGTATCCTGAATATAATGTGAAGAGAATGAAATGCTATGGTCAAGTGGTACCAGAGGCAGAATCAGAGCCAGTGAGAACCCACGGGCTGCATATCATGTACACAGATTTGGAGTAGAACCCCAGGCACATTCTCACATTCTCACCCAAAACAGCCACTTACTTCCTGCACTTACACCAAGGCACAGTGGGGGAGGTAGTGGAGCATGGGGGAAGGAACTCAGGTCTGGGAGTTAGGGGCCGGGGCACCAGTCCCTGCTGTGTCCCCACCTAGCCATGTGTCCATAGGTCAGGTCCTCTGGGTCCCGTTTTCGTTACCCATAAAGCAAAGGCTTTGGTCAAAAGTGTTCCTTAAGGTATCTTCCCACTCTGAAATCTGTTATCTTCATTCATGTGAGAAGAGTGTTCTGTAAAGCAACATGTGAGTTTCCCAGTGAGTAGGGCTCTCTGAGGACAGACCTTACCAACTCACCGGAAGTGAAGGGAGGGAGAAAGGCAACCAAGCTGAAGACTGGTTTCCAGTAATAGGTGCAGTATTTATGCTCAGCAGTTTCCTGTTATATTTCATACTATTTAAACTACCTTGAATTAGATTCCCTGAAATATGACGCCATAGTTTGGTAACTGAAATCTAACCAAGGTTTTAAAAATCTCAGGTCCAAAAACATTCATAATTAAGCCTGAAATAAAATTTTTTCATCATTCTAAATGGTTGAATTGGAATACCCAGATTTCAAGAGTACTATCCATGATAATATATTTTCAAAACTACAGTTGATATGAATAAATCTAGAAGTTCTAGTAAAGCTAGCCAAATCTACTAATGCATATTTTTATGATATTAAGTTGCAATCTAATGATCAAGAAACCCTTTTAACTTACATCACATCAACAATGCAATGTACAATATTTGATATATAAAACTCCCATTAGGGTTAAAAACATGATTACATACATGATTATATGAGGAAATTCAAAGTTTACTTTTAACATATCTAACCATTATGAGCCTAGAATTCCTAATTATCCATTTCAAAATTTGAAAAATGTCTGTATTTAGAACTGGAAAAGATCTGCTTTTGCTAAGTTATAAGACAAAGTAGATGATTAGCTGAGTGCTGGAGGAGACTCCTATCATGACCATCACCAACATCCAGCAAAATCACAGGTGCACCTTTGACCCAGCACCCCTATCTCTAGGCACCTGTCCTAAATATACTGGCAAAAATACAAAATGCCCTACGCACACGGACAATCACTGCAGCACAATTTGCAAAACCAAAGCCTGTTGCAGGGACTGGCTGAATACACCATGGCATCTCCTTGCAAGGGAGCACCGTGCAGCTGTAAAAGGAATGAGGAGGCTGGGTGCGGTGACTCACGCCTATAATCCTAGCACTTTGGGAGGCCGAGGAGGGTAGATCACTTGAGGTCGGGAGTTCACGACCAGCCTGACCAACATGGAGAAACCCCGTCTCCACTAAAAATACAAAAAACAGCTGGGCGTGGAGGCGCATGCCTGTAATCCCAGCTACTCGGGAGGCTGAGGCAGGAGAACCGCTTGAACCCGGGAGGCGGAGGTTGCGGTGAGCCGAGATCGCGCCATTGCATGCCAGCCTGGTCAACAACAGCAAAAGCTCTGTCTAAAAAAAAAAAAAAAAAAAAAAAGGGGAATGAGGAGAAGCTCTAGACACTGCAAAGGAATGCCTTGTAGGCCACACCGCTCAGTAAAAAGAACAAGGTTCAGAACAAGACAGCATGCTACTTTGTATCTACTGGCCAGAAATCTGAAGCCCTACAACTCTGTCTCTTACTGCATCACTTTT
Source organism: Rhinopithecus roxellana (assembly GCF_007565055.1). Classification (NCBI taxonomy): domain Eukaryota; kingdom Metazoa; phylum Chordata; class Mammalia; order Primates; family Cercopithecidae; genus Rhinopithecus; species Rhinopithecus roxellana. The sequence goes on along the minus strand of NC_044553.1, from coordinate 158,421,103 downwards.
AAAAATGTTTCGAAATTATCAAAAGGCACATGAATCAAGGTAAATGGGGCTGTCCATCATACCATGTGTTTTCATTTGAATTCTTAGGCATGGATCTAGGAGTGCAAGAATCCTGTAACATTAAAAATTCAATGTAATAGAAATATAAATGGGGAAAAAGACATTAACGAACTGATTTCATAGTCATGTATTAACAACTGAAATGCTCATTGACTGATAAATGGATAAACAAAAGGTTGCATCCAGTGGAATATTATTTGACAATGAAAAGGAATGATGTATGCTCGAACATGGGTGAACCTTGAAAACAATTACGCTAAGTGGGAGAAGACAGTGGCAAAAGACCACATATTGTATGATTTCATTTCCAGAAAATGTCCAAGGTGTCAAATCTATGGAGACGTGATGTAGACTAGTGGTTGCCAGGGGCTGGGGGGAGGGAGCAACTGGAAACGACTGCTCATCGGCGAGGGGTTTCTTTTCGGGTGATAAAAATTTTCTAAAATTAGACAGTGGTGATGGTTTTACAACTTATACTAAAAATCAATGAATCATACATTTTAAAAGAGTCAATTTTATGGTATGTGAATTATATTTCAATAAAACTGCTATAAAAAGTCATTCATGGACAATTAGGGAAATCTGCTGACTTGCTATTAAATGATATGAAGCAATTATTAGTTTTTAAGTGTAATAATGGTATTATTACAGACTTTATTTTTATTTTTGCTTTTTTTTTTTTTGAGACAGGGTCTTGTCCTGTTACCCAGGCTGACGTGAGTTGTGTGATTTCGGCTCACTGCAGCCTCCACCTCCTGGGCTCAAGTGATCCTCCTGCCTCAGCCACTAGCATAGCTGGGGCTACAGGTTTGCGCCATTACACAAGGCTAATCTCGGTATTTTTTGTAGAAATGGGGTTTCACCATGTTGCCCAGGCTAGTGTCTAACTCGTGGGCTCAAGTGATCCACCCGCCTCAGCCTCCCAAAGTGCTGGGATTACAGGCATGAGCCACCACACCCAGCCATTATGGACTTTAGAAGAGAGTCTATATCTTAGAAATTACATACTGACATATTTACATATCATATGATAAAATGATATAGCGTCTTAGATTTGCTTTAAAATAATCCAGTATGGGGTGAGGGGGTAGTAGAAGAGGGTCGTAATGATAACTGACCACATATTGATAAATGAGAATGGCAGGTAAAAGGTACTCTTCTTTCTACCTTTGTACACATTTGAGGACATTTTCATAATACACAATTTGAAACGTCTTTTTTAATCTCTGAAAAACTACAAACACCTACTAAACCCTGTTCTATAAATCACTGCAGAATACCCACCTACACTGGAGAGGGCAGCTAGCGAAAGAAACAAAATAAACTATAGTATGTTCTCTAGTATGTTCTACCTAAAACAGCAAGAGAGAAAAGATGTTTTTCTGTAAATTGCCAATTTGTAAGGAGAAAGTGCAGTCGACAAGAGAAAAAGCAAAAGTCATTTGCTCCTTAATTTTGGTTAACTAGGATACAGAACTAAGTTAATTATTCACTAATGCCATCGACTGCCAAGAGCTTAAAAATTTTAATTTGTCAGTTGCACCTACCTAATAAAACTTGCGAAGAGACCGTAACATAATATTTCACACAATGATGTGCTGAATATGATCTAATGTATTTGGCATACTTTGCAAATCAAATTAAACCTTGAAAAAAGATTTTCAAATTATATTCATGTTTTAAATATTTGGTTTAGTGTGAATAATGCTAACTTATGGAATATTGCTAGAGGCATGCACAGTGAGGCAATGCAGATGGCAGAAAGAACACGTCAGCCGGGCCTTGGGGTCCAGTCCCAGATTTGGCCCTTGTGTAGCCTGACAAATCACTAAACCTCCCAGAGGCTTCATTCTCATCTATAAAATGGGCACAACGACACTTGCCTCACAGAAACGTGGAGGGGTAAAATGAGCTAATACATCCAAAATGTCTGCTGCAAAGTCCAGCCCTTGGTCAATCAATACCTGGTACCTATGAGTAGTATTCTGAATATCAGTGTTAAGTGCCAGTGTAGCACAGGCTTCTCACAGCTAAAAATCTGTAGTTGGCTTTTGACAGTGGTTGCAGAGGCTATGTTCTGAGGCTAGAGGGTTTCGATGTCTTGGAATGGCAGAACTGACTTGCTTATTAACCTCTCCAACAGAAGCCTTCTGGTTATATTTAGTAATTCTCTGATCCATTAATTAATGAAGCCAATAATTATTATAATTCTTTGATCTTCTAATTCATAGATCCACTATTGACATAACCGATTTTAAAAGTTGCAAAGGAATATTAAAGTATTTCATATTAAAGTACTTTAAAAGGGAAGCTGCCTAACTAGTCTGAACAGACAAGCAAAATTTCAAATGGGAAATACAAGCTACTCACTGGGTAATGCATCACAAAACAGACGATCCCAGATACATGGCACAACTATATTTTCATCTACATTTTACATTTTAAAAATCCCTGCGCTAACATGAAAATTAGCTGTATGTGTATACAATGGATTGCTTGAACTCCAAACGACTCCCTGTCTTCTCGAAAACACATGTGAGCGAACCCCTGGCCTCCTAACATTTGCCATGAGCCCTGCTGTTGACCTCAGATTCAATGGAAAGAAAGAAGTGATTTTTTAGAACACAAATTCCTTCTGCTTATTAAGAAATACACACCACAGAACATTTAGAAACTAACTAAAAGTATTTAAAAATTCATAATCCTATTACTCAGGAAAAAACCCGTGAATTACTTTTGCTATACAGTACTTCATTCCAGTCTTCTTTGCATAAGTTTTGTCTATTTAGTTGAAACGATACAGTATACACAGTTTTATAGCCTGCATTTGACTCTGTAATGCATAAGCATTTTCCCTCTTGTACCAGTAACACAAACATTTTTAAAGACCACACAGCATTTAATCATATGGAGGCACCATCATCTTCTGGCCATGCCCCTACTGCTTGCTGCTCCCTTATTGTTTCCCATCCAATTTTTCTCCAGTGTGCACAGTGCTGCAATGAATTCCCTTATTCATCCATCATTTGTCTGTACTTACACTCACAATAGCAATATCTAAGGGGTCTGTTCACTATATTCTGCTACCAGAGTATTGCCCCACTCCAACTGCAACTCCGAAAAACTCTTAAAAAGTATCAAAGGAAAAGGAGAAAACAGAGTCTGGGGAGCTCACAGAGACTGAGGAAATCCTAAGACCCAACGCAGTATTCTCAAGGGAAAGAAGACCTGGGTAACTGGGGCAAGCAGGCCAACGGCAGGGACAGGAGAATAAGTGACAGCTCCCTCTCTACAGAATACCTATCCACAGGCCCAGCACATTACAGTGGGCCACAATCTCTCCCCACTTCAGGAAGCCTTGACCTTAGTTGTTAGTGAATTATTTCCACGAACCTGCAGTTCTCATTGTTATACTAATCAAGGCATATGAAGAGTGATACAGTTAGTCAAAGCTTAGAGGTCATGATAACATTCTTCAGAGAAGTGGAGTATTCTTGTGGAAAGGAATCAGAATGATTATCTATGGCCCCACAGGTACTACTGAGGCCAGTGACTGTTGACTGCAGCCTAAAAACTAGGCAGCGGCTATGGCAGCAGAAAGACATGCACTCTTCCCGCACAGGCTTTGAGCAGGACCCCCAGAGAGTACCCGCCTGCTTCTTGGTGGCACAGCCATCCCCAGCACTCGGCAGACAGCAAAAGCTGTACACCCAAACCTCAACATACTGAGTCAGCCCTGAGCATTAAATAACTAACTCTGGGGGAGAAAATCACTTGATATTTAAAAATAAGAATGTAGGTCAGATGCAGTGGCTCACGCCTGTAATCTCAGCACTTTGGGAAGCCAAGGCAGGCGGATCACCTAAGGTCAAGAGTTCAAGACCAGCCTGGCCAACATGGTGAAACCCTGTGTCTACTAAAAATACAAAAAAATTAGCTGGGTGTGGTGGCGTGTGCCTGTAGTCCCAGCTACTCGGGAAGCTGAGGCTGGAGAATCGCTTGAACTCAGGAGGCGGAGGTTGCAGAGAACCAATATCACACCACTGCACTCCAGCTTGGGCAACAGAGCAAGAACCTGTCTCAGAAATAAAAATAAGCATGTCATGTGTCCAGGCTACTTCAAGTCTATATGAGGATGGCAGGTCAAAATATTATGAAGTGATAATTGTGTGGCCACTTAAAACCAAAGGGGATTTGCCTAAAATCCATCCCGCCTAAAAGATGCCCCACTCCAACCACGACTACACAGAGCCAGCTCTAAAGACAGAGAGGTATGGGCACCAGTTCCCAAGTGCCCACATGGCAGCTCCCTCAAAGATGAGCACAGTCAGGGCAGCTGCTGCAGGCGCACCCCTCCTGCAGGCACACCCCTCCCATGGGCACACCCCTCCCACAGGCACGCCCCTCCTGCCCCTGTTTCCACTGTCCTCTAATTAGCTGCACAGAAAGTAGGGAGCCCAAGGTCCCTCCATTCAGGGATGCAGCCCACTCACCTGCTTTCTTGTGAATCGTTTTTTCTACTTCTTGGTGTGACCTTCTGGCAACTAAGCTTTGATTTACTTTCAGTTAGGAAAAGAATGTTTATAAAGAAATATCAGACGACTACGAAAAAATCTATTTTTCTGTGCAGTTATGAAATTCAAATGCCATTCTTAATCAAGAAAATAAAACTCTTGGGCATGCCCTCTTATTTTCTTCCCGTAGTTTTCTAAAAATAAGGAAATTTCAGAAGTCTGAAGTTTTATATAAAGCAGCACCTTCAAATGTACCCTTCAGACACAGCAGTCATCAGATTTATTTGTGGAAAGCTGGGTAGGTCAAGAATACTTAGAATAATGCGGTTTATATTTAAAATACCTGAATCACTTTGTAACTCAGAAGGAAAAAAGGTTACTTAAAATGATTATTCAAAATGCAGACATCAGCCCAACAGGTGTAGCCATCTCACACGGAGCTGGTGATAACTACCTGGGACAACAAAGAAACTGATTTCTTCCCACAAATGTGTGGAAATGCAGCCAAGTACTTGAGAAAAAAACTCAAAGACGCAACCTTAGACAGTTCTCCCTCCTGACTCCAAGGAAAATACACATTAACTGTGAAATAATTTGTTAAATTGAAATAACAATGAAAGGTAGTCCTTTTGTTGTTTCTGTTTTGAGATGGGGTCTTGCTCTGTCGCCCAGCTGGAATGCAGTGGTGCTCTCTGCAGCCTTGGCCTCCTAGGCTCAAGCAACCTCCTACCTCAGCCTCCTGAGTAGCTGGGACCACAGGCACTTGCCACCACACCCAGCTAACTTTTAAATCTTTTGTAGGGATGAGGTCTCACTATGTTGCCTAGATGGGTCTTGAACTCCTGGCTCAAGTGATCCAACCGCCTCAGCCTTCCAAAGTGCTGGGATTACAGGCATGTGCCACTGCGCCTAGCCAATGGAAAGCATTTTTAAAGGAACATCTAAATGTTGTAATCTCAAAAAACGTTTTTGCCAAAGGCATCTCACAGCCAAGAAGAATTCTCTTTTCTATAGTTAGTCACGAGGAAGAGTGATTCTGGCTAAAGATGAACCATGGGCGAGTTCACGCAGACACAAGGGCACCAGCTAGCAGGACAGAAATTGTCATGAGGCGTTTTAGTTCCAAAATTGTCTAATTGTCTAATTCCATTATCTTCTAAGAAGATAATGACAGAATTATTTAACCAAATATTGCTTCTTAATATCTCATTCCCAAGAGCCACAGAGACATGAAATGATGACTTAAATTTGCGAGAAATCTACCAAGGACAGAGCTCTGTAGCAGGTGATGTCCTTGCGGACAGCAGAGGAGATTCAAAAGGAACAGAGGGCTTTGCATGGGAGTGGCTTGCTCTGCAGCTAGAAGAGGGGAAGAGCTAGTGATAACATAGGATTCTGAGTTTCTGAAAGGAAGGCCCGCCACCTCTGCACCCCCAGTGCTTGGCTCAGAGCTTTGAATGTGGCATATGATCGAGTGCTGCTGTGCTGAACTGAATTATAGTATAAGTTAAGTACATATAAAGAAATGAGAGTTTTCAAAAACAAGCTAGGTAGAACAACCTCCAAAAGCGGCCCAAAGGCCCGTAGTTCTTTCTGCAAGCTCTCTCCATCCCAGAGAATCTTGATAAAAAACTGTTCTCAGTGGTTCATTTGGACTGTTCCTTCCTTGACTCAACAAGCATTTAAAGATCACCTACAAATGTACATCACTGGGCTATACAATTCACCAACAAAAAGCCCCAAAATACTATCATACTTCATGTGATTATGTTGACAGTGCTAAGATAGTTTTCTTGTTATTCTAAGTTTTGATTCTCTGTCAATATTAAAGAGCACAATGTGTTTGTTAGAGCAAGATCCTACCTTGAGACCAATTCTACTAAAGTTCCTGTGTCACGCAAATGCCCACCTTTGGTAGGTCCTTTCCTGTTAAGCACGGCCTGCTGTTCCTCAGTAATGTTCAGCCGCCGAACCACATCAGCTAAAGCTGATTTGAGCAGCTGGATGTCGTCTTCTTGCATCTGGACTCTCTGCTCCAGTGAAGCAATGCGGTCTGTCACCTCCATGCTACTTGCAGCAGAAGCGCTGTCATCTAAACCAAAGAAAGGATCAAGTGAGTTTCCAGTGTTCCCCGGAGATCAGATCAATAAACATACTCTATCTAGCACATTGTTTTAAGCCCATTGTTTTAACATAATAACACTTATGGACTAAAGATACTGCTCTTGCGCAGAAATCATGTGAAATCTTTAGCTGTGTGTAACTACAGCTCTTCATTCTACAATGATCTTTTCATTCTCTACATTTGCGCTCTTCATTTGAAAGTGTGATTTTAATTGTCATTATACTTTTCTACATGCAGGCCAACTTGTTTTCAAGTTTTCAATATCGGAGAACCTTAGCAGTGGGAAGTCTACTTCAACTTCCCACATATTGCAGAAACCCAGTCTGCATGGTCTTCTAGCTTCTGCTCCAATTATGTTAACTGACAGGTAGGTCGTACAATCACAAGGCCACCCTATCCATTGGTCAAGACTCTGAAGGATAAAGCAATATGAGTTTGGCAAGTGACCCTTACAATTATGGTAATCATATTTTCTGACATAGAATCATAATTCCCAACTCCTTATCAGGGTCTGTAAACCTCTCCATGATCTTCTTGCCTCTCCAATCTCATTTTACATCATTCTTCCCTTCACTTACTGTGCTCTCCAACCAGAGAACCCAGAGAACACTTTGGGAGGCTGAGGTGGGCAAGCTGCTTGAGCTCAAGAGTTTGAAAGCAGTCTAGGCAACATGACAAAACTCTGCCTCTACAAAATACCAAAAAAAAAAAAAAAAAAATTAGCCAGGTGTGGTGGTTATGTACCTGTAGTACCAGCTACTCAGGAGACTGAGGTGGGACAGTTTCTTGGGGCCCAAGAGGTCAAGGCTGCAGTGAGCTGAGATTGTGCCACTGCACTCCAGCCTGGGTGACATAGCAAGACCCTGGGTGACAGGGTCACCCAGGCCAGACTGCAGTGGCGCAAAAACAAAACAAACAAATGGCCAAAATAGTGCAAATTTAATGAACAGAAATATACAATTACAGGCCAGGTGCAGTGGCTCATGTCTGTAATCCCAACACTTTGGGAGGCCAAGGCAAATGGATCACCTGAGGTCAGGTGTTCAAGACCAGTCTGGCCAACATGGTGAAACCCCATCTCTAATAAAAATTCAAAAATTAGCTGGGTACGCCTATAGTACCAGCTACTTGGGAGGCTCAGGTGGGAGTATCACTTGAACCAATGAGCCAAGACTGCACCACTGCACTCTAGCCTGGGCAACAGAGCAAGACTCTGTCTCAAAAAAAAAATATATATATATATATACACACACACACACACACACACACACACAATTACAAAATACTAATCAAAGACTAAGCAAAATAAACGCAAAACAGCTCACCTCAAGGCACATTATAGTCAAACTGTTGAAAACCAAAGATAAAGAACAAACACCAAAAGCAGCAAGAGAAAAATGACATATTAAATACAAGAGAACGGCAGTCTGATTAACAGCTGACTTATCATAAACTATGGAGACCAGAAGAGAGCGGAACTACATCTTTAAAGTACGGGGTGAGAAAAAACTAAATCCAGAATTTTACATCCAGCAAAATATCTTCCAAGAAAGCAAGTAAAATAAAGACATTTTCAGAGGAACAAAACCAGAAAGAATTAATCACCAAAAGACCTGCACTGCAAGAAATGCTAATAAAAGTTCTTCAGGCTAAAGAGAAATTGTATAAGATACAAACTCAGACCCTAAGAAAAAAATGAAGAGCACTGGAAATGATAAATACCTGAATCAGTTCAAAGACTCATTTTTTTTTTTTTTTGAGACGGAGTCTGGCTCTGTTGCCCAGGCTGGAGCGCAGTGGCCAGATCTCAGCTCACTGCAAGCTCCGCCTCCCGGGTTTACGCCATTCTCCTGCCTCAGCCTCCCGAGTAGCTGGGACTACAGGCGCCCGCCAACTCGCCCGGCTAGTTTTTTGTATTTTTTAGTAGAGATGGGGTTTCACCGTGTTAGCCAGGATGGTCTCGATCTCCTGACCTCGTGATCCGCCCGTCTCGGCCTCCCAAAGTGCTGGGATTACAGGGTTGAGCCACTGCGCCCGGCCTCAAAGACTCATTTTTTTTCCTTTTTCCATTTTCCTTTTATGTTATCATGAAACCTTAAATTTTTTTTTTTGGACAGGGTCTTACTCCATTGCCCAGGCTTGAGTACAGTGGTGTAATCACAGTCACTGCAGCCTCCATCTTCTATGCTCAGGTGATCCTCCCACCTCAGCCTTTTGAGGATCTGGGACTACAGGCGGTGGCACCCCACCATAATTGGCTAATTTTAAAATTTTTTATAGAGGCAGGGTCTCACTGTGTTGCCCAGGCTGGTCTTGAACCCCTGGTCTCAAGTGATCCTGCTTCGTCCCCCCAAAGTGCTGGGATTATAGGTGTTAGCCACTGCACCCAGCCTTGAACTTACAAACTTCTAAAGACAGAAATTAAAATATTGTCTTATAGGGTTTATAATGTATTTTTATGTAATACATATGAGTACCATAACATAAAAGATGGGGTAAATATGGACCTACAAGTTGCAGGATTTCAATATTTTATATGAAGTACACATCATTATATGTGGTTTTTACTGATTTTAATTGACAAAAATTGTATATATTGTATACAACATGTTTTAAAATACACACATACATTGTGGAATGGCTAAATTGAGCTAACACATGTACTACCTCACATACTTATTTTTGTGGTGAGAACACTTAAAATCTACTCTCTTAGCAGTTTTCAAGAATACATACATGTTATTAACTATAGTCATAATGTTATACAATAGATCTCATGTAAGCAGTTATTGTTAACTGTAAGGGGTTAGTATTAACCTGTAGTGGAAAAGTCACAGATGTTTATTGTAATCCCTCATAAATGACTAAAGAATAATGCAAAGGAATGTAGCTAAAAAGCCAACAGAAAATTTAAAATGAAATTCTGTATTCAAATAATTCAAAAGAAGGAAGGAAAAGAGTAACAGAGGTACAAAAAAGAAAGACAAGTAAAAAATAAAATGCTAAACCCAAACCTAGTATAGCAATAATTATATTACATGTTACATTAAACCAGTAATTTCATTAAACATACCAATTAAAAGGCAAAAGAAGTCAGAATACATTTTTTTTTTAAAAAAAGCAAAACCCAACTATATGCTGTTTACAAGAGATACACTTTTACTTTTTAAAAATCTTTTTAAATTTATTATTATTATACTTTACATTCTAGGGTACACGTGCACAATGTGCAGGTTTGCTACATATGTATACATGTGCCATGTTGGTGTGCTGCACCCATCAACTTGTCATTTACATTAGGTATATCTCCCAATTCCATCCCTCCCCCTCCCTCAACCCCATGACAGGCCCCAGTGTGCAATGCTCCCCACCCTGTGTCCAAGTGTTCTCATTGTTCAGTTCCCACCTATGAGTGAGAACATGCAGTGTTTGATTTTCTGTCCTTGTGATAGTTTGCTCAGAATGATGGTTTCTAGCTTTATCCACGTCCCCACAAAGGACATGAACTCATCCTTTTTTATGGCTGCACAGTATTCCATGGTGTATATTTGCCACATTTTCTTAATCCAGTCTATCACTGATGGACATCTGGGGTGGTTTGAAGTCTTTGCTGTTGTGAATAGTGCCACATTAAACATATGTGTGCATGTGTCTTTAATAGCAGCATGATTTATAATCCTTTGGGTATATACCCAGTAATGGGATGGCTGGGTCAAATGGTAATTCTAGTTTCAGATCCTTGAGGAACTGACACACTGTCTTCCACAATGGTTGAACTAGTTTACAGTCCCACCAACAGTGTAAAAGTGTTCCTATTTCTCCACATCCTCTCCAGCAGCTGTTGTTTCCTGACTTTTTAATGATTGCCATTCTAACTGGTGTGAGATGGTATCTCATTGTGGTTTTGATTTGCATTAAGAGATACATTTTAAATACAAAGATACAGATAGGTTGAAAGTATATGAATGGAAAAAATATATACCATGGAAACAATAAGCATAAAAAGGCTGGATGTAATATCAGATAAAATAGATGTCAACTAAAATGTACTACCAGAAATAAAAAGGGCCATTTCATAATGAAAAAAAGGTCAATTATCAGAAAAACACAACAATCATAAACATATGTGCCTAATAGAGCTTTAAAATATATGAAGCAAAACTGACAGAATTAAAATTGGAAACAGACAATTCTATAATTTTTCCCAAAGATTTTAATGTCCCTCTCTCAGCAACTGATAGAACAACTAATTTAAAAAATCAGTAAAAGCTTTGGCAGCATAGCAAGATCTCATCTCTATAAAAAATTTAAGGCCAGGCGCAGCTGCTCAAGCCTGTAATCCCAGCACTTTGGGAGGCTGAGGTGGGCAGATCACGAGGTCAGGAGATTGAGACCATCCTGGCTAACATGGTGAAACCCTGTCTCTACCAAAACTACAAAAAATTAGCCAGGTATGGTGGTGGGCGCCTGTAGTTCCAGCTACTCAGGAGGCTGAGGCAGGAGAATGGCGTGAACCTGGGAGGCGGAGCTTGCAGTGAGCCGAGATCATGCCACTGCACTCCAGCCTGGGCCACAGAGCAAGACTCTGTCTCAAAAAAAAAAAAAAAAAAAATTTAAAAACTAGCTCGGCATGGTGGCACATGCCTGTAGTCCCAGCTATTTGGGAGGCTTATAGATGGGAGGATCATTGAGCCCAGGAGATCAAGGCTACAGTGAACTATGACCATGCTACTGCACTCTAGCCTTGAAAACAGAATGAGATTCTATCTTAAAACAAACAGGCTAGGTGCAGTGGCTCACGCCTGTAATCCCAGCACTTTGGGAGGCTGAGATGGGCGGATCATGAGGTCAGGAGATCGAGACCATCCTGGCTAACACGGTGAAACCCCGTCTCTACTAAAAATACAACAATTAGCTGGGCGCAGTGGCGGGCACCTGTAGTCCCAGCTACATGGGAAGCTGAGGCAGGAGAATGGCATGAACCCAGGAGGCGGAGCTTGCAGTGAGTGGAGATCGCGCCACTGCACTCCAGCCTGGGCGACAGAGCAAGACTCCATCTCAAAAACAAAACAAAACAAAACAAAAAAACAAAAAACCAGTACAGACACAGAATGTTTGAACAACACTATAAACCATGTTGACTTAATTGATAGGTAGAGAAAACTGTAGCTAACTATGGCACTGCATATGGTACATTTTTAGGACACATCATATTCTGGGTCATTAAACAGATCTGGATAAATTTAAAGATTGAAAAAGTATGTTCTCTGACTACAATGATATTGTTAGAAATCAATTACAAATATTTGGAAATGAAGCAATACATTTCTAAATAATCATTGGATCAAAGAAGATACCAGGAAAATTAGAAAATATTTTAATCAAATGATAATGAAAATGCAACATAGCAAAGTACATGGAATGCAGCTAAAGCAGAGCTTTGAGGAAAACTAATAGCTTTAAAACCACTGTTTTAGAAAAGGAGAATCTTGTTATCTGAAAAGGTCAACAAAATGTAAGCTCCATAAAGCAGGAATCTTTTCTGTTGGTTCACTACTCTGCCCCTCAACCTAACACACAGTGGGAACTAAATAAATATTTGGTAAATTAATGAATAATCGGGTAAATGACCGTCTCTTTTGAAGTATGCATTAAGTTAGTTGTTAGGGATAAAAGATGATTGGCTCACACAGCTATCCTTAAGAAGCTCTCTGTCTAGTGGAGAAGACACATGCCTACAAATTCCTAAAATAATTTGATAAGTTATATAAATATACAAAGTGATAAGTGAACAAAGAAAATATTAGTTGTATTTGGAAAAATGGGATCAAGCAGGGGTTGGCCTTGAAGAATAAAAATATTCACCAGGGCCGGGTGTGGTGGCTCATGCCTGTAATCCCAGCACTTTAGGAGGCCAAGGCAGATGGATCACCTGAGGTCAGGAGTTTAAGACCAGCCTGGCCAACAAGGCAAAACCCCAACTCTACTAAAAATATAAAAATTAGCCGGGTGTGGTGGCACACACCTGTAGTCCCAGCTACTCAAGAGGCTAAGGCAGGAGAATTGCTTGAACCTGGGAGGCGGAGGTTGCAGTGAGCCGAGATCGTGCCATTGCACTCCAGCCTGGGTGACAGAGCAAGACTCTGTATCAAAAAAAAAAAAAAAAAAAAAAAAAAAAAAATTCACCAGGTGAAAAAGAATGGCATTCCAAGCAAAGGAAATAAACAATTTAAACAAAAATGCAGAAATATGAAAACATATGGAATAGTCAGAAAATAGTAAGTGGCTTCTGACATTGAAATCTGTCACCTTGTAACTTCTGCTTCCTGGATAAATAATTCTGTCTTGCCCTTAAATTCAGACTCTGTCAATTTTCTAAGTAACAGATAATTGTTTCACACATAGAAATAGTTTTCAAGTGTGTCTATGGCACTTCTGACAGAGAATAACAGATATCTATTAACCAAGAGAGCCGCTAAGCTCTTAAAAAAAATTAATGTATAGGTCTTTTTAAACCTATGTCTTAAGCATATCTCTTTAAAGAAATAAAACTATAAAGCAAGAACAACTTGTAAACATCCTTTTCTCACGCTCCTCCTCTCCTAGATCTAAATATACTATTCTTTATGCTCCCAATGTAGGACCATACTGTTTGTTAGGAGTACTGGTGGGGATGTGTGCGTGTCCTCTTTTTCTGTTTCTCTCTGTTGAATGAGAAATATAAAGAACTTTACAAACTCAGCAGTGAGAAAACAACCCAATTTTAAAAATAGGCAAGGGGAAAAAATGGGCAAAAGACTTAAATAGGCCACCAAAGAGGTTATACAGGTAACAAGCAGGCGCAGGAAAAGACGTTCAACATCATTAGTCATGATGGAAATGCAAATTAAAACTACAATGAGATATCCCTACACATCTATTAGGATGGTTAAAAGTAAAAATGCTGACAAAACCAAGTGCAGAGAGAACTTGGAGCAAATGAAACACACTCTCCCCCACTGCTGGTGGGCACATAAAATGACATGGCCACCCTGGAAAACAGTTTAGCAGTTTCTTATAAACACATATTTCCCATATGACCTAGCAATTCTGAAGTATTTGCTCTAGAAAAATAAACACATATTCATACAAAAACCGGTACGCCAAGGTTTATGGTGGCTCTGTTCAGACTTGACAGAAACTAGAGACAACTCAAAGGCCCTTCAACTGATGAATGGAGAAACTGTGGTGCACTCATACAATGGAATATACTCAGTAATAAAATGGGATGAACGACTGATACACAAAACAACTCACGTGGGTCTCAAAGGCACTATACTGAATGAAGACAGCCCGTCTCAAAAGGTTACGTGCTGTATTATTCCATCTATATTACATTCTCCAAAAACAAAACTGTAATGAAGGAGAATGGATCAGTGGCTGCCAAATGTTGGGTTGGGGACACTGCAAAAGGGAATTTGGAGGTAACTGGAATGTTCTATATCCTTACTGGTGGTTGATACATTAAACTATACTGTGTTAAAATACATAGAATTATCTCAAAAACGACAGTTTTTATCGAATGTTAACATATAAAATAAAGTAATTTTATGAGTTCAAGTAAGATAAGGTCCACCCACTGGTTTTGCCAATTTAGAAGTTATTTTTGCTTGTTGAGATTGGTTGCTGTTACACTATGAGAACTCAGCAGAGAAATATTTCAATGAAAACTAAGTAGTTGTTGCTCAAGGGAAAGAGACTGTCCTTAAGTGCTATATAACTTCTTGTGAGTGGAGAGTAGTTCTGTGGAATTTCTCCATTTGTCCTTTGACTTTGGATAGGAGGGAAAGAAAATCTCACTTCATAATGTCAAGCCACTGGGAGAGAGAAGTGGGGAAGATAAGAAGGTATTTTATATCCGTCTTCCCTCTGAAGAGTAATTAAACAGTTCTGTGAAATCCTCTGACGTAAATAAAAGGAGGCAGGGTCAGGTTCGGTGTAACAACCATTGTGTAGGACGCTGGGTTAACACACACCTACCTGGGAAGGTCTCTGGCCTCAGGAGGAAGGCAGGGAGAGTTCTACTAAGGTAGGAGAAGACATTCCAGAGCTAAGTCAGTGTTGACAGTGCTAGCAGAAGAGGCATAGACTTTAGTCTTTAAGAGCACGGACTATGGAGTCAAGCTACCTGTACCTGGGTTCAAATCCCAGCTCTGCTACTTACTAGCTACATGACCTAGGACAAATTACTTAATCTCTCTCTGCCTCTATGTATAAAACAGAGACAACAAGAATATTTCACGGGGTTACTATAATATTAAATGAGTTGACATATGTAGAGTACTTAGAATACATTTTTGCATATAGTGTATGTATAAATAAATGTAAGCTGTGATTAAGGTATTGTCATTATTGTTGTTGCGGTTGTTTCCCATAAAAATTACCAAAATAAATCCAAGTTTAACAAAAGTCCTATGTGCTGTCTCAACAGTTATGCAAATTGGTACTGAATAATTAATTAGAAATCAATGTTTAATTAATAATATTTGCTTTTTAAGTCATGAAAGAATCTGTACATAGAACCACGCATTTATGTTTTTCTTTAGCGATAGTGTCTCACTCTGTTGCCCAGGCTGGAGCACAGTGGTGCGATTATAGCTGACTAGAGCCTTGACCTGGGCTCAAACAATCCTCCTATCTCAGCCTGCTAAGTAGCTGGAACTACAGATGCACACTGCCACATCTAGGTAATTTAAAACTTTTTATAGCGATGGGGTCTCATTGTGTTGCACAGGCTGGTCTTGAATTCCTAGTTTCAAGTGATTATCCTGCCTCAGCCTCTCAAAGTGCTGGGATTACACAGGCATGAGCCACCACACCCGGCTGTGTGGTGAACTGTGCGTTTCTATGACATTTTTGGGTTGTTTGTGTAGACAGCAGCTTCTAGAGAAGGCACACACTCTCACTGCTGGGACTCAAGCACATTTATTGTGGCTGCCAGCACAGGATTGAGGAGGAAAAAGGTGGTCTCTGTAGTATAACCTTGCATTTTCAAATCAGTATTATAAAACAACATGCAGAGTAAGACAAGACTGGCCTGCTCCCTGCACTCAAAAACTTTAGCATCACTGTGGTCTCAGTGGCTTTAATAAAACTGCATAAATCAGAATATTTAAATTATATTGCTGAATTTATACAGGAAAAAGTTTAATTTTAATATTTTAATAGAAACCCCCGCCACCTCAATATTTGCCTTCAGATACAAATGGTTAAAAGCGGAAACGTCAGATCTGCTCAGGAGAGCCCTCATGTGTGAGATTTGCTCAAGTTTTCCCCATGACATAATCCTAGTGCTGTTCAGATCCTGCCAAAATCACTGCTTTAACCTGTAATGGATTTTCTTCCTTCTGTTTCTGCAGGTAATTAATCTGAAGAATATGACTGGGAGACTTCTTGGCAGCAGCCTTAGCTGTCTGAGGTTCTTAACCTTCTTGTGTACAAAAAAGACCAGTGGTGTTCAGATGACTTTACACTTCAATTAAGCTGGGGGAAAAACTGATTAGCATAATGAAAAACAAAGCCTAAAGCTTGCTTTAACCAACACAAACCATTTGAACCTCCAAACATTTCACAGGATTCCATAGCACAAGACGTGAAATTTCATCTGAATTTCACCAAAGAAAACCTCAGGTTGGGAATGCAGCACCAATAAAACCTTAATAACTTATTTATTTTAAAGTCATTTTTGTTCCTATACCTCTCAAATCTATCTGTGGAGGTCATTAAAACAGTGTCAATAATTGAGCTTCAGCTTTTTTTTCCCCCAAGTTTTTACATTCTTGTCTATTATCACTTTATTGTGTTAGAGGGAGGTTTGAAGAAGACAATATTCTCTAAACTTTTACCTCTTGGGTTTTCTAAAGCTTCTGTGTGAACTGGAGCTCCGGTTGGGCTGGGCACCTGCTCCTTTCCTGATCTGTTTGCATATGGCAGTGTGTAACTGTGTCTATGGGGCAGTGTCCCTATCTCAGTAGCAGGGAACGATCTCCCAGGTTGCGATCCCGTGGCACACGCTGGCTCTTTGGGCACAGGGTAGACAAGATTCAATCGGAGGGAAAACTGAACCTCCAGTGGTGCAAGGCATTGATAATAAGTTGTTAAGGTTTTATTGGTGCTGCATTCCCAACCTGAGGTTTTCTTTGATGAAATTCAGATGTCTTAGCTGGCCAACCACTCTGAAAGCCACTCTGCAGCCTCTGCCAACGGCCCTTCTCAGGGCTACACGTTCCAACTTCGTGGCATTTTGTCAAGGGCCAAACACTGTTGAGACAAGCCTACTAAGGGTTACCGATACTGCCCTGTCCAGGTCCTGGGGCTTTAGAGGCACAACAGAGAGAGCACTGATTTGGGATTCAAATTGAGCAGTAGCCAATTCCTAGATCTGTCCCCTATTAGCTATGTGACCTAATACCACCTGCCTTCTGACGTTCCTGCAAAGATCAATGTTAATGTGTACGAAACTTCTAATACTCTGATGGCATACAGACACTCAACACAAATGGTACTTTAGCCTTACTCGAATCCATTGTTATGAACATTCCTGTTTTGTTTATGAGAGCAAAAAGCAAACATCAATCTTCAGTGAAATCAATGATTAACAATAATTATTGAACAAATTCTGCAAATACTGTGCAGTTCTCTCTCTGCAGCACCTCTGGCCAAGGTGAGAAAATGTGATGTTAGCCTTAAGATAAGGCAGGTCTGATGCCACATGAGTCCTCTCACTTGGCAGCACATGACCAGAGGCAAAAGGACAGGCCAAGTGTTACCTCCTACAGCCTCCAGCTCCAATCTGACTCTCATGAGAACCCAGTCAAGCACCGGCTTCTTTCTGAGTTTCAAGGGATGCCACGGGTCTGGACAGCCCCTATATCACCCTCGGTTTCAGAAGCTAAAAGAAGACCTTGTAGCTCTGCTTTTACCATAGGTCCTCATGTAGCTATTTACGGATCTGACTTTGAAGTTTAATTACTTTTTTTCTTACTGTAAAAAGCAGCACAAAAGGGTCTCTGGTAACATGATGTGTTTTATTCTATTAAAAGGTGAGAGAAGCGTGCTTTTTTCTCCATTCATGTGATTATCTCACTATCTAGGGTTAAAAACAAGCTCGACTCTGTAAATCTTCTGGTAATACTAAGACATTGTTATCGGAGTGATATTCCCAGAGTTAACCTAAAGGGGCCTAGTAATTTTTAAAGGTTAACTTAGAATCTGTTCCCTTTATCTTGAGATGTTCTTACTTTCTTTTCTTTAATTAGTCAAAATAATGATAGCACCAAACAACAACAACCATCCTTGATTCACCAGCCGCTGTGTGTCGGGGTCTAAGCTTTGCAGTGCAGTGTCCCCACGCCCAGTGTCCCCATGCCACACAGTGCCCTCCCATGGAGGTGCCGTCCTCATGCCACAGGTGAAGTAGGAGAACCTGAGTTTCTGGTCCACCTTGCCTAAGGTTGTACGGCTAGAATGTGGCCAGCCGAGGGTGAGCTGTGAGCCGAGGGTGAGCTGTGAGTCTAAGCTCTTTTCACCATATGAGTTCTCCATCCAAATGACAGGTATTAATTCCAGTGAGATTTCCGTGGTACTAAGTAAAATACACATAGAATTTTTACATCATTTTGCCTTTTCCAAATGCTATTTAGAAAAAAAATCTTATCAGATTTAGTAGTTTAAAACCAATCATTTAAACAATAACAAATAATAACTCTTTGCTCAATGATTTGCAGAGAAACATCTCACATAAAGCAGACTTTCCATATTGTATGTTGTTCACAGAATGGTTATACTCTATGGTCACATTCGGAGTCATTCTATTAGTATCCAATAGCAAAAGAAACATACAAGCAATCAGTACAGAGAAGCAATTAACTGTCATTGCTCTGTCACCTGCAGGCCTGCATTTCGGCCTTGCTGTCAGATTCGCAGCCCTGTGTACCACTCCTGGCAAGGCTCCAGCTTTATTTCTGTTCTCAGACTCCCAGTTCTCCTTGGATCATCTGGGTCAGTTAGGAACCCTGCGTCCTGCTCACCCCCAAGCTGGACCTGCCACAAGAGCTCTGGCTCTGACATTCATCATTTCATAGAAAATGACAAGCATCGATCCCATCTCAAAATAAACCTGTCTCAAATGAAGCTCATGAACTAATGTTCACATAATTCAATCTTAAAGAGCTCTACAACAGCCCTTGCCTGATATAAAAATGTTGTCATCGAACATTGATTAAAAGAACTTCAGCAGAGCCTCTTGAACCTGGAAAGAAACGGTATAAAGATCTTTTACAAGCCTTAGGTTGGATAATGGTGGTGATGGAGATTAGAAAAAACACTCAAGATCACCCTAAATGGCAACATGTGACTGTGTTTACCTTGGATGAGTTTAAAGGAAACAAACTTTCAGTTTAACTCGGTACAATGATATTCAGCATCCTTCTGGGGGAGACCTAGTGCCAGGCAATGCAGTTAACTCTGCGATCTTCCCAATCCAAGGGCACTCAATCTAGCAAGAAGAGATTGGCCAATAAACAACCATAATAGAAATGTAGGAACACAGACGAGAGATCAAATCAACAGCCCCCACCCTGCCCCAACGATTACATGCCAGAATCACAAGCCATGCACACACGCGCACACACGCGCACACACGTGCACACACACGCTCCCCAACCTTTGCAGAAATGCTGTTGTTTCTGTCAGAAACTAAAAGACCTGGGCACTTTTAAGATTGCTGACATCTTTCCCCCACTCCATCTTACAGTTTTAAAGCGAACAAGAGATCCTGCAGCTGAGCAGAAAATAAACTCCTGATAATGTGTAAAGCACTATGCTTTAAAACTTGGCCTTTTGCTATGAGGTGCAGTAGCTGCACCTCACCAAGGGCAAGGGTGGCTCACCCAGGCTCTGGGACAGCTTGGATGGGAGAAAGAAAAAAAAAAATTACACCTTTTTAACAATGATCCTGGCAAGGCACACGAAGTTGCCAAATCTTAACCATGAAAGGAAAGATTAAAATTATGCAGATGGGGAAGGGGAGTGAAGACAAAATAATGAGCATTAGAGTAAAACTTGAAAAAGATCTGAAACTGTCAGTCTAAATTTTATTTTACACGGAGAATATTGCAACTTGCACTTGTTACACCTGTCATCCATTCTGGATAAGACATCCTCACTTTATAAGCTGACTTAACAAGAGGCATCTAAAAAGGTAGCTATAATGATTTTTCATTTTATACCATGGTTTCAAAGTCTTTCGGCAAAAAGAATAAAATAAAAGCTATTATTATCTAAATTTTTTCTACTTAGTACAATTTTTTTTCTATTTAAAGTATTATATGGTTACATCATCCAAAAAATTAGTTGTCTTCCTGACTTAATAATTTGAATAGTTTCAGACAATATTCCCCTGCATAAGAGCTTGTCCTTTAATAGTTGAGATAAAAATTACAAAAGTACAGCGTAGCCAGGCATGGTGGCTTATGCCTGTAATCCCAGCACTTTGGAAGGTTGAGGTGGGAGAGCTGCATCAGCCCAGGAGTTCAAGACCAGCCAGGGCAACATAGTGAGACCCCATCTCTACAAAAAATTTTAAAAATTAGCCAGGCATGATGGTTCATGCCTGTAGTCCCAGCTACTTCGGAGGCTGAGGCGGTAAGATTGCTTGAGCTGGGGAGGTTGAGGCTGCAGTGAGCTGTGATTGCACCACTGCTCTCCAGCCTGGGCGACAGAGTGAGCCTCTCTCAAAAACAATAAAACAACAACAAAACAAAAAGAAAAGTACAGTTCAAATGGTTTAAAATCACCAATGGGGCCAAAGCCAGATACCTAGTTTTCCAAGAAAAAACTTTCTAAAACAGGGTGGTGGTACTGCTTCAGTACAAAACAATAGATACGTTCAGCTATGGAAGATATTAAAATCCCCAGGTTTTTATTGTAGAACTTGTCTTTTAGGTTCCTATCAAAAGATGGAGCTACAACGGTTTAAGGTTAGAATCTACAGGAAAGTTTGAGTTCTAACCTTCCATCCACATTCCTTGTTACTGGAAAACATTTTTTTAATCCTTTTTGACATTCTATAGCTACTTCTTAAAAAGTGCCATCAACTTCTGCTTCCAGCCAAGATGGAGTAACTGTGATTAGATTACCATCCTACCTTAAACAGCTAAAAGAACAGACAAAATATATTAAACATCAGCTTTCAAACACCTGGACACCAGACAATGAGGAGGAGTGATCAATGAAAGATGGTAAACAAAAGAGGTGAACCCTAGGACTAGCCCAGCAGATAGTCTGGAGAGTTTCCAGGATGTGAGGCAGGGAGGGAACCCAGGTAAAGCCTGAGTCTCCCTAAGTGGCTGAGACACATGGCTAGAAGTCCAGGACAGCCAAGACTATTGGGGTTTGCAGAGAAAGCAATGGAGAAGAGAGCATTGCAAAGAGAAAAAACTTTAGAGATCTGGAAATAATACCCCCCCACACACACTCTGCCCTTGAGTCTTATGGTGAGTATTTATCAGCATTTACATATAAGGAAATTACCCAAGACTGAAAAAAAAAAAAAAAATCATCCAAAAAAAAAAAAAAGAAAAAAAATTAGAACAATTACCAGAGCTCACCTCAAGCTAGAAACAGTCCCTGATGCCCTGACACCATCAGGCAGAGTGGAAAAACCTCACACTCCACAGCCTCATGGAAGGAGAGAACTCAGAGGATGTTGCCCAAGACTAAACCCTACTCTGGTCCGCCTATCAAACTTAAGAGCAAGACCCAAAAGGATCCAAATGTCTCCAGGTAACCACCCGCAGTACAAAGCTCCAAATATTTATGGGAATTCAAAATATCCAGCACCCAACAAGGCAAAATTCACAATGTCTGACCTCCATGAAAAAACAACTGGACATTTAAAGATGCACAAAAATATGGCCCAAAATAAAAAAAAGAATCAACCAAGCAAAACTAACCCAGAAATAACACAGACAATAGGATTAGTAGACAAGAACAATTAAATAGTTATTATGACTAGACTATATACATTTGACATCACACTGTAAGTCCTAGCTAGTGCAATAAATCAAGAAAAGGAAGTAAAAGGTATACAGACTGGGAAGGAAGAAACAGAACTGTTTGCAGATGATATAAATGTCTATGTAGAAAATCCCAAAGAATTGACCCAAAAAAACCTCTTACAACACTGTTACATGATACAAGGTTAACACAAAAAAGTCAACTACTTTCCTACAAACCAGCAATGAACAATTGGAATTTGAAATTTAAAACACAATGGCATTAATAGTACCAGAAATGAAATAGGTGCATATAAATCTAACAAAATATTCACAGGATTTATATGTAGAAAACTAAAAAATAATAATAATAAAAGAAATTAAAGAAGTTCTAAAGAAATGGAGAGATATTCCATGTTCATGGATTAGAAAACTCATTACTAGGGGGCGGAGCAAGATGGCCGAATAGGAACAGCTCCAGTCTCCAACTCCCAGCGCGAGCGACACAGAAGACCAGTGATTTCTGCATTTTCAACTGAGGTACTGGGGTCATCTCACTAGGGAGTGCCGGACAATCGGTGCTGGTCAGCTGCTGCAGCCTGACCAGCGAGAGCTAAAGCTGGGCGAGGCATCGCCTCACCTGGAAGTGCAAGGGGGAAGGGAATCCGTTTTCCTAGCCAGGGGAACTGAGACACACAACACCTGGAAAATCGGGTAACTCCCACCCCAATACGGTGCTTTAAGCAAAGAGGCACACCAGGAGAATATACCCCACACCTGGCCGGGAGGGTCCCACGCCCACAGAGCCTCCCTCATTGCTAGCACAGCAGTCTGCGGCGATCTATCATCTATCG
The DNA here is from genome assembly GCF_007565055.1 of Rhinopithecus roxellana. NCBI lineage: Eukaryota > Metazoa > Chordata > Mammalia > Primates > Cercopithecidae > Rhinopithecus > Rhinopithecus roxellana. The sequence goes on along the minus strand of NC_044553.1, from coordinate 158,398,515 downwards.
GCAAGGCAGCAGCGAGGCTGGGGGAGGGGCGCCCGCCATTGCTAAGGCTTAAGTAGGTAAACAAAGCTGCTGGGAAGCTCGAATTGGGTGGAGCTCACAGCAGCTCAAGGAAGCCTGCCTGTCTCTGTAGACTCCACCTCTGGGGACAGCGCACAGCTGAAGACCAACAGGGGAAACAGCCGGGGCCGGTGCAGACGCGAACTACTCTGTCTGACAGCGTTGGGGAAAGCTGTGGATCTCCCAACTCGGAGGTTGAGATCTGAGAACGGACAGACTGCCTGCTCAGGTGGGTCCCTGACCCCTGAGTAGCCTAGCTGGGAGAAATCCCCCACTAGGGGCAGTCTGACACCCCACACCTCACAGGGTGGAGTACACCCCTGAGAGGAAACTTCCAAAGGAAGAACCAGACAGGTACACTCGCTGTTCAGCAATATTCTATCTTCGGCAACCTCTGCTGCTGATACCCAGGCAAACAGGGTCTGGAGTGGACCTCAGGCAATCTCCAACAGACCAACAGACAGTCCTTCTGACTGTCAGAAGGAAAACTATCAAACAGGAAGGACACCTATACCAAAACCCTATCAGTACATCACCATCATCAAAGACCAGAGACAGATAAAACCACAAAGATGGGGAAGAAGCAGGGCAGAAAAGCTGGAAATTCAAAAAATAAGAGCGCATCTCCCCCTGCAAAGGAGCGCAGCCCATCGCCAGCAACAGATCAAAGCTGGTCAGAGAATGACTTGGACGAGAGGAGAGAAGAAGGCTTCAGTCCATCAAACTTATCAGAGCTAAAGGAGGAATTATGTACCCAGCGCAAAGAAACTAAAAATCTTGAAAAAAGAGTGGAAGAATTGACAGCTAGACTAATTAATGCAGAGAAGATCATAAACGAAATGACAGAGATGAAAACCATGACACGAGAAATACATGACAAATGCACAAGCTTCAGTAACCGACTCGATCAACTGGAAGAAAGAGTATCAGCGATTGAAGATCAAATGAATGAAATGAAGCGAGAAGAGAAACCAAAAGAAAAAAGAAGAAAAAGAAATGAACAAAGCCTGCAAGAAGTATGGGATTACGTAAAAAGACCAAATCTACGTCTGATTGGGGTGCCTGAAAGTGAGGGGGAAAATGGAACCAAGTTGGAAAACACTCTTCAGGATATCATCCAGGAGAACTTCCCCAACCTAGTAGGGCAGGCCAACATTCAAATTCAGGAAATACAGAGAACGCCACAAAGATACTCCTCGAGAAGAGCAACTCCAAGACACATAATTGCCAGATTCACCAAAGTTGAAATGAAGGAAAAAATCTTAAGGGCAGCCAGAGAGAAAGGTCGGGTTACCCACAAAGGGAAGCCCATCAGACTAACAGCAGATCTCTCGGCAGAAACTCTACAAGCCAGAAGAGAGTGGGGGCCAATATTCAACGTTCTTAAAGAAAAGAATTTTAAACCCAGAATTTCATATCCAGCCAAACTAAGTTTCATAAGTGAAGGAGAAATAAAATCCTTTACAGATAAGCAAATGCTTAGAGATTTTGTCACCACCAGGCCTGCCTTACAAGAGACCCTGAAGGAAGCCCTAAACATGGAAAGGAACAACCGGTACCAGCCATTGCAAAAACATGCCAAAATGTAAAGACCATCGAGGCTAAGAAGAAACTGCATCAACTAACGAGCAAAATAACCAGTTAATATCATAATGGCAGGATCAAGTTCACACATAACAATATTAACCTTAAATGTTAATGGACTAAATGCTCCAATTAAAAGACACAGACTGGCAAACTGGATAAAGAGTCAAGACCCATCAGTCTGCTGTATTCAGGAGACCCATCTCACATGCAGAGACATACATAGGCTCAAAATAAAGGGATGGAGGAAGATCTACCAAGCAAATGGAGAACAAAAAAAAGCAGGGGTTGCAATCCTTGTCTCTGATAAAACAGACTTTAAACCATCAAAGATCAAAAGAGACAAAGAAGGCCATTACATAATGGTAAAGGGATCAATTCAACAGGAAGAGCTAACTCTCCTAAATATATATGCACCCAATACAGGAGCACCCAGATTCATAAAGCAAGTCCTTAGAGACTTACAAAGAGACTTAAGACTCCCATACAATAATAATGGGAGACTTCAACACTCCACTGTCAACATTAGACAGATCAACGAGACAGAAAGTTAACAAGGATATCCAGGAATTGAACTCATCTCTGCACCAAGCGGACCTAATAGACATCTATAGAACTCTCCACCCCAAATCAACAGAATATACATTCTTCTCAGCACCACATCGCACTTATTCCAAAATTGACCACATAATTGGAAGTAAAGCACTCCTCAGCAAATGTAAAAGAACAGAAATTATAACAAACTGTCTCTCAGACCACAGTGCAATCAAACTAGAACTCAGGACTCAGAAACTCAATCAAAACTGCTCAACTACATGGAAACTGAACAACCTGCTCCTGAATGACTACTGGGTACATAACGAAATGAAAGCGGAAATAAAGATGTTCTTTGAAACCAATGAGAACAAAGATACAACATACCAGAATCTCTGGGACACATTTAAAGCAGTGTGTAGAGGGAAATTTATAGCACTAAATGCCCACAAGAGAAAGCAGGAAAGATCTAAAATTGACACTCTAACATCACAATTAAAAGAACTAGAGAGGCAAGAGCAAACACATTCAAAAGCTAGCAGAAGGCAAGAAATAACTAAGATCAGAGCCGAACTGAAGGAGATAGAGACACAAAAAACCCTCCAAAAAATCAATGAATCCAGGAGTTGGTTTTTTGAAAAGATCAACAAAATTGACAGACCGCTAGCAAGGTTAATAAAGAAGAAAAGAGAGAGGAATCAAATAGATGTAATAAAAAATGATAATGGGGATATCACCACTGACCCCACAGAAATACAAACTACCATCAGAGAATACTATAAACGCCTCTACGCAAATCAACTAGAAAATCTAGAAGAAATGGATAATTTCCTGGACACTTACAGTCTCCCAAGGTTAAACCAGGAAGAAGTTGAATCCCTGAATAGACCAATAGCAGGCTCTGAAATTGAGGCAACAATTAATAGCCTACCCACCAAAAAAAGTCCAGGACCAGATGGATTCACAGCTGAATTCTACCAGAGGTACAAGGAGGAGCTGGTACCATTCCTTCTGAAACTATTCCAATCAATAGAAAAAGAGGGAATCCTCCCTAACTCATTTTATGAGGCCAACATCATCCTGATACCAAAGCCTGGCAGAGACACAACAAAAAAAGAGAATTTTAGACCAATATCCCTGATGAACATCGATGCAAAAATTCTCAATAAAATACTGGCAAACCGGATTCAGCAGCACATCAAAAAGCTTATCCACCATGATCAAGTGGGCTTCATCCCTGGGATGCAAGGCTGGTTCAACATTCGCAAATCAATAAACGTAATCCAGCATATAAACAGAACCAAAGACAAGAACCACATGATTGTCTCAATAGATGCAGAAAAGGCTTTTGACAAAATTCAACAGCCCTTCATGCTAAAAACGCTCAATAAATTCGGTATTGATGGAACGTACCTCAAAATAATAAGAGCTATTTATGACAAACCCACAGCTAATATCATACTGAATGGGCAAAAACTGGAAAAATTCCCTTTGAAAACTGGCACAAGACAGGGATGCCCTCTCTCACCACTCCTATTCAACATAGTGTTGGAAGTTCTGGCTAGGGCAATCAGGCAAGAGAAAGAAATCAAGGGTATCCAGTTAGGAAAAGAAGAAGTCAAATTGTCCCTGTTTGCAGATGACATGATTGCATATTTAGAAAACCCCATCATCTCAGCCCAAAATCTCCTTAAGCTGATAAGCAACTTCAGCAAAGTCTCAGGATACAAAATTAATGTGCAAAAATCACAAACATTCTTATACACCAGTAACGGACAAGCAGAGAGCCAAATCAGGAATGAACTTCCATTCACAATTGCTTCAAAGAGAATAAAATACCTAGGAATCCAGCTTACAAGGGATGTAAAGGACCTCTTCAAGGAGAACTACAAACCACTGCTCAGTGAAATAAAAGAGGACACAAACAAATGGAAGAACATACCATGCTCATGGATAGGAAGAATCAATATCGTGAAAATGGCCATACTCCCCAAGGTTATTTATAGATTCAATGCCATCCCCATCAAGCTACCAATGAGTTTCTTCACAGAATTGGAAAAAACTGCTTTAAAGTTCATATGGAACCAAAAAAGAGCCCGCATTGCCAAGACAATCCTAAGTCAAAAGGACAAAGCTGGAGGCGTCACGCTACCTGACTTCAAACTATACTACAAGGCTACAGTAACCAAAACAGCATGGTACTGGTACCAAAACAGAGATATAGACCAATGGAACAGAACAGAGTCCTCAGAAATAATACCACACATCTACAGCCATCTGATCTTTGACAAACCTGAGAGAAACAAGAAATGGGGAAAGGATTCCCTATTCAATAAATGGTGCTGGGAAAATTGGCTAGCCATAAGTAGAAAGCTGAAACTGGATCCTTTCCTTACCCCTTATACGAAGATTAATTCAAGATGGATTAGAGACTTAAATGTTAGACCTAATACCATAAAAACCCTAGAAGAAAATCTAGGTAGTACCATTCAGGACATAGGCATGGGCAAGGACTTCATGTCTAAAACACCAAAAGCAACGGCAGCAAAAGCCAAAATTGACAAATGGGATCTAATTAAACTAAAGAGCTTTTGCACAGCAAAAGAAACTACCATCAGAGTGAACAGGCAACCTACAGAATGGGAGAAAATTTTTGCAACCTACTCATCTGACAAAGGGCTAATATCCAGAATCTACAAAGAACTCAAACAAATATACGAGAAAAAAACAAACAACCCCATCAAAAAGTGGGCAAAGGATATGAACAGACATTTCTCAAAAGAAGATATTCATACAGCCAACAGACACATGAAAAAATGCTCATCATCACTCGCCATCAGAGAAATGCAAATCAAAACCACAATGAGATACCATCTCACACCAGTTAGAATGGCAATCATTAAGAAGTCAGGAAACAACAGGTGTTGGAGAGGATGTGGAGAAATAGGAACACTTTTACACTGTTGGTGGGATTGTAAACTAGTTCAACCATTATGGAAAACAGTATGGCAATTCCTCAAGGATCTAGAACTAGATGTACCATATGACCCAGCCATCCCACTACTGGGTATATACCCAAAGGATTATAAATTATTCTACTACAAAGACACATGCACACGTATGTTTATTGCGGCACTATTCACAATAGCAAAGACTTGGAATCAACCCAAATGTCCATCTGTGACAGACTGGATTAAGAAAATGTGGCACATATACACCATGGAATACTATGCAGCCATAAAAAAGGATGAGTTTGCGTCCTTTGTAGGGACATGGATGCAGCTGGAACAACCATCATTCTTAGCAAACTATCACAAGAAGAGAAAACCAAACACCGCATGTTCTCACTCATAGGTGGGAACTGAACAATGAGATCACTTGGACTCGGGAAGGGGAACATCACGTACTGGGGCCTATTATGGGGAGGGGGGAGGAGGGAGGGATTGTATTGGGGAGTTACACATGATATAAATGATGAATTGATGGGTGCTGATGAGTTGTTGGATGCAGCACACCAACATGGCATAAGTATACATATGTAACAAACCTGCACGTTATGCACATGTACCCTAGAACTTAAAGTATAATAATAAAAAAAAAAAAAAAAGAAAACTCATTACTGTTATGATGTCCATTCTTCTCAATTTGATCTACAGATTCAATGCACTCGCAATCATAATCCCAGCAAGCTATTTTGTAAATATCAACAAAGTGAACTTAAAGTTTATATGCAAAGGCGAAAGACCCAGAATAGCCAACACAGAACTGAAGAAAAGTAAAAAGCTGCAGAACTGACACTACCTGGCTTTAAGACTTACGAAGCTATAGTAATTAAGACATCATGTAACTGGTGAAAGAGCAGACACACAGATCAACGGAACACAGAGTCCAGAAACAGACCCACACAATACAGTCAACTAGTCTTTGACAAATGAGCAAAGGCAATAAGGATAGTATTTTCAGCAAATGGTGTTGGAAGTATTAAATGTCCACACGCAAAATAATGAATCTAGACACAAACCTTATACCTTTCACAAATACTAACTCAAATTAGATAGGAAAATTAGAAAGTATTTCTAACTGAATGAACATAAAAACACAGCATATCAAAATTGGTGAGATGTCGCTTAGAAAGAAACTTATGTCACCCAATATCAAGATTAGATAAGAAGAAATGAGAAGGAAGTAGGGGTAGGCGGATGGGGAAGGAATGATTTCAGCATCCACTTAAGAAAACCAAACCTTCAGGAACCCAAAGTATGCAGGAAAAAAGGAAGCAATATACATTTGAGCAAAAATCAATGAAACAGGAAAAACATTGGAGAAAACTGATGGAATGAAAAGCTAGTTCATTGAGAAAATAAATAGGCCGGGTGCGGTGGCTCAAGCCTGTAATCCCAGCACTTTGGGAGGCCGAGAAGGGCGGATCACGAGGTCAGGAGATCAAGACCATACTGGCTAACCCGGTGAAACCCCGTCTCTACTAAAAAAATACAAAAAACTAGCCGGGCAAGGTGGCGGGCGCCTGTAGTCCCAGCTACTCGGGAGGCTGAGGCAGGAGAATGGCGGAAACCCGGGAGGCGGAGCTTGCAGTGAGCTGAGATCCGGCCACTGCACTCCAGCCTGGGCGGCAGAGCAAGACCCCGTCTCAAAAAATAAATAAATAAATAAATAAAATTTGCAAACCTATAGCCAAATTGATCAAGGAAAAAAAAGAGAAAGGACATAAAATATCAGTATCAGAAATAAGAGAACTGACATTACTACAGATCGATAGATATTGAAAGGATAAAGAAATATTTTTAAAAACTTCATGCCAATAAATTCAATAACAGATAAAATATACACATTCTTGAAAGAAAAAAAAGTACCAAAGCTCATGCAAGAAGAAACAGATCTAAAGAGTCTTATTAAAGAAATAGAATTTGTAGTTAAAAACCTTTCCACAGGCTGCGCACGGTGGCTCACACCTGTAATCCCAGCACTTTGGGAGGCCGAGGCAGGCGAATTGCTTGAGCTCAGGAGTTTGAGACTGGCCTGGGTAACAAATAAAAACCACATCTCTACAAAAAAAAAAAAAAAAAAAAAAAAAATCGGCTGGGTGTGGTGGTGCACATCTCTAGTCCCAGCTCCTAGGGAGGCTGAGGTGGGAGGATTGCTTGAAGCCAGGAGGTAGAGGTTGCAGTGAGCCAAGATCACTCCACTGCACTCCAGCCTGGGCATCAGAGTCACACCCTTTCTCAAAACAAAACAAAAACAAAAACAAAGTATTTCCACAAATCACTGATAACCTCACTGGTGAATTCTACCAACTATTTCAGGAAAAAATAATATTAATTCACACAAACTCTTTCAGATAACTGATAAGGAGGAAATATTTCTCAACTCATCTATTAGGCCAGCATTACTCTAATATCAAAATCAGACAAACACATTACAAAAAAAGAAAACTACAGCCCAATATCCCGCATGAAAATAAATGCAGGCCAGGCACAGCGCTTCACACTTGTAATCCCAGCACTTTGGGGGGCCAAGGCAGGTGCATCACCTGAGGTCAGGTGTTCGAGACCAGCCTAACCAATATGGTGAAATCCCATCTCTACTTAAAATACAAAAATCACCTGGGCATGGTGGCGTGCACCTGAAGTCCCAGCTCTCAGGAGGCTGAGAGAGGAGAATTGCTTAAACTGGGAGGCGGAGCTTGCAGTGGGCCGAGACTGCACCACTGCACTCTAGCCTGGGTGACAGAGCAAGACTCTGTCTCAAAAAAAAAAAAAAAAAAGCAAACATTCTTAAAATTTTAGGAAATCATTCAAATAACAATGTAATCTGTATTTACAGACTAAAAAAGAAAAATGAGGTAATCAGGTCAATAAATGCAGAAAAAGCATTTGACAAAATCCAATATCCATTCCTGATAAACACTCAGTAAACTAGGAATAGAAAAGGACTTCCTCAATCTGATGAAGGGTGACTATAGAACACCTACAACAAATATCATACATTTCAATATTATCTTGGAGGTTTTAGTCAGTGAAAAATAAAAATAAATATAAGCTCTCTAGATTAGAAAAGAATAAGTAAAACTGCCTTTGTTCACAAATGACATGGCTGTCCGACTAGAAAATAGAAGGAATCCACAAAGAAGTTACTAGAACTAATAAGTTTATCAAAGTTGCAGGATAGAAGATCAAGACATAAAAATCAATTGTATTTCTATACACTTGTACCAAAAAATTGGGACTATTTACATTATCAAAAATATGAAATGCTCAGGGATAAGTATGGCAAAAGATGTTCAACATCCACACAACAAAAAGTAACACTGCTTTTACTCTCAGAAAACACTGCTGAGAGAAATCAAAGAAGGCTTAAATAAACAGAGAGATATACTGTGTCTGCGGATTGGAAGACTCACTGTTGTTAATTACTGTTAAGCTAACAATTTTCCCTACAGAAAAATTAAATGTATAGATTCAATGCAATCAATAAAAATCCCAGCAGGATTTCTGTAGAAACTCAGTAGCAGATCCCAAAATGTATATGGAAATGCAAAGGACCTAGACTAGCCAAAACATCTTTGAGAAAGAGCAAAGTTGAAAGACTTACGCTGCCCAACTTAAGTGACAGTCATCGAGACAATGTGGTAATGGTGTAAATGGATCAACAGAATAGAGAGTTAAGAAACAGACTGATACATTTATGGGCAACTGATTTTTAACAAAAGTACAAAGGCAATTCAGTAGAGAAAAGACAATCTTTTCAACAAATTAGGCTGGAACAATATCATATCCATACCCACACACACAAAAGAACCTCAATCCATACACTGCACCATATGCAAAAATTAATTCAAAATGGATCACAAACCTAAAAGCAAGACACAAAACTATAAAACTTGTGGAAGAAAACTGAGGAGAAAATCTTTATAACCTTGGTTAGGCAAAGATCTCATAGATATGACAGCAAAACCTGAATCCATAAACACAAAACAAAACTTACTGGGTACTATGCTCACTACCTGGGTGTCGGAACCAACCATACCCCAAACCTCAGCATCACGTAATACAACAACCTGCACATGTACCCCTTGAATCTAAAATAAAAGTTGAAATTATTTTTTAAAAAAGAAAAAAATGGTAAATTAGATTTAAGAACTTCTGCTTTTCAAAAGACACTGTTAAGACAGTGAAAAGATAAGCCACAGAACAAGAGAAAATATTTATAAATCACATATCTGATAAACAACTTGTATCCAGAATATATGAAGCACTCTCAAAGCTCAACAAGAAAGTAAATAACCCAATTTTAAAACGAGGCAAAAGATCTAACAGAGACTTGGCCAAAGAAGCTATACAGATGGCAAATAAGCATATCAAAAGGTGCTCAACATCGTTAGTCATTAGGGAAATGCAAATTAAAACCGAAATGAGTTATCACCTCGTGCCCGTTAGAAGGTCTGAAAATAAAAAGACGGACCACACCAAGTTTTGGTGAGCACGTGAATCAGCAATTGCATCTCTGACACGGCTGTGAGGATGTCAGGTGGTACAACCACTTTGGCAGACAGCTAAACACACACCCACTATTGAGTTCAGCCATTCCATGCCCAAGTATTTCCCCAAGAGAAATGAAAGCCTCTGTCCATACAAAGACATGGACACAAATGTTAAAAGCAGCTTTATTTGTAATAGCCAAAAACTACTGGGACATTTGGGAAACAGCCCAAATGTCCATCAACAAGTAAATGGATAAACAAACTGTGGTAGGTCCATACAATGGCACCCAGCGATAAAAACATATTAACATTGATACAAGCAACAGCACGGATGAATATCAAAATTGTGCTGGGTGAAAGCAGCCAGAAAATAGAGTACATTCTGTATGGTTCCAGTTACATAAGATTACACAAAATGCAAACTAATCAATAGTGACAGGTCAGTGGTTGGAGTGGAGGGGGGCAGGGAGGGCTGACAAAGGGGCACAAAGAAACTTTAGGGGCAGTGAACATCTTCATTATCTTGATTGTGGTTATGGTCTCATGAACATATAGAGATGTCAAAACTTATCAAATTGTTCATTTAAATATGCTCAGATTATTATAGGTTGATACCTCAAGAAAGCTTTTTTGTTAAGGGGAGGAAGCAGCAAAGAAAATCACATCATTCTGTAAAAAATGAAAAGAAAAGAATTGTATATTTGTTAATGATTTCAGCAAACCTACTCAACTGTTGGAAGATACCATAAATCCTTCATGGAATGAGGCAGGATATTAAAAATAAGAAAATATTCAGTTTGGACAAAGAAAAAAAGAACTGTGTTTGGATCTATAGGTTGCAGCAGATTTTTTTCTTAATGAACTAGTTCATTTAAAAAAAGAGAAAATAGTTGTATTCCAGGCCAGTACTACTACATATTTCAGCAGCCAGCACAGAAGTGTATGCCTCCCACCATTTTACTCTCTTAGAATAGCTTTCAAAATCCCACTGAAAATTCCTCATGCCAGATTCCACACAGGATGAGAAGCCCTGGCCCACAGCTGCTGATGCAGCAACAGGAGTGATGCCAGTGAGCCCAACGATGCAGGGGTCCCCTACCGATGCCTTTCCAGGGCACCTGTCCCCGGTCCCTGGAGCAGCTGCACTGTCTTCTAGCTCTCTTTCCATTATAGTTCAGAGAGCGAGACTACGACCGGATGATCAATGGAATCATTTTGTGGAATATTCAGATCTACCCAAGAAAACATTTGCCTTTCCACTTCAAAGCCCTGCTCCAAATCCCACACCAAAATACACTGGAAAACACTGCTCAGAGTACGTTAACAAAACATTAGCACTTTTCAAAGAGCATTCACATAACACGAATTGACAATCAAGTTCTCTAATTTTTAAAATACACTTGGAAAGGATCTGAGTTGTTGAATTTTCCAGAGTGAAAATTTGGAATTTAGAGAGGCACTAGAGGGCCCTTAGATGACACAGGACAGTATTCTTGAACCAGGTGACACTGGTGGCTGAGTTTTAAAGAATCAAAAGGAGTTCGTCAAAGAGAGAAAAGGGGCATCTGACAAAGGGCCCGGTCTGGACAGTGGTCCTACATTATCAGCAGTCTGATTCTTTGAGTACTATTTGAAGTTTAAACCAAAACGGGCACAGTGGCTCACACCTGTAATCCCAGGAATTTAGGAGGCTGAGGCGGGCAGATCACCTGAGGTCAGGAATTCGAGACAGGCCTGGCCAACATGGTGAAACCCCACCTCTACTAAAAATACAAAAATTAGCTGGGGGTGGTGGCGGGTGCCTGTAATCCCAGCTACTCGGGAGGCTGAGGCAGGAGAATCACTTGAACCTGGGAGTTGGAGGTTGCAGTGAGCCGAGATTGCACCACTGCACTCCAGCCTGGGTGACAAGAACTAGACTCTGTCTCAAAAAAAAAAACCAAAAAAGCAAAACATGAATGTTACAGAAAGTGCAAAAAAAGCCAAGAAAGCAGGAAGGAAGTGGAAACGATTATTAAAATAACATTGTCAATCCAGCACCATCAGAGAATAAGCTTCCTAGAAAGCCAGGTATTAGCAAGGGTCCACCCTTTCAAGTAGCACCCTTTTTTCTTTCAACTATTTTGTTCAATAACAAAAAGATAAACAACCCAATTTCAAAATGGGCAAAGATCTTAAATAGATGTTTCTCTAAGAAGATATACAAATGGCCAATAAGCGCATGAAAAGACGCTCAACATCACTGGTCATTACAGAAATGAAAATTAAAGTCATAATGAGCTATTCCTTCACACATACTAGAATGGCTATCATAAAAAAAATGACAATAACAAGCATTGGCAAGAATGCAGAGAAATTAGAACCCTCTTGCACTGCTGGTAGGAATGTAAAAGGGTACAGCCATTGTGGAAAACAGTTTGGCAGATCCTCAAAAAGTTAAACATAGGATCACCATATGATCCAGCAATTCTACTCCTAGGTAGACACACAATAGAACCGAAAACAGGGGCTTGAACAGATATTTCAAAGCTATGTTCAAAACAGCATTATTCACAATAGCCAGAGGTGGGAACAACCCAAGCGTCCGGGGATGGATGAATGGACAGGCACAATGGGACCTATTCATTGAATGGAATATTATTTGGCCATAAAGGAATATGGTACTGGGAAGCAGATGGAACTTGAAAACATTATGCTAAATGAAATAAACCAGTCACCAAAAGACTAGTATTGTATGAGACAAATATTATATTCCATCTAAGTCACTACCACAGAGTAAGATGAGATACACAGAGTAGGCACATTCAGAGGCAGAAAGCAGACTGCAGGTTACCAGGGGCTGGGAGGCGGGAGGGATGGGGAGATGCTGCTTCGTGAGTACTGAGTTTCAGTTTGGGGTCATGAAAATTTTGGATGTAGATAGCGGTGATGGTTGCACAATATTGTGAATGTAATTAATGTCATTGAATTTGTACACTTAAAATGGTTAAAATCACAAATTTTGTTATATATATTTTACCACAATTTAAAAATAACAAAATAATTCAACCATTTTGAAAGACTGGCTTTCAAGAAAGTGATATCTTCATTCATGTGTTCACTCAACAAGCAATAATGAAGAGAACCTTCTGGGCCAGAGACTCTGTGGGGCGCGGGGAAGACGCCGTCACTCATGAGAGTGCAACAGCAAAGAAACAGGCAGAGCCTCCTCCAGAGGCACGAAGAGGGGCCCCGGATGACACAGGAAAGGATTCTTGGTGCAGGTGACACTGGTGGCTGGGTTTTAAAGAATTAAAAGGAGTTGGTCAAACAGAGAAAAAAGGTCACCCAAAGAAGGGCCCAGTCTGTACAGTGGCCCCCCATTAACCACAGAGGATACATTCCAAGACCCCCAGGGGATTCCTGGAACTGTGGATGGCGCTGAACCCTATATACACTCTGCTTTTTCCTAGACAGTTGAACAACATTGGTTTGAATTGCATGGATCCACTTCTATGTGGATTTTTTTCTGCTTCTGCCACTCCTAAGACAGCAAGACCAATGTCTTCCTCTTCCTCCTCCTCCTCAGCCTACTCAACGTCAAATGATGAGGATGAAGACCTTTATGATGACCCGCTTCCACTAACAGAATAGTAAACACATTTTTCTCTTCCTTATGATTTCCTTAATAACATTTTCTTTTCTCCAGCTTACTTGAAGAATACAGCATATAATACATGTAACATACAAAATACGTGTTAATCCACTGTTTATGTTATTGGTAAGACTTCTGGTCAACAGTAGGCTATTTGTAGTTAACTTCCGGGGAATCAAAAGTAGATTTTCAACTGTGTGGGGGTTAGCACCCCTAACCCCTATATTGTTCAAGGGTCAAGTGTATATGTATACCTATGGTGATCTATGATGGTGTTTAATTCATAAATTAGGCACTGTAAGAGATTAAGTAATAATAAATAACTAATAATAAAATAGAACAATTAAAACAATATGCCAGCATCACTACGCTTGAGCTTTGAGGCCACTACTGGTAAAATAAGGGTTCCCTGAACAGAAGAACTGTGATACCATGACAGTCATTTGATAACGGAGACTCCTATGAAGTGACTCATGAGTAGGGGCGTCTACAGTGTGGGTACGTGGGACAAAGGGATGAAAGCAGACAGCACAAAGTTTCATCCTGCCACTCAGAATGGCATACAATTTAAAACTCAGAAATTGCTTATTTCTGGAATTTTCCATTTAATATTTTCAGACTGCAGCTGACTGTGGGTAACTGAAACTGCAGAAAGAAAAACTGTGAGTAAGGGAAGACTGCTGTATAAGACTAGCTAACAGAAATATTCAAAACAAAAGAGCTAACAAGCATCTGTATTTTTTAAATAAAATGAAATATTGTTGGGTAACACATACAAGACTAGAATATAACAAGAAAGAACTCTAACTCTCAAACATCTATGAAATAACCTTAGATCAAGACCTAGACTGCAAGCACATCAAAAACCTCAATTCCCTCCATTTCATTCATAGGCAAGAATCCTGCAGAGGCAGGGTTCATATCATACACCAACCATTGAATCTACCGCACCCAAACACCCTGCCGGGTGCTCACGGGACTAATGCCTACGGGTCCGCATGCTCTACAACGGCATGTTAGCTTGCTAGGGCTGCCATAACAAAGTACTACAGACTGGGGGGCTTAAACAATCCTGGAGTCTGGACATCTGAGATCAAGCTTAGCTTCCTGAGATCAAGGTCAGCAGGGTTTGTTTCTTCTGAGGCCTCTCTCACTGGACATCTTCTCCCTTTCAGGTGGTTGTCCTCCTCTATGTGTCTAAGTCTTATCTCCTCTCTAACGGCCACCTTTTAACTTAATCACCTCTTTAAAGACCCTATTTCCAAGTACAGTCACGTTCTGAGGTACCAGGGTTAGAGATTCAACACATGAATTTGGGGTAACACAGGTAAGCCCATAACAAAGAGTATTTATAGTACTCCTGCCTACTGGACCCGGATACGCTGCAAGGGTATTTGCATACTACTTGTTGCTTACTAGGTGCCGCTACTCTGCCAGGGTACTTCGAGTACTCGTACCAGCTCTGCTGCCAGGGTACTCACAATACTCACAACCGGCGAGGTCCAGTTACGCTAGTTTCTTCTGAGGCCTCTCTCGCTGGCCATCTTCTCCCTGTGTCTTCAGGTGGTCATCCCCCTCTACGTGTCTGTGACTAATCTCCTCTTCTTATAAGGACGCTAGTCAGACTGGATTAGGGCCCAGGGTTAGCTTCTTCTGAGGCCTCTCCCACTGGCTGTCTTCTCCCTGTGTCTTCAGGTGGTCACCCCCTCTATATGTAAATACCCCCCAGAGTATTTACCGTCTGCAAATGGCTCCCTGGGACTGCCTGCAGCACTGCTGTATTTATTCTGCACTTACTACGTGTACAAAATCTGGCGCTGAATGAATGAAAAAAAATAAACGGATGACTTTACTGACACTCTCAACTAGCGGAAGCCAGTATCTGGAACTGCCTCGAATAGTCTTCGTGTGCTGAGCTCCATCCCGCTCTGTTCCTAGTCAAGATGAAGTCCTTTGTTGTGTAGAATATTCCAGTCCTGATGAAGTCCTACCATGAGTTCTGTGCCCGACTTGTTCTACTCCTTGGTAGCAGTGTGGACTTAATCACATTTATGACATGCATGGAATTCTTTAACAGTCTAGTCTTTTTTTGACCTAAGAAGCAAGGTCACCGATGCTAAAAATTTTTTTTTCCCCCAAGAAGGAACATGATGCTAAAATTGGACCCTACCACAGTGTTACACAGCAGTGGCATTAGTCAATGAACAAAGAAGTGTCCATTCACAATAGGGCAGGGCTCATTCTCACAGGCCCATGGGGAACTGTGGAAGGCTGTGGCATGCTGCTGAAGGAATGATCCTCTGGTGATCAAACTTGAGCCCTTGGAGGAGTGAGTTGGCAAGACTAGAATTCTAACCCTTCCTGGGAATTGTATAGTGCATCCACATAATTTAGTCCTATCCCTTTCTTGCTCAAAATCAATACACAGGGCTGGGCGCAGTGGCTCACGCCTGTAATCCCAGCACTGTGGGAGGCTGAGGCGGGTGGATCACATGATGTCAAGTGTTCGAAACCAGCCTGGCCAACATGGCAAAATCCTATCTCTACTAAAAATACAACAATTAGCAGGGCATGGTGGTGCATGCCTGTAATCCCAGCTACTCAAGAGGCTGAGACAGGAGAATTGCTTGAACCCAGGAGGAGGAAGTTGTGGTGAGCCGAGATCACACCACTGCAGCACTCCAGCCTGGGTGACAGAGCAAGACTCCATCTCAAAAAAGATAAAATAAAAAATAAATCAATGCACAGAAGCAGACTTTAAATGCTAAAGACTTTCAAGACATGCAAAGGTCAACCTCACAAGAACTCACATTAAGCCAACACAATTGCCTACTGTTGTACAATGGCCCACCAAAGTTTTCTTGCAGTGGTAAGCATGGATCTCAGCTTGCTTACTGTAAAGTTCAGAGGCAAGACTTTGTAAAAAGTCACTGCTTCAGAGATGCCTTATATCTAAAATGATTTCTTTTACATGAAAAAACCTTCCCTTATGTCCTCTCCAAGCATATTCACCTCGACTGCTCCCTTTGCAATCTATGAGCACTCCTAAGGAGAAATCTGTGGTATCTAAGTGGAAATACATGGCAAGGGGCTGGGGCCAGTTATGAACTCAGTAAACTCTCAATAAACACCTATTATAGCGCTTAGTGTGGCTCCAGGTGGTAAGAATAACAGTTCCTATCCTTCAGGAGTCCAGAGGCTGACAGGAAAATCACGGAAACATAAATTTCCATAGACCATGGTGAGGCTGAAGACAGATGAACATAAGGCCTGGGACAGAGAAGACAAGGAGATGTGGTAGAAAGGGCTGAGTTTCGAGTCAGGACACTCAGTTCTGCCCCTTGATAGTATATGATCTTGGGCAGTAGCTTGATCTCTCTGAGGTACGTACCACCCACAATCCCACTACTGGGTATCTATCCAAAGGAAATGGAATCATTATGTCAAACAGACATTGGCACCCGCATGTTCATCACAGCACTATCACAACAGCAAAGTCACGGAATCAATCTAAGTGTCCATCAACGAAGGACTGGATAAAGAAAATGTGGTGGCCAGGCATAGTGGTTCATACTTGTAATCCCAGCACTTTGGGAGGCCAAGGTGGGAGGATCATTTGAGCCCAGGAGTTTGAGAACAGCCTGGGCAATATAGTGAGATCCCCGTCTCTACAAAAAATACAAAAACTAGCTGAGCGTGGTGGCACACACCTGTAGTCCCAGCTACTTGGCTGGCTGAGGTGGGAGTATCACTGGAACCCTGGAGGCAGAGGTTGCAGTGAGCTAAGACTGCGTGACTGCACTCCAGCCTGGGAAACAGAGCAAGATCCTGTCTCAAAAAAATAAAAATGACCCTGGAATATTACACGACCATAAAAAAGAATGAAATCATGTCTTCTTTAGCAACACGGATAGAACTGGAATCCACTATTCTAAGTGCAGTAACTCAGAAACAGAAAATTCAATACTGCATGTTCTTACTCATAAGTGGGAGCTAAACAGCAGTCCACAAGGACACACAGTGGAATAACAGACACTGGAGGCTCCAAAAGGGTGGAGGGTAGGAGGGAGTGAGGACTGAAAATCACCTGTTGTGCTCACTATGGGGTCCACTGTTCAGGGTACAGCGTTCAGGTTACAGTGTTCACTATTCCAGTGACAGGTTCATCAGAAGCCCAAACCTCACCGTTACGCAATATGTCCATGTAACAAACCTATCTGCACTGTACCCCCAAGGCTATTTTTATAAGAAGAAAAAAAAAAAAGAAATTTTCACTGATAAGACCCGAAAAGCTACTTACTGTGTTGAGGCCAATTACTGACATATATATGTGTGCACACAGTATGGTATGCAGGGATCCAGGCTATTTCATTGTGATTCTGATTTGCATTTCCCTAATAAAAATGTGATGCATCTAAAAAATAAATAAATAAAACACAGAGGAAACCTGGTGAGAATAACACTTAGCACATAGAGGAGAGTGAGGATTAGAGACGGTGCATGGAGCTGGGTGCAGTCACTCACGCCTGTAATCTCAGCACTTCGGGAGGCTGAGGTGGGTGTTTGAGATCAGCCAGACCAACAGAGTGAAACCCTGTCTCTACTAAAAAATACAAAAAATTAGCTGGGCGTGGTGGTGGGCGCCTGTAATCCCAGCAACTAGGGAGGCTAATGCAGGAGAATCGCTTGAATCCATGAGGCAGAGGTTGCAGTGAGCTGAGATCGCGCCACTGCACTCCACTCTAGCCTGGACAAGAGCAAGACTCCAACTGAAAAAAAAAAAACAAAAAAAACAGAGAGATGATGCATGGCAAAGTCCTTGGGGCCTAGTAGCTACTCAACACACCACAGCTGTTGTTACTTTAGCCTGGAATAATCAGGGAAAGCTTCCTGGAAGAAATGCACCTGACTCCAGTTTAAGTAGAGAGATACCAGGCTACACACACTGTCCCTTCAGTCACTGTTTTAGTTCTTCAGGGTACTCAACCCTCCGGGGAACCCTCTTGTTTACTTATCTGCTTACTTGCCCACTGTCCCTCTCCCACCAGAATGCGAGGACTTGTTTTGTTGGTTTGTTGTCTTCACCGCTCTTTCCCAGAGCCTAGAAGTGGGCTTGGCATCCTGGAGACACTCAATCTATGCAGGAAGAACTAACAAACACGCTGTAGCACTTTCACAGTCCAGACTCTAACCAGACATTGGTTCATTTACTTCTACAATGATCAAGACTGTTAGGATAGGTATTATTTGATCCTTGATCCAATTTTATAGATCATAGAAATTCAGGCTAAGAGAGGATGTCCAGACCCGAAGTGTAATCTAGGCCCCATGACACTAAGCCTGGTGACCCTCCTGCAACACTGCACTCCACTGGAAATGCCTGGTTCTGATGGCTCAGTGGGGACACAGCCACAGTGTGGCCAGGGCAAGGCCACCACCCATGTGCAGGGCAGATGCCACTGTCAACCGGGAACCAGCAAGAGCAGAAGAAAAGAAGCTACTCTGCCAGTAGCAGGGTCTTTTAAGTGGCAATTTTATTAAAAGAAATTGAGTCTGGATGACAAGCAGCTAGTTACACATCATAAGCCGGCCATCCCACCCCACCCTGGAACCGGAGGGCATGGCAGGATCACGCATCTCAAACCAGAGGGCACAGGGGGCTGGGTCTTCTTCCTGGAAGAGATGGCTCTGTAGGGCCAGGCGCTTAGGCTTGCTGGAACCCACACTTGTCAAAGCATTGACACCCAGTGTGTATCCAGAAAACACAGATGGATTGGACTAGTGACAACAGCATGTCTGGTGGGGCAAAGCAGGCCAAAAAGAAGGCGTGCTAAAATAGGAAAAGACTGGAGAGACGGTTCAGCAGCCTGAGCGGGAACCAAAGAAATGGAAATAAGAAACACAACTGAAGAAAGGAGGAGTGTGGCTTTGGCTAGCAAAGCCCCTCCAAGTGGGCTTCCTCTACTGCCACCCCCTGCAGGCAAGTTTAAGTTCAATGGCCTTTCATGTGGGGCATGGGGATAATAAAGAAAAAAGAAATGGCAATTCTTGGCACAATCACTGGCTCTGAAAGTCCCAGTTCAAGAGGTATCAACTACAAGAGGGGCTAAGAAAGAAAATGAGAGAGACAGAGGGGGTGTGGAGAAATAATATAAATGAATACGAAAAAGATAAATCAAAGGAAGACAGGGAAGCTGCGGTACAGACCTTTACTTCCCTGCCCTCATCCTCCAGCTGGGGGCTCAACTTCCTCAGAGCAATGGTGAGAACAATAATGATTTTTAACCCTAGTTACATTACCATTCAAATCATATCTGTGAATGCAGCTTACAAATACAAAGAATTATTACTATTGTTATTCAAACAGCTGAGTGTTGTTAAATGATTATTCATCAGTTACCAGGGATTCTCCTCTCTCTCTCTCTCTCACTCACACACACACACAGAGCCATGTGCACATGTATTCTCATATACAGCACCTGTATTTGATATTCAAAAACACCATTAACGATGGAGCTATGGCCTCAAAAGGTGGAACTAAAAAAAAATATATGTGTCCTAGGATACTAAGGACTCCTAACTATATTGAAGATATATGCAACCTGCCCTCTGGTAGGACACCAGAGCTTCCCTTTGCAATCATCTGCAACCACCTGGAGGGCTGCAAAATGCCTTTGTTCCAAAAAGAGCAACTGCTTATTCCACAGTCTTCCACAGCCACGTGGCAGCATTTGAAGCTGTGCTTCAACCTGCCTTCTTGATTTACTGCCCTCCTGATAGGGAGTGAACACACACTCTAGCTATCTAACCACAGATACATTCCCTGCTAATGGTCTGCGGTTAGCCACAGAAGTACATTATAAAACCAACATATTAGCACACAGAAATGTACTTGTAGATCCTCATCTCAATGATTTTTAGATCCATTCCTATTCCATTTCATCATGTGTTGTCACACGGCATAGACACTCTAGAGTCGAAAGGGCTGGTGTCCCCTTCCTTCTGCCCAGGCTGGAATGCAGTCGCACAATCTGCTTCTCCTGGAGCAGAAGGCAGCAGGTGTGACAAATGGAAAGAGTCCTGCATGTCAAAAGATGTGGAGTTAAATTACCCTGAACAAGTCACTCAGCCAGACCCAATTTCCTCACCTGTATCATATGGATAATGGTCTTGTTTTGCAAGGCTTCTGGGAGGCATTTTTTAATTATTATTATTTTTAAGAGACAGAGTTTTTTTATTTTTTATTTTTTGAGATGGAGTCTCGCTCTGTCGCCCAGGCTGGAGTGCAGTGGCCAGATCTCAGCTCACTGCAAGCTCCGCCTCCCGGGTTCCCGCCATTCTCCTGCCTCAGCCTCCGGAGTAGCTGGGACTACAAGCGCCCGCCACCGCGCCCGGCTAGTTTTTTGTATTTTTTTAGTAGAGACGGGGTTTCACCGTATTAGCCAGGATGGTCTCGATCTCCTGACCTCGTGATCCGCCCTTCTCGGCCTCCCAAAGTGCTGGGATTACAGGCTTGAGCCACCGCGCCCGGCCAAGACAGAGTTTTTTTAAAAAAAGAGAGGAAGAGATGGTCTTGCTATGTTGCTCAGGCTGGTCTTGAACTTCTGGCCTCAAGTGATTCCCTCGTCTCAGCCTCTTAATAGCTGGGATTACAGGCATGAGCCGCTTTACCAGGCTTTGAGAAGCTCAAGTTTTAAAAAGCTTTATATAAAAGCAAGAAAAATTTAAAAGTTAATGTAAGGGGCTGGGCGTGGTGGTGCAAGCCTGTAATCTCAACACTTTTGAGATACTGAGGCAGGAGGACCGAATTCAAGACCAGCCTGGGCAACCAAATGAGACCCTGTCTCAACAACAACAACAAAATTAGCCAGGCACGGTGGCACATGCCTGCAGCCCCAGCCACTCAGGGGACTGAGGCAGTAGGATTGCTTGACCCCAGGGGCTTGAGTCTGCAGTGAGCTATGACTGTGCCACTGCACTCCGGCCTGGGCAGAGCAAGACCCTGCCTCCAAAAAAATAAAAAATAAAAAAGTAAATGTAAGAGGTCCTTCTGCAATAACCATGTTAGGCATTATCCAGCCTCTGCTTTAACCTTCAAATGCAACTGGGGGCAGGCACTTTTGTAAGGCAAGTGGTTCCACTGTTTGAAAATGTGTAGGCTTTTGAAAAATCTCAGCTGAAATCTGCCACGGGGCTTCCGTGTGCCTTCCCACCACATGGCTCCTCCCATGCTTTTCCTCATCTCCTTTTAGAGGATGCGCTTCAGTTCAGTTTACAGCAACTGACTAGAGATGACAGTTGGACCTACGTGTTAATGGAGATGAACTAAAGCAAAATACAGCTTCAATTGGGAACCTGCCCCTAGATCCTTTACCTGATGTTAATACACTGGCATACAAGCTGTGGTTAGGAATTCGTTTGCTCACAGAAAAAGCACATTGGGATAATGGAAAAGTCATTACTCTGTATCTTTGGCTTGGTATTTTGCCTGCACTGTATATCTGACTGTGCACTGAACTGGTGTTCTAACCAAATGGTAAAACTATGATGCAGAAACCAGGGTGAGAAGAGGTTGTGATGTCAAGATTCTTCTCTTCATCCTCAATAGTCTTCCCCTCGCAAGAGGCCAGCTGCTGAGCACCGGCAACCAACAGTAAGGTCCAAGACGTACAGAAGCTTCCTCTCCGCTGAGCAACGCAGTTGAATGACCAGGCTTCTTAGGCTACACCGTCACTGATTACAAGTGAGAGCAACATGCCATACAGTTCACTTTCAGTAACCACAAAACTAAAAGTATATCAATAAAACAAAATACTGTGTTAGCCCCTGCTCCCATGTATAGGTAGAGCTAAAAAGCTTTAAGTAAAAATATGTAAAGATATATCAACTTCCACAACCACATAGCAGGCTGATAATAACCTTAAAACCCTTGCTGCCAAGTTGCCTATATTCTGGAAATTAGGATGGCTGGTATCAGACAGGAACATCCTCCAGACATGCTCAGCTCTTCCACTGGAACCCCCCAGGCCCTGAGTTAAGGGGAAGTACTATTAATTGGTGGCCTAGGTGATAAGCAGATTGCCTGTGTGTCACAAGCTCAGGGCTAAGAATCATTTCATTTGGTTATTTTATTCTTCTTGATTTTAAAAGTGCAGAAGCACATTACACAAGATTTTCAAATGCAAAGAGAAACAGAAAGTAATTGTCAGCCCTCCCCCAGCCCAGTGAGGCTGGCTGCGTGGCGTGGGCCTGGGCACTTCACTGAGGGATGCTGTGTGCGAGAGGCTGGGCTCCTGTTCCAGACCTGCCTTCTCCCCTCCCATGTCTGCTTCACCCTTCCCACCAAGGAGGGAAACCTCCAGACAGGGCTTCCTGACACCATGCTCTAAGACAAGAGTGAACACCTCCATCTTCCCTCTTCCCGTCACCGCAGGGCCAAGGAACAGATCTTGTCTAAACTTCACATGCACGCTAGCACTTCTAACATCATTTCTGTCATGGCCACCCAACATAATGGAAATCGTCACTTGCAAAATTACCAGGACACCTTATTCCTATAGAGAAAGAAGGGTTAACATTTCTGAGAACTATGAAACCATAGATGGGAAGGAAAAACCACCCTACTTTTAAAATAAAAATGTTCTGGTGGGAAAAGGAAATATAAACTGTAATTGGTATTTTTACCATCCTTTACAGACCTAAAGTCTGTGTGAGCTCAGGAACAAAATCGTATATTATATAGGCTGTATTCTCATAAAATATCACATTTAGTATGTTACATTTAAAAGCATGTTCTGGCCGGGCACGGTGGCTCATGCCTGTAGTCCCCGCACTTTGGGAGGCCAAGGTGGAAGGATGACTTGAGGCGAAGAGTTCAAACACCAGTCTGGGCAACATAGCAAAATCCTGTCTCTAAGACAACTTTTTGAAAAACTTAGCCAAGCAGGGTAGTGCAAGCCTACAGTCCCAGCTATTCAGGAGGCTGAGGCATGAGGATCACTTGAGCTCAGGAGTTCAAGGCTGCAGTGAGCTATGATTGCACCACTATACTGAAGCGTGGGTGACAGAACAAGACCCTGTCTCTAAAAAACTAAATAAAATCAACAATTAAATTAATTTGAAAAGCATGTTCTAACCATATGTAGTTTAGTTGAGGAGTTAATGATTTAAAATTTTTCTCTGCTCTCCTCTGCAGATATGAAGGACCAGGAAGATCCAGGCCTCAGGTTTCCTTCCTCCTAAAACCTGTGGCTTGCTTTGACTTCTCTCCTGACTTGAGCCCTGTGACTACAGTTGGCAAGTCCACACTCTCCTCCTGGGTGATCTCATCAACAAGGGGGCCCTCAACCACGACCGACACTGATGACTCCTCAACTGACACCGCAAGGCCAGAACTCTCTCAAGCTCCAACTCTGACTCCTTCTGGACACTTTTGCCTGAAGATACAGCGATGCATGCATGTGTATGTGAAAATGATACATGAAGTTCACGTGGTCATCTTGCCTCTAATCCTCTTCCCATGCCCTTCACCTCTATGAAAGCACCACCGTGCAGCCATCAATCTACAGATCTTGGTGTATCTTTGACCAAAAAATATGGTTCCATATTTTTTGCCCTCAACATGGAATCAATCATCAAATCCTGCCTATTCGAAACATCTGCAGATATAGCACATTAAATATCTTCTAAATATCCACACATTCACCTCCATTGTCACCTCCTTGGTTTGGGCCTGAGTAGTGTTTTCTGGGCTCCCGCAACAACCTCAACTGGTTTATGCATCACTCTCATCACTCCCCATCCCATTCCTCTTCTTTACGTCTGAGTGATCCTTCCAAAGTGCAGATTCGATCACCTCACATCCCTGCTTAACTCCTGTAGTGAATCTCCATTGTCCTTGGGATCTGGCCTCCCAAGGCGGATACTTCCTCGGCCCCCTCTTATCCCTGTGCCTCCACCCCCAACTCTTATACTGCAGCCCTACTGAACTCTTTGTGGTTTCGTGAACAATACACACTCTCGCCTGCTTCCAAGCCTTTCCCAAGCCACTCTATCTTCATGGAACACCTCCCCACTCTTCGTTACCTGGCTTTACTTCTATTTCTACCCTTCCAAGCTCAGCTCGGTGACACTTTCTCCAGGAAGCACCCCTCGTCGCCACCACTAGAAGACCAAGCTGGGCAGGGAGCTCCACCTACACTCTAACAGAGCATCCCTTCTGCTTACTGTGATCACGGCACTCACAAGAAGGTTTTGCAAGCATCTGTTTACTTGACCCCCTTCTCCATTAGACTGTGAGCTCCTTGCAGTCAGGGACTGTGCCATTCATCTGAGTATCCTCAGCACCTAGCACACCACCTGGCACAGAGTCGGCCCTCAAGGAATGTGCCGAATGAGGAACTTTCCAATACTCAACAGCAGCAGTTCTAAGTGTGGTCCACATACTCCTGAGTCCCTGAGACCCCTTCAGGAAGTCCCTGAGGTCAGAATTACGTCCATAACAATGCCAAGCTCTAATTTCCTTTGTTGTTGTGTGACACCTGCACTAATGCTGCAGGGGCCATGGTGGCGGCACCTGGGCTGCCTCAGCACCAGCCAGGACAGGCACCACATGGCTGTGCTCTTCACTGCACTAATGCTGCGGGGGCCATGGTGACGGCACCTGGGCTGCCTCAGCACCAGCCGGGATGGGCACCACATTGCTGTACTCTTCACTGCCACCTACAAGGAAGATGCCAAGTTCATAAACGAAGGCCTTTGATGATGCTGTAAGCAGTATCAATTTTATTAAAGCTCAACCCTTGAGTTCAGGTCTCTTTACAAAGCACTTTTGTGGCACACCAGCCAAACTGAGCACTGTGCAGTCAAGCTGTGAGCTTCTTTTCAGTGAACATCATTTTCACTTGTAAGAACAACTGATGGAGAAACCAGGGTTCTTCACACCTGAGTGTTCGACAATCGTTTTCTCAAAAAAATGAATGTAGTGAGCCTGTCACTCCAGGAAAAAACAACTCACAGCATTTGCTGCCAAGGATAAAGTTGAGTTTTTAAGAAAGAGAGAAAGAACTTTGGAAAACTTGTACCAGCCTCTGTAAGCCTGACAGCTCTCCAACACCTAAATGCTGTTTTGATGACATTGGGGGTGGATATCAGCCCATGTGCTTTTTTGATATTGTGTAATGAAATATGTCACATTTGGAAGGTCTGCATAACTCAGAGAATCAATGTTCTCAAGTAATCAAAGCACGGTGTTACAAAATCAAGCCTGAGGAAACAGCCATTTAAAAGCAAGACAGACCAAAAAGTTTGAGAACTGCTGACCTGCATGGCAAAGTGAAGGACATGGAGTAAGAAGATGTCAGCCACACACAGCTCCATCCAAATGGACTCCTCCCTTCTCTGCGGCATCCGCCACACCTCTGGCAGTTACAAATGGATCTTGCACTTGGATGTGGCAGTTGTACCATTCCAGCTTAGGTCTTCTTCATTTCAAATGAAACATGCAACTTTCAAAATTGGACCAAACTAAGAAGCAATGTGGGTCAGAAGAAGACCTATGGACCAGGAATCCTGTTGCCACCGGGCAAGCTGAGCAAAGCATCCGTCCAGCCTCTAAGCTCCTGATGTCCTCATCTGTAGCACGAGGCCTACCTGCCTGCAAACAGACTGTGGTTGTGGGAATCAAATCAAATATGGGCTCAGTGCGGCAGCTCACACCTATAATCCCATCGCTTCGGGAGGCCAAGACAGGCCAGTCACCTGAGGTCAGGAGTTCAAGGCCAGCCTCACCAACATGGTGAAACTCCGTCTCTACTAAAAATACAAAATTAGCCGGACACAGTGGTGGGCGCTTGTAGTCCCAGCTACTGAGGAGGCTGAGCCAGGAGAATTGCTTGAGCCCAGGTGGTGGAGGCTGCAGTGAGCCAAGATCGTGTCACTGCACTGCAGCCTGGGCGACAGAGTGAGACTCCGTCTAAATAAAATAAAATATGAGTGAAAGTACTTCTAGTAGGACCTCTCTGACCACAGAGGTAGTCCAGGCCATGCCTCAAGTTTCATCTGACAGCATTTGACATCAATTATAATCCTCCAAAAGGAAGGATTCCATTGATGAAAGTCAGTGACTAGAAAGTAAAACAATGTTCAAACATCTGCGCTCTGAAGAACAGCAGTTGCCGTATCCGAAGTGCTTGCTTCACAAGAATCTCCACATTCTTACCCCTGTCAGATTTCTATCTTCCAGGAGCCACCCTTTCTTTACCTCTGAGCATGACACAAGATGCTCATCTTGCAAGCATCTCTACGACAGAATCAAGGCTGACGTCACCAACGCAATTTACCTTTCAAGTCATAAAGAAACATCACAAACACCCTAAAAATCCCCTTTGCTCACAAAAACCCAACAAAGAGTAACTCAGAAATTTGCCTACTAATCTCCAGTTCTGCCATCCAATCAAAGCTGTTTTTCTAGAATGCAGAAAGTATTTACAAAGAGCTGCTACAATTTGCTCTCTAAAATAAAAAGCTATCATCTTCATTTTAACAAAGTCAAAAAGAAACCATTGTTTGCAGAAGAAAAATAGATCAATTACAATTTTCTCCAAAATAAATCAATGTTAGTCATGACACAACAAGGGGGCATATTATTACACTATTAGAAGGTGTGTAGTTCTTAGAAGCCAAGCGTTGGCCGGGCGCGGTGGCTCACGTCTGTAATCCCAGCACTTTAGGAGGCTGAGGCGGGTGGATCACGAGGTCAGGAGATCGAGACTATCCCGGCTAACATGGTGAAATCCCATCTCTACTAATAATATAAAAAATTAGCCGGGCGTGGTGGCGGGCGCCTGTAGTCCCAGCTACTTGGGAGGCTGAGGCAGGAGAATGGTGTGAACCCAGGAGGTGGAGCTTACAGTGAGCCGAGATCGCCCCACTGCACTCCAGCCTGGGCGACACAGCTAGACTCCGTCTCAAAAAAAAAAAAAAGCAGCAGCAGCCAAGCCTCACAGATTCCAGTTTTAGCATAAGGGGAAACTCAAGCTCGCAGATATCAAAATGACTAGGCAATGCTCAAGCCATGAGTATGGGCTCCACAGGAAGGTTCTGGAGTCACAACAACCAGGCTAAATACTGGCTCTGCCCTCCCTAGCTGTGTGACCCTGAGTAAATCCGTTTCCCTCTCTGAGCTCAGCTGTTCTATCTGTAAATCCAAGGTAACCCAACCTACCCTCCAAGGATTACTGCAATAAATAAAGAGCACATATGCTAGCGTAGTGCTTAGCACGAAGTCGCTGTAAGAATAATATCCACTGAGCCCCATGCACATGACCGCTGTCCTGCACGAGAGGACCTACCTGTGGCCCCAGAAGATGTCTTATTGGCTACATGCTAACTGGTCCATTTGGGGTGGGATTCATTGGAGCCTCAGATGAGGTATGATACAAGCCTCTAACTGCTCTGTAAAATAGCTTTAACTTGTAGTTTTACACAATCCATTATGCAATCTATTCTCCGTTTTATAGTTCCATGACCTATTAATTTTAAAATGCTTTATAATAAAATACTTTCCAGCCAGGCACAGTGGCTTATGTCTGTAATCCCAGCACTTCAGCAGGCCAAGACAGGAAGATCGCTTGAGACCAGGAGTTTTTGAGACTGGCCTGGGCAACATAACAAGATCTCGGCACTACAAAATTAAAAAACCAAAAATTATCTGGACTTGGTGGGGCACACTTATAGTCCAGCTACTTGTGAGGATTGCTTGAGCTCCGGAGTTCAAGATTACAGTGGGCCAGGATCATGCCAAGAAACTGCACTGCAGCCTGAGTAACAAAGTGAGCTCCTGTCCCTAAAAAAATTTAAATAAAAATAAAATAAGTTCCTTTGACCTTCCTTTTGAGTTACTGGTTTTCAATGTCTCTTTTATGATGAAATCTAGTCCTGAATCTTCCGAGGTCCTTTACAACTCTAGGTTTCCATGAAAATAGCAACAGGTCTACCTGCCCGTTTCATGTTTTAGTGTTTGGGGAAAGAATTGTGTCAACTCTTGAAGTTACAATAGCATAGAACACCGTGGAAGGGTACAGTGACAAGTACATAGCTCTTCATCATCTGTTTTAGATCTTGGGCTTGCAATTTGCCCTGCTCTGATGCTGCTGGCCTTCATCTGCTAAGAAAGGTCTCCATGCAGGCACAGTGTGCTCTGGGCAGCTGACCCAGGCACCAGCAACCTGCTGGCAGATGTGAAAGGGATTCTTGGGTCAGGTAATCTGGAGCATAAAAATAAATATTTAGCTTGTCTAAACTCAAGTCTCAATTCCAACTGAGTTGATGAAATTGCTGATAACTAGTTATTGATTAGGATTGGTTTAACGATCTGCAAAATAGCCAGTCCTCCTCCATCTCTATAGTTAAATTTTTTTTTTTTTTTTTTTAAAGACAGAGTTCTTGCTCTGCCTCCCAGACTAGAGTGCAGTGGCATGACTGTAGCTCACTGCAGCAACCAACTTCCCAGGCTCAAGCGATCCTCCCACCTCAGCCCCTCAAGTAGCTGGGACTACAGGCACATGCCACCACACCTGGCTAATTTTTTGTAGGGACGGGGTCTCACTATGTGGCCCAGGCTGGTCTCAAACTCCTAGGCTCAGGCAATCCTTCTGCCTCGGCCTCCCACAGTGCTGGGATTACAGGTGTGAACCACCACACCTGGCCATCTCAATCGTTTTTAACTGGTAAAGATAGTTATTTTTGTCAGTCTTGATAATCTACCAAATGATATTTTCTACAGCCAAAACACTATATAATTGTACATGTTAGGGTATTTGAATTTTTGTCTTGAAGATAATGATTAAAAAGAAAAAAAGCGAAGTAGCTGGGGTTTTTTCCCTCAAATCAAAAGCCAGGATTTCTCTTGCATGAGACCGTCCCCTGTTCCTCCCTCCCTGAGAAACACAAAATTGACAGGGCTGATATTTCAAAGCGTACAAAACTGGTTCAGCCATGCCCATAATCCTTCTGCTTGGCAAAACAAGATTAATCACCTTCCCTCAAGAAAGGCAGCTCACTAAGGTTCCTGGGCCAAACAGAGTACTACATTTCAAAGGGTGGCACCCAATTTATTCAGCCTTAGGAGAAGGATGTGGAGGTTACACAGTGTGGAACAGATTTTATACAGAGTAAATGAGAGAGCCTTTGGTTTGGGGTCCCTCTGCCTGCTCACTGCTTGTTAGCTATGCATCAGGAAAGAAAATTATTACACTTAGAAACACTTTATCTGTTTACTTGCTTTTAAAACCACCACGTAAGAATGTTTAGCTAAAGAAAAGCAAATTGCACCAAAGCTGTTGGCAGCTAAGATACTAGTCACTGGGAACTCCAAACAAACAATTCTGAGCCTCTATTCAAAGGTGTTTATTATTTCCTTGACCCTTGAAACTTTCTGCAACCCTGCAGAGAAGGAAGGCTGACTCCCCTCCCTACCCCACCTGCTTCCAACCTCCCCTAAATCTTGACACTCTGAGCCTCTTTGGTATGGAGGACACCTCTGAGCCAGGCAACGTGAAGAGCCGACTGTAAAGGGAGGGCCACGGGTCAATGCATGTGAGGAGGCGCATTGTGCAGCCGAGGAGGGGTCACTGGGAGGTGGATGGCAGGGAAGAGATCTGACAGCACCTCAATGCTGTGTACCAGTATGTCAGCCTCAGAAAAGCATCTTCACCTGGAGGCTGCCTGGCATCTACCTTTTTAGAGTTAGGTTAGAAAATATTTATTTGGCTGACTTCCTTTCTCAGTGTATGTCCAGCTGTTTCGGTATCACAGAAAGACAGCCTCATGAATGTCCTCGGTTGGGCACGCACACAGCGCCTGGTGATGAAGGGGCTGGGCGTGCTACGGTCAGGCCTCCCAGACTGCATCAGCAAACCTAACCCCCGAATTACCAGCCATACATCTCACCATTGCACAAACTCCAACACACACTTACTGTCACCTGTAAACTAGGCAGTGCAGAGTTCTCAAAGATGAATGAATACCAGGGGGGCTTAGCTCTTAAGATGTCAGACAGGAGAGTAGAGGAATAAGTATGGGTGACTCTTGAACACTGTGGGTTTCAACTGCACAGGTTCACTTACACAGGGATTTTCTGCCACCTCTGCCACTACTGAGCCAGCAAGACCAACCCTTCCTCCTCCTCAGCCTATTCAATGTAAAGACAACAAGGTTGAAGACCTTTGTGATGATCCACTGCCACTAATGAACAGTACATGTATTTTATTTTCCTTATGATTTTTATTTTCTTCTCTCTCTCTCTCTCTCCTCTCTTTCTTTTTGAGACATGGTCTCATTCCCGTTGCCTAGTTTGGAGTGCAGGAATGTGATCTTGGCTCACTGCAGCCTCAGCCTCCAGTTTCAAGCAATCCTCCACCTCAGCCTCCTAAGTAGCTGGGACTACAGGTTTGCGCCACAAAGCCTGGCTAATCTTTTTTTATTTTTTATTTTTTTTAATTTTTTAATTTTTGGTAGAGACAGGGTTTTGTCACGTTGCCCAGGCTGATCTCAAACTCCTAGGGTCAAGTGATCCCCCCGCCTTGGCCTCCCAAAGTGTTGGGATCACAGGCATGAGCCACCCAACTCGGCTTGATTTTCTTAGCAACATTTTCCTTTCCCTAGCTCACTTTATTGTAAGCATACAGTATACAATACATATAACATACAAAGTATGTGTTAATTGCTTGTATTATTGGTAAGGTTCTGGTCAACAGTAAGCTGTTAGTAGCTAAGATTTTGAGGAGTCAAAAGCTATATTCAACACGAGGCACAGTGGCTCGCACCTGTAATCCCAGAACTTTGGGAAGCTGACGTGGGTGGATCACTCGAGCCCAGAAAGTCAAGGTTGCAGTGAGCTGTGATGGCACCACTGCACTCCAGCCTGGGTGAGAGCGAGACCCTGTTTCAAAAAACAAAAACCCCAACAAACAAAAAAACCGTTATACATGAATTTTTAACTGTGCTAGGGCTCAGCACCCCCTAACCCCTGCATTGTTCAAGAGTCAACTGTATATGAGGTGAACATCATAAGAGATGGGGAGAATCGCCATATGGGATCCCAGACAGACATATCTGGATGTGGGAAAAGAGGAAGAAGAATCAGAAAATACTTTACCATGGGATCAGAGAGTTTTTTTTCTTTAACTGACAATAACTGTATATATTTAGTGGGTACAATGCAACACTTTGGTTCATGTATATGATGTGTGGATGATTACATCAAGCTAATTAACATACCCATCACATCACATATTTATCATTTTTTTGCACTGAGAACATTTAGGATCCACTCTTTTAGCAATTTTGAAACATGTAATACATTATTATTAACTATAGCCACCAGATTGAGTTTCACAATTCACAAAGCAGAGTCACATAGATTATTTCACTTAAGACTTGCAAGGATTAGGAAGGAATCCCAATTTATGGTATAGAAAACTGAGGCACGAGGTCACATGATTTGTCCTGGGTATATGAAAAAGCCACTGCTTCAAGTGGGTTGGGGTCTGAAAATAGCTGAGTCTTAACAAATAATGCTGAGGGCCTATGAAGGCCACAGAACAGGAAAAGTCACGAGGATTGGAATCTGCAGATATGGAAAAGCTATTTAGCCCTCAGTTTCCTCATCTATGAAAAGGGCCAACACCAGCTGGTTCACTGAACGATTGCAAGGACGAAATGAAACACTGCAACACAACCATAAACCGCAGATGTTAACTCATGTGAAGTGTCACTGTTACTTTTCATAAGCCAAGCGCATGCCTTCTTAGGGCAGATACATAAATTCCTGTTGAACAAAGAAATGAAGGAAGGAAGGAACACATGTATTTAGCAAAATCAACAGAGTCTCCGTGAACTTTATTTTCATGGGCCTGGACTCTGGTACAGCTGGCTCTGTAGCATCTGGCTGGTTCTGCAGGACACGGTGACAGGTGACTGCTGTAAAATGACCTTGCATTTTCCCCAGGGGCACTGGCCTCCTACACGCCAGGCTTCCACGTAAACATCACTCAAGCACTGGGGAGTGTCCGCAGATACAGGTCAGCACCGGTGCCCTGACCGGGCCACACTGCAGCAGGAACCACCCAGGAACCAGACGCGGTATACAGGGTCAGCTCGGCTGTCTGGTCATACTGGTCTGGAAACCCTTCCTCAAATCCCTGCAGCCTGAGAGGTTTTTGAACTCAGATTCAGACTTTAAAACAGAAGTCCAGGGCATACAACATACATTAGCCAATATCCCCAGAAGGGCATGGGACAAGACCCGCAGTCACATACAAAAATACCTCTACAGAAAAGAAGAACTTTCACACTAAAAGGAACAAACATAAACAATCAAAAGCCACATGTTTCAATTCAGAGGAGTTCTCCCCACCCATCAAATGATTTCAGATCAGGCCAAATCTGACTAGCAAACGAGTTACCAAAACACATCTGGGTTTCAGAGCTTTCTGGATGTTGAAATCGCAGATAAGAGGTTGCAGGCCTGACTCAAGGGCTGTTAATTCTCAAGGCATCTGCGATACACCCAGGGCTGGGATGGACCCAGAAAGCAGGCAGCACACGGCCGAGGTTCCCAGGGTGCCGACCAGGGTGCCCACCAGGGCGCCTGTCCAAGTGCTGGACACAGCTTCTGGGCGTGTTGTGTCTCATCCCTTACTTCAGCCAGAATGGAAAACTGCATGAGTAAGGCTGTGCTGCTGCAGAGTCAGCAGCTCCCCGCCCCTTTAACATACAGCAGACTGTGCTTTGAGGGAGAACAGGAATTAAAATAAATAGATAAATAAATAAAATTAAAAAAAAAAACAAGCCACTTTACCTACGATGTGACCTGAAGAACAAGGTCAAAGTTTGATAAATATGATATTTAAGCAGATAGGGGAAATTATAATTTTAAGAAAATGTTATAGAAAGTCAGGGTTTCTTAAAGTAGGGCATAACCATTTTCAAGGTGCAGGGAAAAAAATAACCAAATTTGTAAAATTCAGTTATCTATAGCGTATTTTCTGTTTTTATAAAGGTATAGATTACCAGGTCAACATGGATGCTAACATGAAGACAACAAATGGAAAGCCACTTGGTATAGTTCAAAGAACCTGGGGTTTTTCTCGGGAGACCTAGGTTCGAGATCTGGTCCTCACTGAACTAGCTGGCCTTGGCTAAGTTACTTAGCACCCATCAGCTTCCCTGATTACATGTAAGATAAATGTGATAAAGTAGTATCTTACTTACCTTAGAGTTTGGTTGTGAGAATTAAGTGATAAACAGATCTGAAGGTGCTTTAAAAACTGTGAAACATTACAGAGGAGATCGTTTTACATTGGGGTTATGTTCTAAGGGCAGTGAATTAGATGAAAATAGAGTGTGTTGAAATTACTCTTGAAAAATTCCCAGATAGCCCACAGTGTGGAGCATACGTGGTTTTGTGTAAACTGTATCATCTCTCAGCAAATCCCTCCAACACTGGAATAGATTCCTGTTTTCGGGGTTAAATACACACCATGGTTAAATACACACCGTGGCTGGCCTGCATTGAGAGACCATCTTGAACAAAAATATAAAAATAAACAAAATTAAATAACATATATTGTGTTTCACTAACTATGTATATAATACATGTGATCCAAGAACGCTGGAAGTTCATACACTCTGACTCCGACCTACAGTAATTAGGAGGCTTTGCCACCTATGACTGTGTGTTATTTTATTACTGTACACAATGAAGAAATGTTTTTGGTATTACTGAAAAGCTTCTCAGGATCCAGAAGTTCTCTCCTTGACTCTTATAATAATTTACAGATAACACAGCTCTTTGTATAATTTTGGCATTGGATTTTTCATGCAACAAGCATGTACTGGAGACACACTCCCTGCAAGGCACCATGCAAAGCAGGAGAAAGACGCAAACGAAATAAAAAGACAACATGGCGTCCCTGCCCTCAAGGAACTCACTAGCTGAAGACGCCAACAAAGGCCCTCGCGGCTAACCACAATGCAAGACAGAGGGAAACCAGCAGTGATCACAGGGCTATGTATCGTAATTTAGAAATGCAGAGGAAAGACCAAGTAACCCCGGACAGACGAGGGAAGACTTCACCCCGGGACAGTCTGTAGGCCAGCTCTTCAGGCATGAACAGTATTTCAATATGGAAAAAGAAGGGGCTCACGACTGATAAAGCATGACCACAGAGTCATGGAAACTCTTGGCACACAGTAAGCAGCGGGGTGTGGTAAGACCACAAATCTAACATTTATGAGATACCTACGAGGCATCAGGAATGAGGATAAGTCAACCCAGCTGTAATCATCAAGACAACACCAAGGCGACACTTACTACTAAGTCCTAGCATCTCGATTCTAGACAACGCTGTGCTGGAGCTCTCAAGCCTGCCCTGCAGACCCCGTCTCCACCCTCTCTCCCCTGCGCAGGTTGCATCAACAGGTTTCCCCTTGGGTAGGAGCAGCGGAGGGGAGGGAGAGAGAGGGGAGTGAGGTCAGGGTTGCTTCTTGGGGTAGGGTTGCTGTCACTGCTCCTGTCTGGCGGCTCTGTCCACCCAGGCCCCTCTGAACCCAGGTCTGGTAACTGCCCCTCTGCCCCTTCAGGCCTAGGGTGGAACTGTACCTGCTGTACCAGTCCTGGCCACTACCACAGGCCTTGTGGTCTCCCTATACCTTGCACCAACCTTCACAACAGTGACTTTATCACAATCCCCTTAAATTGGCCAATTTGAGGGCACCACTGCTTCCTGCCAGGACTCTCTAGAATCGCCTTGCAGTCAGCTCTCCTTGTTAGAGCTGAGGAAACCGAGGCCAGGAAAGAATAAGCAATTATCCAAGTTTACACAGTCATTTCATTAAACAGCAGAATCAAGACTGCAACCCAGTCTTGTCTGTCTCCAAAGCCTATGCACACCACCTCTGGGAAACTAATTTGGTGGTAGATTACAGAGGATCATGAAAGAATGCACGTAATCTTTTGTGCTAATTCTCAAGAGTTCATTATTCATCTGCACGTGTGCAGCCTGCGCCTGCCTGTCTCTTTAAACGGTCCTGCAAATGAGATGCTCCAATCAGGCGTTCATGGCAGCAAACGGTGCCAAACGTACAAAAGCAATCCTTAAAAAAAAAACAAAAACTCAGAGATATTCCAAGACTCCAGTCCAGATCCTTCCTAGATCCCGGGTCCTGCATCTGCTGTTTCCCTTCTTAGATTCTTAGCTAATTGGGAGAGAATGCATGTTATTGGCGATCAGAAGGCATATGTCATGAAATTTCTTTAGCAAACATATGCCCCTCATCATTTTTCTAAACAGCTCTAAATTTTTTTCCAGCTCCCCATTCCTAAAAGAGCTTAGACACTTGTCACCCTTCTTGGCTTGTCAGAGCAGCCCGTGTTGCCGTGCTGGGGTGTGAAGGGCAGCTCTGAAGCCAAGCCCTGTCTCCTTGTACTCGGCGCTACCCTTCTAGAGAGTGGTCTTGTACTGGCTCTTGCTTGGGGGAAGGAGTACACTTTCCATTAGAGATTCCGGAGACTGGCCAGGCACACTGGCTCACGCCTATAATCCCAGCATTTCGGGAGGTCAAGGCGGGTGGATCACCTGAGGTTGGGAGTTCGAGACCAGCCTAACCAACATGGAGAAACCTTGTCTCTACTAAAAATACAAAATTAGCCGGGTGTGGTGGAGCATGCCTGTAATCCCAGCTACTCGGGAGGCTGAGGTAGGAGAATCGCTTGAACCTGGGAGGCAGAGGTTGCGGTGAGCCGAGATCGCGCCACTGTACTCCAGCCTGGGCGACAAAGCGAGACTCCGTCTCAGGAAAAAAAAAAAAAATTCCAGAGATCGGATACTGAAACTTTATATAGGAGGCTGAGCAGGGCTGCTTGTAATGCACGTGGGTGTGATCTGGTGACACATCATCAGGCGTTCTGACAGCCTCAAATGTGCAGGCAATTATCCCACTTCTTGCCCGGGGCTTTGAACCTTTTTAACATTCAGTTTAGGAGTCTATAACTTCATGAAACTATTGTTTTTAAAAAAAACATTCTGAAACTGAAGTAAGCCACTCCCAAGAAGTCAAATATTGTGTGATTCCACTTATACGAGATATCTAAAGTAGTCAAATGCACAGAGACAAGAAAGTCGAACGCTGGACCAGGAGCTGGCGGGGGAGAGTGGGGAATTATGTAGTGGGGATAGATTTCAGTTTGGGAAGATGAAAAGTTCTGCAGATGGATGGCAGTGATGGCTGCACCACCATGTGAATGTACTTAATGCCATGAACTGTACACTTAAAAATGTGTTAGATGCTAAATTTTATGTTATATGTATTTTACCATGATTAAATTAAAAACAAAGGGCTCTAGGGCTGGGTGCGGTGGCTCATGCCTGTAATCCCAACACTTCGGGAAGCTGAGGCAGGAGGATCACTTGAGCCCAGGAGTTCAAAATCAGCTTGAGCAACAAATCGAGACCCCATCTCTACAAAAAAATGAAAAAATTACCTGGGCATAGTGGCGTGTGCCTATAGTCCCAGCTACTTAGGAGGCTGAGGCTGGAAGATTGCTTGGGCTGGGGAGGTTGGGGCTGCAGTGAGCCCAGATCATGTCACTGTACTCCAGCCTGGGCAACAGACTAGGCCCTCTCTCAAAAGATTTTTAAAAAACAAAGAAAAGAAAGAGAATGAGTAAATAGAATATGGCTGCTGATGAAACACTGAAAAACTACAACTGTTAACAGAAAGACAGAAGAGTTCCACCAACACTAGGTTACAGCGGCTGGCGTACGCTGTAAACAGAGAAAAGTTAAAATGTCCTAAGTAGACACGACTGAACGTACCATTTAATATTTCCACTGTGAACTCTCTTGTTCAACAAGCTAGTACTGAGGGCCCACTGAGTTACATGAGCCAGAATGACACCCTCCAGGTCCTCCTGGTCTGGACGGTTAAGTGGAGTTGGCTATGCCCTGAGACACGTGGCCTGGGGCCTAAGGGGCACCCAGTGAACTGCACCTACATCCCCCTGCCCTGAGGTTTCCCGTGCCATGGGAGCAGGGTTCTGAAGGATGAGGGCGTGGCTCCGTGAAGGGGTAGGAAGGGACGCTCCAGGGAAGGCAAGGGTGCTTAGCATGCGGAATCCTGTACACAACAGCCTGGCACCTTCAGAAGCTACCAGAAGTCCAGGGTGGCTGCATCCAGGGCCCTAGGAGGAAACAGTCAGGAAAACAGGTGGCAAGTGGTTCCCAGAGTCGGCCCTGAACCCCAAGAGTCATGGGGAACTTCTGGGGGATGCTGGGCAATTCAGAGATAAATGAGCTTTCCATTTTTAAAAGTGCTGAAGAGGTGGGATTTGAAGAAAAACTGGTAAAGACAAGGAAATCTGTTCAGAGACTCCTCCAATAATCCAAGGGAAAGGGCTTCAGATCTGCACCAGCAAACCATGTGTGGCCTCTCCTACAGGCAAGGGCAGACCAGAGCGATCTCCTCAGTCCCTTTCAGGTCGATGACAGTCCCATCTTTTTTCCCATCATTCACTCATTGGGCATAACTGAGTACTTAACATACCGTGGACAGTGGAGCCAGGATGCTTGACTTCAAATCCCAGCTCTGAAACACACTGGCCAGGCGATCTTGAGCAAGTTACTCCAAGTTTTGGGCCTGTTTCCTTGTCGGTCAAAATGGAGAAAATAATAGGACCCACTTCAAAAGGGTGTTGTGAGAATTAAACAAAAGAATACATTAAAAATGCTTAGCCCAACACCTGATGCTTGGTGAGCACTCTTTAAAGCCAGCATTTCTCTCCCCTCCCCTCCTGCATCTAAACACACACATACACACCCCCCCACATGAATGAGACACGGACCCCACCTTCTAACAGCACAAGCTCTGGCTGGGAAATAACTCCGTGGCATAAGATATAATTAAGTACAAGATGCAATCTGAACACGTATTTTTATATAATTAAATTATATCAACTCAATAAAAGGCCATTTTCAAGGAAGGCAAAGAAATGACACACCAAGCCAGATTTCAGTCTTTGAGAGCAGTGGAGTGTGGGCAATCCTGCTTAATTACTTTCTAAAGGACTAATTCGGTGAAGCCGAGCTAACAGATCATTATCTTTATTATAGCTCCATACAGTCCCCTGGGAGCGGCTGCCACATTTTGCATACAGGGTGGGTAAGCATAAGCGACTCAATAGTAGATAAATCATCATCACTAAGTCCTATTCCTAAGGATTTTCAACTGTTTATGACGAAGACAGCTGGGGCTAAAGTGCACAGTAATGCTGCAGTATAAGAGAGTCCTAATTCCATTCAACCGTTTCTCAACTGGAACATATTTTTCTAAGAATGGTAAAATTCATGTTACATAACTTTTTGGGGGGTGATTTAAGTCAAATCCTTTTTACTGTTAAAAATGCTGGAATTGCCAACAACCACTTCATTGTGTCAATTACTTTGGCTGAAAATAATTTGTTTTAAGCCAGTGAAACCACCAAATGCTTTTTGCAAATGTCTCTACTTATTGATTCCAGTGATGCGGTGTCTAGCGAGAGGCATTCTGCAGCAACTGTGGTGGCAAGTTTTGACTCTGTACTAAGCCAGTCTCATGGGCCTGCATTCATGTTTCAGGGTTCTACCAATAAGGTTCCCTCGTCTGGAAGGCCTTCTCTTCTGAATGTCTAAGTCTACCAGTTCTTTGCTGAGGGGTAGAGTTAAATGTCACATGTGTGCATGTGTGTATAATGCATGTAGATATGCAGATATACATGAAGTTATATGCACATGTGGTATATACTATATTCATTGATACACGTTGTTTCAAGCACACAGGGAAGTGGTGGGCATGCTCTATTTGGCAGGCACCTGTCACATGTGTGGCATGGTGGGTGGTGGTGCCTGGTGTGTGTGTTTGAGGAGGTGCTATAAGATAAATAAGACGGGCCAGGCACGGTGGTTCATGCCTGTAATCCCAGCACTTTGGGAGGCCAAGGCAGGCGGATCACGAGGTCAGGAGATTGAGGCCATCCTGGCTAACATGGGGAAACCCCGTCTCTGTCGGGTGTGGTGGTGGGCGCCTGTAGTCCCAGCTACTCAGGAGGCCGAGGCAGGAGAATGGCGTGAACCAGGGAGGCGGAGCTTGCAGTGAGCCAAGATGGCGCCACTGCACTCCAACCTGGGCGACAGAGTGAGACTCTGTCTCAAAAATAAATAAATAAAATTGAATTTTTAAAAAAAGATAAATAAGACGGACCCTGAATCTATTCAACTAACTTTCACCAGGAAACTCACCACATGCCAGGCACTGCTGAAGTGCAAAAGACACAGAGACGATCCCAGGAAAGTCTGCCCGGGGGAGCTTGTATCTAACGGGAGATGAAAATAAACCTCCATGACAGGCCTCTGGGATAATCGTGATGACAGAGGTTTATACTAAATACCACATAGCCACCAAGGAAGGAAGGGCACCTGGGGGCACTCAGGGATGAAGATAAGTGGGGCCCTGGGTGCTAAAGCGGGAGGGAGGGCTGCTGTCAGCTTTTAAACAGGAGGCCGTTGTGCCCGGATCTGTCTTGCAGGAGGCACATTCGAAATGTCTAATTTCCCCCGGGTGAGTTCATTGGTGCCCACGGATCCCATTACTATCTGGATGCTGACGGCTTGCAAATGTTCTGTCCAGCCCAGCCGTCTCCCGGGCTCCAGACCTTCACCAACAGCCTGCTCAGCACCTCAGCTTGTGTTCCATATGGCCTCCCACCCCACAAGCCCAAACCACCTCCCCCATGGCCTGGACTGCCATCTCTGCACAGGCCCCCCAGCCTGTCCTGCCATTTCCAGTTGCAGGTACCAGAGACCTGGGCGTCAGCCTTGATTCTGCCCTCTCCCCACTCTTAATGTAAATACAGGATGTTACCCCCTAAGAATCTCCTGCGTCTTGCTCCCAACCCCCGGCCCAGGGTGAATCACCATTGCCTCTCCCTAGGTTACTGCCATAGTCCCCCCACCTCTACCCTCCTACCTCCACCCTGGACTGTCCTTCCCACCTGCCCTCCCCCTGGAAGCAGAGTGATCTTTCAAAACAAAAAATGTGAACAAGTTGCTCCCTTGCCTTAAAATTCTCCCCTGTTTTCCCACTGCTCCTAGGAACAAGACCAAACTCCTTACCATGTCCCCAAAGTGATGCTCCCAATTCCACTGCAAGCCACGTTACTCCTTTCCCTTTCACCACAGGCAACCTTTCAGTTCTCAAAAGGTTCTTTCCCACCCAGGGCTTCCTAGACACTTCCCTGACCTGAATGGCTCTCCCCACTTCCACCTACCCGCCTGCAGTGAGCAGACTAGAAAGATGCTCTCACGGACGCCTCTCTTAGGAAGCCCGCCCTGATACATGCCCCCAGTCCTGCAACACCCTACCTTTGTTCCTTAGACTTCTCAGAACAACCTATCACTGTTGTCATGAAGCGAGTGTGAAAATAACACTGGATATTTAGTTCCTGAGAAACAAGTTAGGCTTCCTAAGGC
Source organism: Rhinopithecus roxellana (assembly GCF_007565055.1). NCBI lineage: Eukaryota > Metazoa > Chordata > Mammalia > Primates > Cercopithecidae > Rhinopithecus > Rhinopithecus roxellana. The sequence goes on along the minus strand of NC_044553.1, from coordinate 158,357,642 downwards.
CAAGGAGCATGTCATCCTCGCATTTTGCTGGAACCCCTAAAACAGTGTAATAATGAACACTGTGAGTACTTGAGTGCTTGTTTAAAGGAATGGATTGAAGACTGGAGGAAGGAAGACTGCTTTGGGTCTGCTGCTGAAACCAAACCGAACCTTAGATGAGAACTGCTGAGGGCCCCAGTCAGGGTGGAAGGGACAGATGATGAGACATTTGGGGTGCAGAATCCACTGAGTCAACTGAGATATGGGGCAGGGGGTAGAAGAGTCTAAAAGGATTACTAGGAGAATCTAATGTTTATAGGGGAGACTATATTTTTGACATGTTTAATTGTCCTAAGAACACTGTAGATGTTCACTGGAAATCAGCCCAATTTGCCAAATGGACTTAAGTCTCTCCATGAATATTCGCCTAACCATTTCTATTCTTGTTATCTTTAACTGTAGGCTGCCCATTGTCCTTCAAAGGTTATTTGTGAGAAGAATGTGCAGTCCAGGACGGTGGGTCTCCCCTACAGGGGCTCTGCAGAGTGAAGGGTGCCACCAATCCTGGACCACACCACAACAAATGCATGGATCCGGCCGCTGGCCTCAGGCGGGCCCTCTGCTTCCCCTCCCTCTGACAGCAGGGCCTCGGCAGGTGGGAAGGTCTCCTGTTGGACTCCCTACCTTTGGCAGGCCCTGGGCTTGGAGATAGTGCCCTCAGGCATCACCCAAGTCTACAGGTCAAATCTGCCTCTACACCGTGGGAATGGTTTATTAAAGATAGACAGTTTAAATATTTTCCAGAAAGCTAGTAGAATAAGTAAATGACTGCATTTTAACACACAACTGAGTACTCTGCAAAAAATGGTTTTCCCCGCCAACAGTATTTGCCAGTAAAGGTAAAACCTTAGAGTAAACAAAAATTGAAATGTATCCACCTAAACTAAATCTTAAAAATTAGCTGGGTGCAGGGGCTCATGCCTAATCTCAGCATTTTGAGAAGCCAAGGCAGGAGGATCTCTCGAGGGGAGTTCAAGACTAGCCTGAGCAACAAAGGAAGACTCTGTCTCTAAAAAAATTTTTTTAAATTTAGCCAGGTGTGGTGGCACACGCCTGTAGTCCCAGCTACTCGGGAGGCTGAGGTGTGAGGATCGCTAGAGTCCAAGGAGTCAGGGCTACAGTGAGCCATGATCACGCCACTACACTCCAACCTGGGCAACACAGTGAGACCCTGACTCTAAATAAAAAATAAATAATTAATTAAACTTAAAAAAAAAAAACAAAAAAACCAAGTCCTTTAAAGAAAGAAAAACTCTTCTGAAGAGCTATTTCTTAAAAAGTAAACCAAAGAGGGTATGCACTTGCTCCTGCTTACATCTAAGCACACCCCCAGTCCTGGGCCAGATTAAAATGAATGAGCAGCCTTCAGCAAAAATCTATGTGCCAAATGTCTAGTGAGAAAAACAGGAAGCCGGGGGTGAGGAGTGGTATCAATAATAATTATATAGCTTTTAGAGTTTACAGCACACTTTTGTCATTAGTAATGCTTCTGAAGGTGTTTAAAACATTTTGCTAATATTAGAAACCCTCTATTAATGAGCTAGATAAAATTATAAGGATGAATAGTTGTTCCTGAAAGAAATTTTTGTAAGTAGTACAAAATGCCACTGATTTTAAGTCCTTGGAGAGGACTGCCTTACTAGAGAGAGCAATGCTTTCGTGTTCCGTTTTCAATGTTATCCATGATTAAGGTTTTCACGCTACTAGTTTTATAGCATGAACAAGCTGTAACACTAGAAACAAAGATGTTATTTCTCCTCTCTTATCCAACCTCCACTCAACTAAAATGTTTTTTAAGAGAATATGTGAAAAGGTTTACACTATCTCAGAAATGGACAATAATCAATTAATGGCTACTTTTTAAGCATAGTTTTGTGATTTTTTCCCACCAAAACGCATGGGTTTCTTTACAATGTCATAAATGGTTGTGGTTTGGCTATAAAACAAGTTCCTTGCTGGGTGGAGCACCAAGTATACTAACTAGAAATTCTCGCTTAGCGTGGGTGCTTACTTTGCACTTTTCCATGAAAGCATTTTCCTCTGATTTTGCTATCACAGAATGCCTCAGTCAGTCTTCTGTCACTGCATGAGAATGCAAAAGAGGCCTGAAAATACTTCAGAGTGTTGAGTTTGGATAATTTTCTCACAGGTGTTCCTTTTAAATCCAACTATTTGTTTTATAACCATCGAGGTGCCAACTTGAAAATTCTGCCGCAATCATAGTTAAGAGAAAGTCATCGGTATTAGAGATGTCAAAAGATGTTTAAGATTATTAAATATTCTTAATTTCCAAAATATAAATGTTTAGAAATTAAAACAATGTTCCATTGCAAAACTAGAAAAAATAAACTTCAGTCACTCAAAAATTATAGCGATTAGTGATTTCAAAATACGACTGGGCAGGTCACATGGACTCGACCTGCCATAGTTACTAACAAGTAGCACCTGCAGGAGAAGAAGCCAGGCCAGATCTGGGACGTGGCAGATATGCTCTGGACAGGCCTTAGAGGGCATCTGATAATTCTCTCATGACACCTTCTAAGGCAAGAATGAAAAAGGCTATTAAGCCACAATCACAACCCTGTAAGGCAATGGTCAATTTTGATGTTACTGTAATGCTAAAATATCTTAATGAGTACTGGGATTATTTATAGCATTACAACACAGATTATAATGGTGTTGTAATCTGAGAGGGCTCTGCCTGTTGGAGGAAACTCCCCCTTAAAAAAAAAGTAATTAAATTTAAGAAAAGATTTAGCCATGGTACATGTAAAGTAGACAAGAATTTGACTTGAAAATCAGTAAGAGGTAATAATGTGATGTGACAAGCAACGGAGCCTATCTAACCTTAAGCTGCATTATTAGAAGTATAGGCCAGGCACAGTGGCTCATGCCTATAATCCTAGCACTTTGGGAGGCTGAGGAGGGTAGATCACCTGAGGTCATAAGTTCAAGACCAGCCTGGTCAAAATGGTGAAACCCCATTTCTACTAAAAATACAAAAATTAGCCAGGACCTGGTGACACACACCGGTAATTCCAGCTACTCTGGAGGCTGAGGCAGGAGATTTGAACCCAGGGGGCAGAGGTTTCAGTGAGCCAAGATCACACCACTGCACTCCAGCCTGGGCAACAGAGTGAGACTCTGTCTCAAAAAAAAAAAAAGTATAGACTTTGGAATAAGGGAGGTGACGTATCCTATTCTAATCTTCTCTGTGTAGCAACCACCATGCCTGGAATACCACATTCAGTTGTATCAAGTTAAGAAAGGAATATAGACAAAAGGAAACAGGTGTAGATGAGGCAACCAGGATGATTAAATTTAAATTACATCTTAAGAGCTAGATGATGTGAGAAAGAACTATAATGATTGTCTTCAAACATGTGAGGACCTAATATATGTCCAAGATACTAAACCTATTCTCTATGGACCCAAGGGACAGAACTTCGGCTGAATTTTCACTGCTTGTAGGACCTGACAGTCTGAACTGTCCAGACAAAAAATGGATTGCCTGGAGAGGTATTTACTTTCTAGTCTCTTGAAAATGCTCATGCATGGGTTGAACAGCCTTTCTAGCTTTGAACAGCCTCTCCAGCTTCCCCCACAGGGCAGAGATTTCAAGCTGGAGGGTTGGGGGCAGGAGAGGAGGGCCAAAGCACCACCCTCTCCCCACTCCCTTTCAGCTATGGCAGCTCTGTATCTATCTGCTTTACCGTTGGGTTCCTGGGTAACCTTTACTTTGAAGAAACAGCTCAAAGGCTTAAGAAAGTAAACCATGAGATGAGATTACCTGTCAGATCCGTTCAGGCACTGAGATTCTTTTTTTTCTTTTTTGAGACGGAGTCTCACTCTGTCGCCCAGGCTGGAGTGCAGTGACACCATCTTGGCTCATTGCAAGCTCCGCCTCCTGGGTTCATGCCATTCTCCTGCCTCAGCCTCCTGAGTAGCTGGGATTACAGGCTCCCACCACCACGCCCAGCTAATTTTTTTTTTGTATTTTTAGTAAAGACAGGGTTTCACCGTGTTAGCCAGGCTGGTCTCAATCTCCTGACCTTGTGATCTGCTTGCCTTGGCCTCCCAAAGTGCTGTGATTACAGGCGTGAGCCACCGCGCCCAGCTGCACTGAGATTCTTATAACCTATGGCAACCACATGCAGTTGTGCACTGACTCGTTTTGGTAAGCTGTGATTGATCAAAGGATCCAAAGGATTCACGGAAATGTATGAGCAACATTTTGTTACTTGCTCCCACTTCTTTCCCTCTTTCATCCATTTCCTTAATTACTTAGTCTTTGATCAGAAAGGTATAATAAAAAGAGCTTGATATTTAGGTTTCAAAAAGTTCAGACTGGTTCCTAAAAATGTTAAGCCCAGAGTTACCATATGACCTAGCAATTCCGCTCCCTAGATATCTGCCCAAGAGAAATGAAAACACAGCTCCACACAAAAATGTGCATGTAAGTGCCCATAGTAGCATTATTGATAAGAGTCAAAAAGTGGAAATAACTCAACCCATCAACAAGTAAACAGATTTAAACAGTGTGGTATCTCTCCACAGTGGAATTTAATTTGGCCATAAAAAAGGAATGGCAACATGCTAAGTGAAAGAAGCCAGGAACAAAAGACCAAACATTGTATAATTCCATTTATATAAAATGTCCAGAATCTATAAAGACAGAAAGTAGATTAATGGTTGCTAGGGGTGAGGGCAATGGGGGAACATGGAATGACTGCTAGTAGGTATTAGGGTTTCTTCTGGAGTGATGAAAAGATTCTAAAATCAGTGAGTGGTAACAACTGCACAATTCTGTGAATATATTACATGCACTTAATGGTACAGTTTAAAAACACATTTTTATGGTATGTAAATATTTCAATAAAGCTATTACTAACACACACACACACATACACACACACACACACAGATTCAGACTGGTATCCAAGCCCTTACTAGTTCTGTGGCCTGATAAAGTTGCCAAATCTCTTTAAGCCTACATTTCCCCAGGCAGAAAGGAAGGCTGGTAACACCACCTACCTCAAAATGAAGCCTTGAAGAAAATATGGAGTATTTCCCAAATCATAAATTGTCCTATAAAGGATAGCTACTGTTCACTTTTCGAAACACTTCAGGGTTTTTTGTTTTTGTTTTTGTTTTTCAGCATTAAAAGAAGTTTGTGAGCTGGGTGTGGTAGCATGCACCTGTACTCCCAGTTACTCGACAGGCTGAGGTAGGACTGCTTGAGCCCCAGGAGTTTGAGGTTGCAGGGAGCTGTGATCATGCCACTGCACTCCAACCCGGGTCACAGAGTGAGGTCTGGCTCAAAGAAAAAAAAAAAAGCTTGTGATTTCTAGCTCACTTTACAGATTTCAAATACTCTGAAGAAAACAATGCACACATTTTCTGCTTAAATGAGAAAGACAGTTCCTGAAAGATGAGGATGAGCCTTTTCAAGAGGCTAGATACTGCCTAACTTTGCATTTAATATCCATTACAAATTATGAGGAGAGACGCCAAGAAAAAAGCATAAAAGAAGACAGAAATTTCATTCATAAGAACAAACTTTTCTCTTTCTTCCTTCTCATTTATACATTAGCATCTCTCTCTCTCTCTCTCTCTCTTCAAGACAGGGTCTCACTTTGTCACCCAGGCTATAGTACAGTGGCACAATCATAGCTCACTGCAGCTTCAAACTCCTGGGCTCAAGCAGCCCTCCCATCTCAGTCTCCTGAGTAGCTAGGATTACAGGTTCAAGCCACCAGGCCCAGCCAACTTTTAAAAATTTTTTGTAGAGAGGGGGTCTTGCTATGTTGCCCAGGCTGCTCTCAAACTCCTGGCTGCAAGTAATCCTCCCGCCTCAACTTCCCACATCTTGATCTTGTCTTTATTTGGCCAGAAGGAAGTTAACTATGACAGTCATCCAAATAATATGTATGAATTATATTTTCTAAAGCGATAGCCATGATTTTTTAGTTTCTATCACTACTAACAGCATGACGCATACTCAACATATGAAAATGTATGATTCAAACATCATGCTGCTGCCTTGCCATTGTAATCTACGTCTCTCATTTAAAAAAAATTGTTTGCCAATGTAGCTAATGAAATATCCAAATGTTTAATTTAGTTCCTAGTGAAATGGCATTTCTGTGATCCATCGCTTTAATTGAATCATCATAGTAATTAGCTGACTTGTATTCATTTATATTTTCACTTAATGAAAGCCTCTTAAAATGCTTCACATCAAAACATCTGTTGCCTAAGATATCACCAGTTAACATTCACTTCTGCCCCATAGGCCACGCTTGCTTTAAACTTTATTCATTAGACAACCTAAAAAATATAACAAATATAGAGCCGAGAACTTTTTGAGAAAAGTAATTCAATACTTATAAAGTGATCTTATTGTTTGATTCTAGTTAAGATGGCTTTTCTTTAAACCACTACCTCTACAAAATATAAGAACTGCTTTTTACTTCCTTCTGGTCATCACCACGAGTAAAATATCATGTCAATATCTCCAGGCTGGCAATTAAAAGGAAAATGCAGAAAACCAAAACATTCATGCATAGATGTGTAGGTCAACTTCACGACTCAACTGCTATTTAGGAACAGTATGACCAGGCCCCCAAACAACTGCTCCAATAAAAATACCTAGGCTCATTTTCGTATCGCAAACCAAGCTGTCAATAATATGCCCACAGATTAAATTTGTAAGACCTGATGTCTCAAAGTCATTTAATACAAATTTCAGCCACATACCTTTCCAACTAGCATAGGGAGAATTCTACCATAAGCGCATAGCAGTTTATACTTACTTTTTAGATCAAAAATAACAATTCAAATATGATTGATTATAAATCAATTAAAGAACCTATTCAAAATGTTAATTGAGGAATCTAACCTACTAGAGAGCAAAACCGTTCCCATGACTCTATACTATAAAGTATCCCAGGGACCACCAGCGTACCAAATACATTCTACCTGCCCTCAACACCTTCTGAGCCTCAAAAACACAGGTGTTCTGCTCTTGGAAACTGGCGTTAAATTCAGAGAGAGAGTAAAAACTTTCTTTAATTCCACTGAAGAGGGAATTGCTAAGTTCATGAAGACCCACAAATGGTTCAGATGTAAAGTATAAGCTGCAAAAGCTATCAGAGTATACATTCTACCATGAACAAGATGATAAATTTCACCAGCGATAAAAATACCACTACAGAGGATGAATCAACACACTCTCCACTCTTTACTGCTACAGTGACAAACAGGTGTCAAATAACAAGAAAACTTTCCCTAAATCACAATACAATAGCAAAATAAATTGCTCCAGTTGCCAAAGGGTCTAGAATTCAAAATTATTCCGACTGCACTTAAGCAAATTCTATCAAATACACATTTTTTCCCCATTAACAAACTTTTAGGGCCCTTTGACGGAGCAATAAATCCAACATGTTAAAAAAAAAAAGTGTGGTTAACTTTTGTGCGTGAATTATCACACATCATGTTCTGATAAAATATTCAGTGTGCTGTGAAAATCTTTTTCAACCCTGCCAGTGAGACTGAAATCTTTCAAGCATGTAGGATTTCATATTTTTAAAAAGATGCCATATTGGTGGATATGAATGTTTCCTTCCCGTAAAATTGCAAAAACAAAAAGAAAAGAAAAAAATAATAATTATTCCATAAACAAAATAAGAAGCAACACTGAGGCCAGGTCCACTTTGGCTTTCCATTTAAAAAGCTCTAGATTGTATGAAATTGTGATGATTTCATTAAAGTAGACCTGAATGGGTTCTGGGGGTCCAAACACTGCGTGCATCCTCGCAGGAGGGTTTTGTTATTAAGGGATTTGTTTCCCGAGTTCTTCATCCAGTCATTTCCAAACCGATGTGAGTTGGGAAGCAAAAAAGCAACACGTTTCCCGGGAACGCGAATGCTGCCCGGGCCTCCCCGCCGCCCTGTGCCCCACGCGCCTCCGCCTGGGCGCGCTCCGCGGGTGTTGTAGCCGGCGGGGTCCGCGCGCCAGTGCCGGGAGCCGGGACGGCGGCGGGAGCCCGGGACGGCCCAGAGCGAGGCGCGGCCCCGCGGCTCCAGCACAATGCGCCGGCGGCGGGAACGGGGACCGCGCGCCCCTCCGTAACAACTTTGCGCGGCCTCGCCCGCGGCCGCCGGGCCTCGGCCCCTCGGCTTGGTCGCCGCCGTCGCCGTCGCCCGCCGCCAGCCGCCCGCCGCCGCCCCGGCCCCGCGCGGCCGCCCCTCACCGTTGCAGAACTGGAGCAGCGAGGACGTGTCGTACAGGCTGCTGTAGCTGGAGAAGCCGTCCTCCATGCTGAGGCCGCCGGGCCGCGCCCGCTCCCCGGCCCGGCCGCGCCGCCGCCGCTCACCACACACTGAGTCGAGCCCGACCGCGACCGGCGCTGGCGCTGGGGCCGGCCCTGCTGTGGCTGCTGCTGCTGCCGGTTACCATGGCAACCCCGGGCCCGCCGCCGCCGCCGCCGCCGCCGCCGCAGCCGCGCTAGCCCAGCGCCCGCTCCGCCCGCGAGGGGGCGGCCTCGGCGGCTGCGGGGCCCGGGCCGGGAGGGGGACGTGGCGGGGCGGGGCCGGGCCGAGCCTCCCGCGCCTGCGGCCTCTTCCCCAGCGGGGAGCGCTGCCCGGGCGGCCTGGGTGCTGCAGGGCCTCCTCTGCCGCCCGCCGTCCGCTTGGCCAGGCCCCGCCTCCGCGCACGGGGGCCCAGGGGCTGCAGGGCGCGGCGGCGGTCCTTGAGGGGTCGCGGGGACAAAGACCCAGCCCAGGAGAGAGCGGGCGTGCGGGAGCCCGAAGTAACCTCCGCCGCGGACGCCCAAGCCCACCCGCTCCCAACGCACTGTTCCCGCGCTCGCGGGCAGCTCCACGACCAAACATGGACAACGCGCCCGCGCATTTCGGCCGTTTCTACTCCGCGGCTCACTGTGGGCCACATCCTGCCTGCGTGCCCTTCTGTCCACACGTTTTTCCGCGGCAGCAAGGCCCTGCCGCAGTGAGAATTAGCACGGGACTGGCAAGTCCGCTCGAACCTTCGCTCACACTGGGACAGAGAGGCCATCCTGGCACCAGGCTGAAAGTCCGCAGTGTTGAGGACTGGACGCAGCTAAAACATCGCTCTGTGGTTTCCGTACAATCAGCCCCTGGGATACAGATCTGTCACATTACAGGCTTGTTAACTTGCTACAGGACTAAGGAAATCAGTATTTATTCTACATCAGAAAGAGACCAAGAGTTAGGAGAAAATAGCGCAGTAGGAGAAACACACAGATCCATGAGTTTGTAACTTTTCCAGCCCATATACATATAAATGCTGTTAATGGTTCGCATTTTATACCCATGGAGTAAAGTAAGTAAAATGCGCCAAATAACAAGCAGGGAAGCAAGAAATTAGAATACATAAAATGGATGATCTAACCCAAGAATGGGCTTGGTCCCAAAGAGACTGCAGAACGTTTACACTTCCTGTTGCATCATAGTCATAATTCAGTTCCATGCCAAAAATCTGAAATTGTAGGTACTAATTTGTGCAGGTTGAATACAGTGGGTGAAATAAGAACTGAATAAGTTAGAATTAGGAAAGCTCGTAGGCCTTACTTGGGCTCAGAGGCCTGTCCTTCCAGAAGCCCGGCTTGGACATCAGTAGATGGCAGGTGAGGGACAGAACTTTGTCATTCTGTGTGCGGCACCGTTAGCACATGGGTTAGTAAGGACTGGTGCTACACGCTGTAGGCAGAGGGAGAAGTTTAAGACCTTATCCCTGTCCTGGCAGGATTGTTAATTGGGAAGATGCATTGTGGGTGGAGGCTGAAGGGCCACAGGTGCTGCGGGTTTGACTGTGACTTGGTGGATGGAGGACAGTGGGCAGGACTGTGCTAATGAGGAAAGAAGGAAAGGTACCTGCAGACATTGTGCAGACAAGTGGGAAATAAGACTGGACTGAGGGCAAGGGGCCAGGTAAGAGAGGCCCCAAGAGCTGCAGAGAAGCCTGAACCAGACCTGCTGGGAGATGGAGGGATGCTTGGAGGGTTCATGCAGGCAGGCCACTGATGAGAGCTGTGTTAGGGAGCTGGGTCTGCCTGCTGACTGGGCTGCAGGGGCCACGGCCTGTGGCTGGAACAGCCCAGGATGTCTGCAGTGCTCCAGAAATGAGGCACCAAGGGCGGGCCAGAGGGAAGTTGCTATAGGACCATACAACTGGAAAGACAGGAAGGTCAAGCGAGGACAGCACAACCTCCAATTAGAAGTGCCCTGTAGCAACTAGAGAGAAAGAATTGAGATTTGGGAGTTGTCAGCAAAGGGGTTGTAAATGAAGTCTCTAAAGAAGAGAATGGAAAATCGGACAAGGGCTGGGGCACAGCCTCAACAAAGGAGAGAGAAGGACATTCCGAAGAAAGGAACGACGGTTAGAGGCAGGAGAATCAGCAGAGGACATTGTCTCTCTAAGCTAAGAGCACAGAGAGCTTCCAGTGGGCATTTGCATAGGGTTCTCTGCAGGAAGGGTCAAGGAGGATGAAGCTGGGGTAAAGCTCTCCTGTCTGGTGGCAGAGGGTTCCCAGGTGACCTGGAGCGCCCTGGCGATGCAATAGGTTGCTGGATATCAAAGGGAGAGGGCATGTACATGCATGTTAGAACACTTTGGCAGGGAGGCTGAGCCCTGGGCTTATGCCTATAATACTAGCATTTTGGGAGGCCAAGGTGGGCGGATTGCCTGAGTTCAGGGGTTCAAGACCAGCCTGGGCAACGTGAGAAACCCTGTCTCTACAAAAAATTAGCCGGACATGGTGGTGTGCACCTATGGTCCCAGCTATTTGGGAAGCTGAGGTGGGAGAATCACCTGAGCTCAGGAGGTAGAGGTTGCAGTGAGCCAAGATCATTCCACTGCACTCCAGCCTAGATGACAGAGTAAGACCCTGTCACAAAAAAAAAAGAAAGAAAAAGAAAAAAAGAAAACTTTGGCAGGGAAAGGAAATGGGGGGAGGGACCAAAGATAGTTGGCAGAGGGCCAGGTAAAGTGTCCCCTTGCTCCCGCATGGCACAGGTAGGTACTCTGCCTCTCTAAGGTGAGAGGTAGGTGTTATGGAGAAGGGGCTTTCAAAGGGTGAAACTTAACACCCAGATGCCCATTTCATCGTCCTCATTTCCCATCTTTCCTCTGTCTACTACAGTGTTCATGCTCTCTCTACTCCACTTTGCAGTTTTATACTTTAGGATATGTTGGATGATTGGCATTTCTGAACTTGAAAAGGAAGTAGTAATCATGAATAATTAGAAGATGGCTTTCTCTGAAGCCGAATGTGGTGGTGCGTGCCTGTAGTCCTAGTTATTTGGGAGGCTGAGGTGGGAGGATCACTTGGGCCCAGGAGGGTGAGGCTGCAGTGAGCTGTGATTGCATCGCTGCCCTCCATACAGTGCAGCTGGGGCAATGCTCAACTCCAGCCTGGGCAATAGAGTGAGACCCCATCTCAAAAAGAAAAAAAGAATTAGCATTACTTATGTTTAATGTTATAATATTTGGTGGTCAGATTTAGACATAGGAAAGGAGACATATATTTAAAACTTCAGCTGCCAAATTGAGCTGGAGATTTTCTTAGAAGATATTATTTCCACTAGAGTAAAGTTACAAATAAGACAATTAAGAACTCAGTCCACTTTCTTTTGAGATGATAAAGATTGTCGTTACTCTCTTAACCTAGAGTATTAAACAGCTATGTTTTTCCCACAATGGTAAAATCTTACTCTAAAAAAAAGCTAAATTTAGAATAATTGCAATGATACGCATGTTAAGTCAATTAGGTATAATCTACACAGCATTAAAAAAGATCTGTGGGGAAAGTTCAAGAAAAATCTCTGAAAACTAATAATGTGTGATGTTTTTGCCTAAACATTTTAACAGACTGATATTCCACGTCATTGTGAGATAATTTACAGCCTGAGCCCCAAAAATGTTGTCATTGTAATAAATGATGTGTACTCTCTAGGACAATATAACCACAGTGTTCAGTGGAATTAATAGCAGCATTTGTACAACGTGTGAAAAAGAGAAAGGAAAGTGAAAGCTCTGTAGCCTTTATTCATAGAAAGGCAATTTTTAAAAATCACCCAGAAATGTGCAGCCTTGTGCATCTATTGTTTAATCCAACACTCTTCCAAAAATAGTTACACAGTGCCAGGCCCTATGCTTGGGGCTGGGAATGTAGCACATAGAACACAGTGCCTTCCAAACTGCAGGTGGCCATGAAGTCAATTAAAGAGTCATAATTGGCAAGTTTTCAAATGAAATAGAGGCCAGGCATAGTGACTTATGCCTGTAATTCCAGCACTTTGGGAAGCCGAGGCAGATGGATCACCTGAGGTCAGGAGTTCGAAACCAGCTGGCCAACATGGTAAAACCCCGTCTCTACTAAAAATATAAAAATCAGACAGGCATGATGGTGGGCACTTGTAGTCCCAGCTACTCAGGAGGCTGAGGCATGAGAGTCACTTGAACTCAGGAGGTGGAGGTTGCAATAAGCCGAGATCATGCCACTGCACTCTATTCTGGACAATGGAACGAGATGCTGTCTCAAAAAAAATAAAAAGAAAGAAAGAAATAGCAAATTCCACTTCTGGATACTCAGAGGAGTTGAAAGCAGGGACTTGGACAGATATTTGCACACCCATGTTCATAGCAGCATTATTCACAATAGCCAAGAGGTGGGAGCAACCTGAGTATCTACCGATGGATGAATGGTTAAACAAAATGTAGTCCATCCATAGGGTGGAACCTTATTTCATCCTAAAAAGGAAGGGAATTGTGATACATGCTATCAGAATGTATCAAGACACTATGCAGCATGAAATAAACCAGTCCCCAAAAGCACAAATATTCTATGACTCCACTTACGTGAAGTGCCTAGGGTTTTCAAATTCACAGAGACAGAAAGTGGAACAGTGATTGCCAGAGGCTGGGGAGAGGGAGGAATAGGAAGTGAGGCTTAATGGGTGCAGAGTTTCAGTTTGGAATGATGAAAAAGTTCTGCAGATGAATGGTGATGTTGGTAGAAGAACAATGTGAATATCCTCATGCTTTATAACTGTGCACTTAAAGATGGTTACAATGGTGACTTTTATGTCATGTGTGTACACACACACACACACACATATATCAGGGAGATATTTTATAGTCTCCATATGTTGCCCAGGCTGGAGTGCAGTGGCTATTCACAAGTGCTTTCAGAGCACACTAGAGCCTCCAGCTCCTGGGCTCAAAGGATCCTCCCTCCTCAGCCTCCCAAGCAGCTGAAACTACAGACACACACCACCATGCCTGGCTGTTGTGTATATTCTAACACAGTCTTTAACATGAAATGGAATAGACAATTTTGGAGTGCACTGAGCGTAGTAAGAACGAGTATTTGTGCTGGGAACATTGGTCTTTACTTAAAAGGTACCTACGTGTGCTGAGTTGCGATATATAATACAAGGCATTTCTTATTGTGGGTCACGGTCACAATCTAAGAGACATTTGGACATATAATAATTGTACAGATAAACGTATAAATACAAATTATAAGCGCCAAGGAACAAAGCTAGGTGGAAGGATTTCAAATTATTTCTGAGGCTCTGAACTGTACTAAGGAGGAAAAGAAGCTACCAGAACAGCCATGGACAGAACAAGGGGCGGCCACGTCAAGCAAGCTGTGGTAGGAGATTGGGAGGCCTGCTTGCATGGGACCTTGGAGAGCCTGTCAGGGGCTTCTGATTTTACTCTAAGAGCAGAGAAAAGTTGACCTTCAGTTAATATCATGGGTTTAATTGTGTCCTCCAAAAAATTCATCTGTTCAAGTCCTAACCGCCAGGACCTCAGAACGTGACCTTACTTAAAGATGGGACCTTTACAGATGTAATCAAGTTCAAATGAGGGCATTAGGCTGGGCCCGAATCCAATATGACTGGTGTCCTTATAAGAAGGGGAAATTTGGACAGAGATGCACACAGAGGGAAGGTAAAGTGAAGACATGGGGAGGAGGCATCCACCTATAAGCCAAGGAGAGGGGCCACAGAAGGATCCAGTCCTGCCCATAACTGGGTTTTAGACTTCTGACCTCCAGAACTGTGAGAAAAATAAATTCCTGTTGTTTCAGGCCTCCAGCTGGTGGCACATTCTTAAGGGAGTCTGAGCAGATCAATACACTTAATATAGAATCTCAGAGTCAATCCGGGTGTGGTGGCTCACGCCTGGAATCCCAGCACTTTGGGAGGCCGAGCCAGGCGGATCACCTGAGGTCAGGAGTTTGAGACCAGTCTGGCCAACATGGTGAAACCCCATCTCTACTAAAAATACAAAAATTAGACAGGCGTGGTGGTGGCATGGTGTCATGGTGGATGACAGGATGTCATCACAGCTACTCAAGAGGCTGAGGCAGGAGAATCGCTTGAACCCAGGAGGTAGAGGTTGCAGTGAGCCAAGATCGTGCCCACCACAATCCAGCCTGGGCAACAAGAGTAAGACTCTGTCTCAAAAAAAAAAAAAAAAAAAAAAAAAGAATCTCAAAGTCAAGAATTGGCTATTCCACAGATCACAGATGCAGCACCATTCACTACTCATATTAAAATATAAAATTTAGCTTCTCATGATAAAATTGTTACTCTACAAAATGAGAGGTAATCACTGATTCTAACAACCATAAGGGAACATTCAACTCTGTGGTCTCCAACCCATTTGCTGATGCAGCTGTCGTTTCTACAGCATCCCTGACAAATGGTCACTCTGCCCCTTTCAGTTCTGAAGCACTCCAATTATTAAAAAGATTGTTGTTTATTTTCATCCTAAATTGCCCTTGCCAAAGCATTCTTCACCAATCCTACTTTTGTCTGGTCAATTTCATCTCTCTCTGACCTGGTTCTGGCTTCTATCTCCTCTGGAACGTTGCAACAGTAGCCTGTGTCCTGGTTTACCCAGCCCTGCTTCATTACTCCAGGGTTAACTTACCCAAAGAGACGCTAACTGATGTCCTCTCATTCTCTGCTGCCTACCATATTAAGTGCAAACATCTTGGCGTGAACTTCAAGTCTGTCTGCGTTGCTGCTGCAAATGCCATCTTTGGCATTCAACACACCCCTGCCCCACTGTGCTCTCCGAAAACTCCACTTCACAACTCTCAGACGTGCCATGCACTTGAAGGCTTTGAACCTTGGCCAGTGCTGTGCCCTAGTCCTGAGTGCCCACCTCCCCTGCCTGCCAGGATAGGAGCTGCGCCATCAGCAGGGCCTCTACAGTCATGAGTACATCTGCCCTTGTGCCAGTCTGCTTTGCCTTGTGGGAACTTGTGTACAAGTCTGTCTCTCCTGGGAGATTGTATGCCCCTAATGCCCGTCATGCTTGACACAATGTTGAACGTAGTTGGCAGTGAGTAAATGCTGAGTGAACAAATGAACACTGGACAAAAGTGGTTGCCCATGACACATGATAGGCTTTCAAATGCCTGGAAGAGAACCCACATCTTCTCCAGGGTAACATTCTCCATTTCTTCCCTGTCCATCATGTGACATTGTTTCTAGACCCCTTGTCTGGAGAGATGTCCATCCCACCCAACCAGATCCTTTTATCCTGAATCCTGAAGATTCAGGTACTCAGAAAAGCATACAGTAACCTCAGAGCACTCCGACCTGGGTGGCATTTCCCTTTGGTAACTTGAATATTATAATTCTATTGATGCAACTGAAGCGTGTATTGATTTTTTTTTTTTTTTTTTTTGAGCAGCCAGGATGTGGACTATAGGCTCCATGTTGAACTTGCGGTCAATTATAAACCTATCAGTCTTCTAAAAATGAACTGCTATTTTGTACTGAGCTAATTGATATTTTAAAAATCAAATGACAAGATTTATCTTTACCCTTGTTAAATGCCATTTTGTTGGCTTCTGTCCATCATTTTAGCCAACCAAAATCTTGTAAACTCTTAAATCTGGCATTGTCATAGAAGTGAATGTGCCATAATGCACCCTTCAATGTCTCCTTCATCCTTATAATTGATCATCAGGTTAGCAGTGCGGGAGGGGTGCAGAGTCCTGTGTATGGCACTGGATGCCTGCCCAGCCACATCTCTATTGATCTGTTTCTCAGTGCTTTGGAAATACCTGTCTAACTAAAAATGAAATCACCCCAACCGTTCGTTCACCCAGCCTATTTTCTTCTTCTTTGTCCATAGGATTTTGTGAAGGAGCTTCGCCATTGCTTTGTAAATTTGGTCTGGTAACACAGAAAAAGAGGGAACGAGGTTGGTTTGGCTCTCAGGCGCCACTTTTCCTTCCAAGTGTTTACACACTAGCTCTTCAAAGATCTGTGAAAATTCTTGCTCAGAACCAATATTAATATCAAATGTATCATCTGTATTTTCCAGAATCCAACTTTTTCTGCTTTTTGGAAACTTATGACCTTTTTTCCCTTCCCAGTTTTCTGCGACTCCCATCTGGCAAAATTAGAGCTGGCTTGCTGAGGCCTGGAGAATGTATTCACGGTAACCGAACAGTCTCTTGCCATCTCTTGCCTTTCTTAGGCTCTTGGCAATTTCTCCCCAGGGATGTTTCTTCTATCCCTTCCAGTGTTAAGATTATTCTCCTGATTAGAGAAAAAGGAGGCTGGACGCAGTGGTTCACGCCTGTAATCCCAGCACTTTGGGCGGCCAAGGCAGGTGGATCACCTGAGGTCATGAGTTCGAGACCAGCCTGGCCAACATGGTGAAACCCCGTCTTTACTAAAGATAAAAAATTAACCAGTCATGGTGGCATGTGCTTGTAATCCTAGCTACTGGGGAGACTGAGGCAGGAGAATTGCTTGAACCTGGGAGGGGCACTCTAGCCTGGACAACGAGAGTGAAACTCCATTTGAAAAAAAAAAAAAAAGAAAAGAAAAAGAAAAAAAGAAAAAGCCTGCAGAGCGAAGTCCTAACCATGCAGACTGGCTTTCGGGGTCCTTCATGGCTCCCCTAGTTCTTCCGGTTCTTTGGCCCCTGTCAATCCCTCTGCTTTTCATTCCCCAAACACCCCACAATTGTCTGCCCCTGGGGCTTTGGTTGTGAGATTCCTGCTGTTGGGAATGTCCTTCCGCTCAGTCTGTGAGCTCCCTGGCCATGACCCTGGCTGGGAGCCTCACACAGGGATGCATCTCTACAGCTTATCTTATGAAGGCGAGACATTGTCAGCCTGACAAAGCCAGCTCCTTGTTTTCCCTTGTGTCGTCGGGCCTGGATGGGCTGGGATGGGGGAGAGGCACTGGCCGAGAAACAGCGCTATGTGATAAAGACGGCCTTATCAAGGGCCTCTCCAGCTTCGTTATCCTATTACACAATGTCAACACTGCAGAATCATGAACTTCAGACCCTTCCACAGATAATCTGTTAATAGTTCAAATGGATATGACAACTCTATTATCTAAGAAACCCAGTAGGCTATTTACCCAAAAGTGTTCCTAATGATTGGACTCTATCAAAAGAATTTACATATTTTGAAGTCTCTGAAGTGGGAAATTAAAAGCAATATTTGCTTGGCTAATTATTTTTAAAATGTCCTTGCAGGCCAGGCACAGTGGCTTACACCTGTTATCCCAGCACCTGAGGAGGCCAAGGTGGGCAGGTAGGTCCCTTGAACCCAGGAGTTTGAGACCAGCCTGGGCAACATGTTGAAAACTTGTCTCTATACAAAACACGAAAATTAGCCGAGCATGGTAGCATGTGCCTGTGGTCCCAGCTCCTCAGGGGGCTGAAAGGTGGGAAGATTGCTTGAGCCTGAGAGATCAAGGCTACAGTGAGCCGTGATCACGCCCCTGCACTCCAGCCTGGCCGACAAAGCAAGACCCTGTCCCAAAAAAAAGAAAAAGTACTTGCATTTAGGAAACCTGATGTTGTAATTGTCTCTAATTCCTACAATGGTGCAGACACCACAGTAGATTACACATGAATTTCCAACTGTAGCATCTCCACCAATCAATGGGATTTCCAGGGTATTTTGTTCATTCACTCCATCGTGTTGCCTGTA
The DNA here is from genome assembly GCF_007565055.1 of Rhinopithecus roxellana. Lineage (NCBI taxonomy): Eukaryota > Metazoa > Chordata > Mammalia > Primates > Cercopithecidae > Rhinopithecus > Rhinopithecus roxellana. Next base: position 158,339,568 of record NC_044553.1, on the reverse strand, counting down.
AGGTTTTATGGCAATTCCTGGCATGCCACAGGCTAACCACAGAGCAAATAAGCTAATATTAGAGCAACCACTCATCCCAGAGGGCCTGGGACAGCCGGGTTTAGGCCTTTGTCCTGGGTGCTCATTAACAGTACTCCTCTGAGGCCAGAAACAGTGGCTCATGCCTATAATCCCAGCACTTTGGGAGGCTGAGGAGGGCAGATCACGAGGTCAGGAGATCGAGACCATCCTGCCAACGTGGTGAAACCGCTTCTTTACTAGAAACACAAATATTAGCCTGGCGTGGAGGCACACACCTGTTGTCCCAGCTACTCAGGAGGCTGAGGCAGGAGAATCACTTGAACCCAGGAGGTGGAGGTTGCAGTGAGCCGAGATCACGCCACTGCACTCCAGCCTGGGTGACAGAGCAACTCTGTCTAAAAAAAAAAAAAAAAAAAAAAAAATTATCCCTTTAACTCAGGAAAGTATTCTGGTTTGGATGATAAATTGTATGGCCATCCTAGTTAATAAAGATTTAGAATCTTTCCAAAGTGTGCATTGAAAGAAGATTATCTAGATTGATACAGGTTATGCTTCAAATGCTATCATAAGCTGCCTTACAATATCAAAGTTACAAGAAATAAAAAGAAATGGCCAGAAACCTGGATTTGTATCAGGAAAGTCCAGGAAAAGGCCCACTACTGAGGCTTGCCTGGTCCCCCCCATCATCTCCTTCATAGGCTTTTCCATCCTGGTGTTCTAGAGATGCTGCACTTCTTCCTAATTAATGGGGGGTCCAGGAACTCTTGCACATATTTTTGCCATGGTCCCAGGACTCCAGCTGCACCAGAGAGTCGGGCAAAGGTCCTCAGTGTCCTTCTGGAAGTCGACTCGATAAGAAGTTGCTCCCCTACCTCCCTCACAGGCTTGGTCACCGGTTCTTCGTCACAGACAGTTGCTGAGAACTGACCCTGGGCTCACACATTTCACCACACTGAGTGCCCCTGTTGTGCCAGGAACAGGAGACACAATGGGGAACAGTGCACCATCCCATGCCCAAGGGTCTCACAGCCCAGAGGGGAGCAAACACGCTGTAGGTTACACTCACACAGGCCCCCAGTCACCATCAGGTGCTGGCTTCAGTCCCTGCTGCAAGCCTAGCTGGTACTGCCTGCACCTTGCATGTAAGGAAACTCCCTAGGACCAGAGGGGCAGGGGCCTGGCCTGAGGTCACGACGTTGGTAAATGGTAGAGCTGGGATTTAAATCCAGGCCTGTCAGGCCCAAGCCCTCACTTTTCTGCTTTGAGCAGCCACCTCTTCAACAGAAGATGCAATAAGAGAGCTGGTGGGGGTGGAGGGCTTGGGGAAGGAAGGCGTGGGGAAGGGCAGATTCTACCCAAGCATGCAAGCTGACACCCTGGCTGGGGACAGGTGGGATAACGGTTCCCTACGATATGGTGGGGCCGCAGGCCTCCTGCTGTGGGTGCAGACCCAGGTTTAGCTGTGCTTGCCCCACAAGGCATATTTGGAAAGTGTTTGTTGCTTGGGTTTGGGACCAATAGACACATGGGAATTACTGAACCCCCAGGGGCAGTGGCGAACTGAGGAGTCCAGAAGTCAAAAGCAGGGGAGCATACCTCCAGCCTTAATGGGTCTGGAAGATGAGAGGTATGGAGAGGAGGCAGGAAAGAGGCTAGAAATGCATACTCAGTATGTCTGGAAACTGATGAGACACCCAGCTCTGTTAACATCAAAGAGGGGACAGGGAGCTCAAACTGAAAGCATCTGGCCCCATTGCAGCAAGCCTGGGACTCCACACTAATGGGCTGGGCTTAGTCTATGGGCAATGGGAGCCCCTTGGAAGCCACAGAATTAGGACTGTGCTTCAGGAAGACTGATGGGCAGTGCACATACCTGGGCCAGGGGACACGAGGCATGAAGACAAACTAGTGGGACCTGTTCCAGGTGAGGTGATATGAGCCTGGGTTGGGCTGGCAGCCATCCTCCCAGTCACGGGGTGGGGAGCTGGCCCGCCAGACCACACCGCTGATGCAGAAGAAGCCAAGGGAGGATCTGGGGTCTAGAGGGCAGGAGTGGCAGGCAGTGTGGGAATCAGGAAGTGAGTGCAGGGGGAGGGCACGCCCTTAGCAGTGAGGATGCCACGCAGCATGGGAGGCACCCCCCATGAGCAAGGGCAGGGCCTTAGGGCTAGAACTGGCTAGGAAACAGGTGGTGGGGGAGGAGAAAGGCACTGGGAAACCCACCTGAGGGGGTGGTGTCAGGAGGGGAAGAGCCAAGCACGCTAGATGGGAGGAGGAAAGAATTAGAAGCTGGGGACGAGTGAAGGAGAAGGGAGGCAGCCAGTGGAACAGGCATCCAGAGGACTGAGCTGGACCCAAGCAGTATACGGGGGCGGGGGCGGGTGTCCTTGGAAAGAAGGAGAGATGCTTCATCACCCGGGAGAGGAAGGTTAAAGGATGAGGTAGATGAAATGCCATAGGAAATGTGAGGCTTCAACCATTCATTCTACAAGCACAGGTGTTGCTTAACGACAGGATACGTCCTAAGAACTATGCTGTTACGTAATTTCATTGTTGTGCGAGCATCGTAGAGTTCACTTACACAAGCCTAGATGGTACAGCCCACTACACACTTAGGCTACATGGTACAGCCCATTGCTCCTAGGGTGCAAACCTGCATGACAGGTTGCTGTACTGAATATCATAGGCAACTATAATACAATGGTAAGTATTTGTGAATGTAAACATCTCTAAACAAATAAAAGGTATACTAAAAATACAGTGTCATAACCTTATGGGACCACCATCATACGTGCAGTCCATCACTGACCCACTCATCATGATGCGGCACATGACCACTTCTTGGCAACATAAGCATTCTTGTTAACAGGAAGCTCTATCAGCGCCTTTCCAGGGAAAGGTGGTGGCTGGAGTATTGAGTTTGCCTCGGCTCCTCATACCCACAGGACAGAGAGGATGGAAGAGAAACAACCTCCATACTACTTCAAACTGGAAAATAGGAAAAGGGGGATACAGTCTCATCTGCCCCAGACAAGCTGAACTCAAAGGCAGCAAGCGTGGGCAGCCAAGGAGCAACTACTTCCCCCACAGAGAACCCCCAAAGGCTTAGGAATGGGCAGGACCAGGTACCTCTCACAGTAGGGGCACAAGAGGATGTGCTTAAGAAACTGCTGTGGACCGAACTGTGCTCCCTTCCAAATTCATACACTGAAAACCCAACCCCCAATGTGACTGTATTTAGAGATGAGTACTTTAGGAAGTAATTAAGGTTAAACGAGGTCTTAAGGGCGAGGCCCTGATCTGTTAGGATTGGTGACCTTATAAAAAGGGAGCGAGAGATATATATTTCTTGCTTTCTCTCTGCCATGTGAGGACACAGCAAGAAGGTGGCAGTCTGCAAGCCAGGAAGAGAGGCCTCACCAGGAACCAACCATGCTGGCACCCTGACTAGACTTCAAGCCTCCAGAATACTGAGGAATACATTTCTGTTGTTTGAGCCACCCAGTCTACGGTCTATGGTATTTTGCTATGGCAGCCCAAGGTGACTAAGACAGAAGCAGATAGATTCCTCCCCAGTCTCCTGCCTTTTCCTGTGAAGATTGGAGTTTCAATCTGTTAAATAGGTGAACCAAGGGGTTCTCTACACAAAGGCATACCAGAGGGGAGGGGAAGCATCCTGAAGATGGCAAATAAATGATAGCCTGATCTGAACGATGATACCTCACCCCAGCTCCTTTCCACCCTCAGCTCGCAGAAAATTGGCAGCCAGGGGTCTGCTGTCCAGGCAAGAGAGTGGAAGGACCTTTCTTAGGGAATATGACAAAGTCTTGTGGAAAGACCTAGAGGTTGGGCAGGTTGGGAAATAGAGTGAAGTTCGCCTGTTGACAGGTCTCGTCTGTAGACTCAGGGCTTGCAGGTAGCGTTTGAATGTCCCCCCTCTAAGATTTGAATGGAGAGCCAAGAATCTGAACATTTGATAAAACATAAAAGTCACAAAAAATGGTAGAATGAGGGGGTATGAGGAAACAGACAACACAGAGAACAGAAGGAAATAAAACTATTATTTATATCCTCATAGGTCAAAGTTATTGCATCCATGAAACAAGAATGCTATTTATAAAATTAGATGATAAAACGTCTTTGAAAATTAAAAATATGGCCATAGAAATACAATCCCCACAGCAATGTCTACTGATAGAGTTGAAGAAACCTCCCAGAAAAATAGAACAAAAAAGACAAAGCTACACAGAATATAGTAGGAAAAAAATGAGATATCATATTGGGAAGTTCAGCATCTGAATAACAAGTTTCAGGAAGAGAAAAATGAAGAAAATAGAGGAAGGGAAATCATCAAAGAAATAATTCAAGAAAATTTTCCAAAACAAAGAAACATGACACATGAATTTCTAGATTGAAAGAGCCTGAGTGCCCAGCACATTGGAGGAAAAACAAAACAAAACACCACCACTAAATGTTATTTATACTCACCAAATGTTATATCCATCAGATATTATATGCACCAAATGTTTTAGAACATTGAGGATAGGAAAACATTCAAAAAGCTTCCAGAGAGAAACAACAGTCTCAGACAAAGAATTAAGAATTAGAATGACATTGGAATTCTAAACAGTAATGATATGAGCTAGAAAACAACAGATAAATGCAAAGAATAAATTTTTGAGGGAAAAATTGCTTTAACCTATAATTAAAGACCCAGATGCACCATCAAATCATGTGTGCAAGTGGAATAAAGACATTTCTAGTCACACGAGGTCTCAGAAACTTAGCTCTTCTGTGCCTCCTTTCTCAGGAAGCTACTGCAGGATGTGCTCCACCAAAATGAGGAAGTTGCCAAGAAAAATTACATGGGATTCAGAAAACAAGGAATCAGCACAAGAGAGAGATAAAAGGAATCCCCAGGAAGTAGATGGACAGTAACAATCATGCTAACAGGCAGCCAGTCCAGACTGCAGTGGGAGAACAGAGGCTCTGGAGAAATGCCATCAAGAAGCTGAAATTAGAAGCTGTCAGAAAGAGATCTGCATATAAGGCAGAATAGTTGGGGATGACTTAGTGAATGATACATGGAAAATAGAAGACAGTAATTTACTACAGGAAAAATAAAAAAAATTTCTAAGAAAGGAAATTCAATCATACAGTATGGCTTAACTTTGAGTAGTGTTTCATAGTCATAGTAATATAAACACACACTGGCCAAATTTTAAAATTCTGACGTGACTATATTAGGAAGAGGAAGGGTATGTATTCACATGTGAGTATGGAGTAAGCGATGTGAGTGAGAACTAAATCTTCATCTTCCTGGCGGGACATTAGCAGATTAAAAAATGCCTGTCCCAGACCTTTTTAAATTGGTGCCTTTCAAATTGGTGGCTCATGCCTGTAATCCTAACACTTTATGAGGCTGAGGCAGTTGAGCCCAGGAGTTGAAGACCAGCTTTGGCAACATAGTGAGACCCTGTCTCTATAAAATAAAATAAAGAGGCAAAAATTAGCCAGGCATGGTGGTGTGTGCCTGTAGTCTCAGCTGCTCAGGAGGCTGAAGGGAGAGGATCACTGCAGCAAGCCTCAACCTGGGCAACAGAGCATGAGCCTGTTTCAAAACAAAAAACAAAACAAAACAAAACCCCCCACAAAAGTGCTTGGACTTGGACAATCAGGAAGTAGCAGTTTATGCATGTTATTTCAAGAAAGGTAAAGGCAGCAGGCGTGGTGGCTTATGCTTCTAATCCCAGCATTTTTGGAGGCCAAGGTGGGCAGATTGCCTGAGGTCAGGAGTTTGAGACAAGCCTGGCCAACGTGGTGAAACCTCGTCTCTACTAAAAATACAAAAATTAGCTGGGCATGGTGGCAGGCAGCTGTAATTCCAGCTACTAGGGAGGCTGAGGCAGGAGAATCGCTTGAATCTGGGATGCAGAAGTTGCAGTGAGCCAGGATCGTGCCACTGCACTGCAGCCTGGGCGACAGCGGAAGACTCCTCTCAAACAAACAAACAAAAACAAACAAACAAACAAAGAAAGGTGAAGGCATACCGAAAGGCAAGGATAACATATTTGGAAGTGGTAACTGCTTCCTGGAGGAGGGAAGAACACTAGGGGTGGTGTGGGAAATGAGGGGAGGGAACTGCAACTTCTTTGTCTTAAGCCTTGTAGAACTGTTTGATTTTTTTTTTTTTTTTTTCTGAGATGGAGATTTGCTTTGTCGCCCAGGCTAGAGTGCAGTGGTGCAATCTCAGCTCACTGCAATCTCCGCCTCCCAGGTTCAAGCAATTCTCCTGCCTCAGCCTCCTGAGTAGCTAGGATTACAGGCACATGCCACACGCCCGGCTAATTTTTGTATTTTTAGTAGAGACAGGGTTTCATCATGTTGGTCAGGCTGGTCTCGAACTCCTGATCTCGTGATCCACCCACCTCAGTCTCCCAAAGTGCTGGGATGACAAGCGTGAGCCACCGTGCCTGGCCTGTTTTTTTTTCTTTTTTTTCTTTTTTTTTTTGAGACGGAGTCCCGCTCTGTCCCCCGGGCTAGAGTGCAGTGGCCCGATCTCAGCTCACTGCAAGCTCCGTCTCCCGGGTTCACGCCATTCTCCTGCCTCAGCCTCCTGAGTAGCTGGGACTACAGGCGCCCGCCACCTCGCCCGGCTAGTTTTTTTGTATTTTTTTAGTAGAGACAGGGTTTCACTGTGTTAGCCAGGATGGTCTCGATCTCCTGACCTCGTGATCTGCCCGTCTTGGCCTCCCAAAGTGCTGGGATTACAGGCTTGAGCCACTGCGCCCGACCTTCTTTTTTTTTTTTTTTTTTTTGAGACGTAGTCTCGCTCTGTCACCCAGGCTGGAGTGTAGTGGTGCGATCTCAGCTCAGTGCAAGCTCTGGTCTCCCAGGTTCACGCCACTCTCCTGCCTCAGCCTCCCCAGTAGCTGGGACTACAGGCGCCCGCCACCACGCATGGCTAATTTTTAGTATTTTTAGTAGAGGTGGGGTTTCACTGTGTTAGCCAGGATGGTCTCAATCTCCTGACCTCGTGATCCACCTGCCTCAGCCTCCCAAATTGCGAGGATTACAGGCGTGAGCCATTGCGCCCGGCCTGTTTGATTTTTTTTAAGTACTTGCAGTCCATAACTGATAAATTTAAATTAAGCTTAAAATCATGTACATTTTAGTCTTTCTTCTTGAGCTCCCATTTATTGATGTGTTCTCAGTTTGTTCATTCATTCATTCACTCTACAAACATTTGCTGTGAGTCTTCTGTGGGTTGGCTGCTGGGACAGCTGAAGAGGAAATCTCAATTCCTGCTCAGACAGGACCTTTCCTTTTAATAAGAAAAACTTCAAGGAGGTTAAAGTTCTATTTGCCTTTTACTTTATTTTGTGTGGTAGCTGAGTTTCTGAAGAACTCTCAATTCTATGTTTGAAATCAGTTGAGGTCTTGGGACAACAGTGGTTGAAGCTCAGATTTAAAGTGTTCCTATGACAAATCCATCAGGAAAAAAACTCTGCACAATATATGAATATGTAATCTATGTCTTCTTATATTGGCCACTCTGGTGAGAAATCGATGTGGCTGTAAGAAAGGTAGCTGAAGAACAAACTTTCGGGAAGCATATCGCCATTTGAGAAGAGATCACACCACTGAACTCCAGCCTGGGTGAGAGAGAGATACTCTGTTTCTTCTCTTTTTTTTTTGAGACGGAGTCTCGCTCTGTTGCCCAGGCTGGAGTGCAATGGCCCGATCTTGGCTCACTGCAAGCTCCGCCTCCTGGGTTCAAGCCATTCTCCTGCCTCAGCCTCCCAAGTAGCTGGGACTACAGGCACCCGTCACCACGCCCGGCTAATTTTTTGTATTTTTAGTAGAGACGGGGTTTCACCATATTGGCCAGGCTGGTCTTGCGCTCCCAACCCCTCAGGTGATCCACCCAATTTGGCCTCCCAGAATGCTGGGATTATAGGCATGAGCCCCACGCCCAGCCAGTTTCACAGGTTTTGGTATTTCCTCCATTTATAACAAATATAATTGCTTCCTTTCAACTTCATCTGTAAGGGCTCTGAGGAGAATCTCTTCTATATATTTAATCTATGAATGGCTGTGTTACCTGCTAAGATTTCATTTTTTCTTGTGGGACATTTTATTGCACCATTTTAAAATAGCAGGAAAATATTCTTAAAAGATAGCCTTAGTTTTGAAAAATCATGTTTTAGTTGGAACAATATAAACATAAACTGTATCATGAAACTGTGCTGTGAAAATCCTCCTTCTCTAAATATTATTCTTTTTTTTTTGAGACAGAGTCTCGCTCTGCCGCCCAGGCTGGAGTGCTATGGCCGGATCTCAGCTCACTGCAAGCTCCGCCTCCCGGGTTCACGCCATTCTCCTGCCTCAGCCTCCCGAGTAGCTGGGACTACAGGCGCCCACCACCTCGCCCGGCTAGTTTTTTGTATTTTTTAGTAGAGACGGGGTTTCACCGTGTTAGCCGGGATGGTCTCGATCTCCTGACCTCGTGATCCGCCCGTCTCGGCCTCCCAAAGTGCTGGGATTACAGGCTTGAGCCACCGCGCCCGGCCTAAATATTATTCTTGTATCAAAACTATTAATGTTCTTATAATGGGTCCTGGATGAATCTACAAAATGTTTTATTCAAGGTCCTTGAAATGACTTTGAATTGCTCTCCCAATACTGTCATTACACAAAGGAGAGAAGAAGCTAATAAGTTGTATGCATGTCTTAGGCATGCCTTTCAAATTGGTGCAAAAATCATGTGCAGTAAAATACATATCATAGTCATGAAAACGCAGCTTCCACATGGCGGCTGGGCCAGTCTCTAAAACACAACTCTAACACAATCACTCTCCAGATCAAAAGCCCCTGGGTTCCCTGTTGCCCGGCATGAGGAGTAAGCCCAGCCCGTGGGCCTCCGTCATGGTGCCGGGTCAACCTTGCTAGCGTGGGATCTGTCACGTCCGTCCGTGCCTCAGCCTACTTGCCTGTGAAGTGAAGCACTTGCTGTACTCTGGGTCTGCCTCACTCTTTCCATCACACATCTTAAGTGTCCCTTCCCGCTGCTCCACATTTCCCAAGTCACCACCTCTCAAGTTCATCTCAAATGCCACTGTTCTGGGAGCTGGCTCTTCCCTCCCTGCCATATGCCCTATCTCCCTCCTCTGAACGCCTCAGTACCTAGTACTTGTCCAGGTCTGTGGCAGTCCTCTGTGGCCTTGCCTAGTTCACCTACTGAGCTCTGTACTCCCTGAGAACAAAGATCGGATCCCTCCTGGATGCTCTGTAATTAGGAAACAGATTTGACTTGAAGACATAGCCTTATGCCTATTTCAAGGCTCCTGTAACTTTTCAAGAAGGCTGTGATGCTCTGCCTCTGTGTCCTGGGCAGTGCGCCAGCAAACTCATTCCTAATTACATAACAGTATTCAAATGCGTGTCAGTATGAAAAGAGGAATCAGCTCTATTTTGTATCTTTTTTTTTTAAACAGAAAAGCTTTTTTCTGATCACTGGACTACTTTCCATTTTAAGCTAATTAGTAAATTGCATTTTTGGCTCTTTAACTGGCTAGGTTAAATTTAGCTCATCTTTTCCCTTAAAGTCAAGCTGTCAGTGGGTTTTGCAATTAAAATTTCCACTCTCAACTTTCATTCTCATTCAAGAGGATGCTGGCAAGCCACCCCCTCCTTCTGCCCTTCCTTCCTTAAGCTTCTCCCCTACTCAAGGCTTCACACGGACATGGGAAAATGGCCCCTTACCCCTACAGCTGCAGGGCACTACAAGCATGGCCCTCACCAGCAGGCCGGGTGTCCGCTCAAGGGTGCACACGTCGCTCAGCCACGCCACTGAGCACCCAGCCTATCCCAGTGGAGCTATTGAAAATATGCAGCATCCTATGTGGCCAGGACTAGAGCAGGGGCTTGGAGGGCCCCTGCCATGCCAAGCATGAACCCTTGAGTGGGTGGATATGGGAAGGTCTGAGGAGTCCCAGAGGAGGGGGGTGGGGAAGGAAAAAGGGTACACTCGGGAAGCATCGAGGATAGGGCAACATTACAGAAATACTGGGCATTACAGAAACATTTGCATCTTTTAACAATTGCCATGGCCAAACCAGGGTATTCCAGCTGACTCTGGGCCCTGCCAGGTCCCAGAGCTGCCTAAGAACAACATGGTGAGGAGCGGGGATGTGGGTTAGGGTGGAGGTCACAAGGCCACCCTGTCGCTGTGACCAGAGTCATTCTAGAGCCCGGGAAAGTCCCCCCATGCCTAGAATCCTGCTTCTCATCTCCAACCCCTCTGCTCTTTACTTGGAGCTCTCTGTCATCCTCCCTCCTTCCCTGACTCCCCTGGAGTCCTGCCGAGGGCTCTTCTCCTGACCCAGGCTCTTTCTGCCCACCCCCAAGTGTGGTTCAGAGACCCCCCACCCCTGGCCCAGTACCCCAGCCCCTCAGTAGGACAGACTGAGGGAGGGAGTGGGGGAAGATGCTCACCCGGCTGTCGTGAAGCAGAAGACAAGAGGCCAGGCCTCCCCTGTGTGAGCCGCCAGCCGCCCCTCCTCCGAGGGGAGATGGGGAGACAGAGGCTGGCTTTATGAGCAGAGCGCTGGTATCCCACTCCCCTCGTGGCCATTAAGCAAGATGGGCTGGGGCTTTCCAAGAAGAGAGAAGGAGGCATCCATTATGCAGGCTCTAATGAGTCTCAGGTCCCAGGTCTCTGAGGACGTGGGAAGGGCCAGGGACAGGAAGCGTTGCCCACCTCAGCCTGGCTGCTCCTCTGCCTATCCAGGCTCCTGCTTTCTGCCACAGGATCCTGCGCATCTGGGTGATGGCAAGTAGGGCAGACGGGGCGCCCCAGGGGGACGGCTGCAGTTAGTGAAATGAGCTCCGTGACCTGGGAGTTCTGCAGAGCACAGGGGTTCCGGAAGCAAGTGCCTGCCTCTTTGTAGTCAGACGGCATTTTGATGGAGAATTGCCTGGGGAAAAACTGGAAAACCTTCTTCCTTTTCCAGCGGCAGGTCCTGGGCAATGTCCACCCCTCTCTGGGCCTGAGGCAGGTAGATTCTGGGACCTCCTGGGGTCTTTACAGCCTGGGCTCCGGTGGCCCTAGCTGTGCGGGAGGCTCCCCAATGCCTGTCTACGGAATAGTGAGGAAAATGTAGAGGGAGTTTGTCATGAAATAAAATGTATTTTAATTTCAGAACTTAGGCTTATTCTGAGATTGTGCATCTGGCATTGGTGATAAAGTAGCCTTGCTTTTATGAAATGATGCCCAGAGTAGATGGTTATTACTTTTGAGTGTGTTTATTTACCAAAACAAAAAGTTGGCATGTGCAGGGTGTGTGGGGAGGTGTGAAAGTCTGTGAATCACTGTTTAGCCCCGAGGCCTGAGCCATGAAGGACCGTGGGCTTTGGTGGCTGTAAGCCTCAGAGGGGTGTGGAGGAGGAGAGAACACAGTCACGCACCCCATCTGTAGGAACCTTTCTGTGGGGATGGCCTGTGATCGCTCTGCACCCAGGATGTTCAAGATGCAAAGCCTTCTGAACCATGGACAGGGAAGGGAGAAAGTCTTGTATTTTATTCGTTCAAGGGGCTCTTACAGTCACAGAACCTGCTCCTTGTCTGCCAAGCATCAGAGCACCATGGGTCAAACAGTGCGTTGTGACCCACTAATGGGTCATAAAATCAATTTAGCAGGGACTGAGACAAGCATTGTTCAAACGAAATGTTGTGAAATATAGCAGAAAATATGAGAATTATGTTAATGCTATATGTAGATATGAAATAGAGCAAGTATTGATTCACTAACCATTTGCTCCACTCCTGGTATAAAGCAATAAAAGTCCTAAAAACCTCCTGCAGACAACACAAATGCTACACAAAATAATACAAAACAATGCCTGGAGGGCTTTGGAGAGTTGACAAAAGCAGGCAGGCTTTGGAGCAATGTCCAAACCTAGGGACAGGAATCACCCCACAGGGGTGAGTTTCGCATTTTCACAGCTCTGTCCTAAGCGCAGCCCCATGTGTGGTGGTGGCACGAGGTGACCACGTCCCGGTAGAAAATCTGTTGTCTGGACAGAGGAAGCAAGAGAAGAAGCCCTGGACAACCACGGTTACTAGAGAATGGGGAGAAACCCAAGAAAAGAGGTAGCCAGAGAAGGGGAACCCCAAATTTAGCATGTAAACTCTGCCCAACTCTCTGACTGGCTCCCAAACACACAGCTTGCAAGGCATATTAAAAGCAGTCTGGCCAGACATGGTGGCTCAAGCCTGTAATCCCAGCACTTTGGAGGCCTCTCTGCTTCCTGGGTTCAAGCGATTCTCCTGCCTCAGACTCCCGAGTAGCTGGGACTACAGGTGTGTGCCACCACACCTGGCTAATTTTTGTACTTTTTAGTAGAGTTGGGGCTTCACATGTTGGCCAGATGGTCTCCATCTCCTGACCTCATGATCTGCCCGCCTTGGCCTCCCAAAGTCTTGGGGTTACAGGCGTGAGTCACTGCGCCTGGCCAATCCCGCTTTACAAAGAACTAAGGCTTGGAGAGAAATAGTCTTGCCTAAAGTCAATGACTAGCAAATGCTGGAGCCAGGACCAGACCTGACCCATGCTCCCTCTCGGTTGTAGTAAGCTCTGGTTCATGGAACCCAGCTCTTCTCCTTAAAATAGGAACTTATAGCCCACTTTTCAGCAGAAGCCAAATCTCATTTCTGTGAAATAAGAAGTAATCCCTGAAGTTTCTCACTGTGCCTTCTTCTCACACAGTCACCATGGCGATGGAAAAATATTATGCGGTGGGGGAATTATGGGACTATGATTCAGCAGGGCCAGCAAGAGGACCTTTGGAAAATGGTGACTCCCAGTGGACACGCTTCATTTTCAAAGCCAACACTCCAGGATGATGGATTGCACTTTGCTTCCTATAGAAGCCCGGTGGCCAGCCTCTCTCCATTAGCGGCCGACCCTCTCTCTCCAAGCAAACATTTTTCTTACAAGAAAAGCATTGGTCATTTATTACCATGATTGCTGCTTGGCAACATGGAATTGTGGAAATCAGCGGGCTTCGTTAAATTTTAAACATTTTTCCTTGCCAAGTGAAACAAATTACTGATGTTGATTTGGGAGGACATTTAACATTTTCCAAGAGAATTTCAATGATGAAGAGTGCAAACCTGGTTTTTAAGACTAGAATGGTGGAGCTGTTCATTTGACATTAAATAATGCTGGAATACAATGGTCTTCTTAAGCTGCTGTTGGGAAGCCCCCCTAAAATAGCTAGTTGGTCTATGTGTGATAGAAACATACCAACTGAGGTCTTCAAAAAAATTAAAAATTAGGCTGGATGTGGTGGCTCATGCCTGAAATCCCAGCACTTTGGGAGGCAGAGGTGGGTGGATCCCCTAAGATCAGGAGTTCAAGACCAACCTGGCCCACATAGTGAAACCCCGTGTCTACTAAAAATACAAAAATTAGCTGGCGTGGTGGTGGGCACCTCTAATCCCAGCTACTCAGGAGGCTGAGGCAGGAGCATTGCTTGAACCCACGAGGCAGAGGTTGCAGCGAGCCGAGATCGCGCCACTGCACTCCAGCCTGGGCAACAGAGTAAGACTCTGTCTCAAAAAAAAAAAAGTAAAACTTTAATTTCCATAGGATCCAGCAATTGCGCTTTTGAGTCTACACCCAAAAGAATAGAAAGCAGAGGCTCAGATAGGTGTTTGCACACCCATCTTCATAGTAGCATCATTCACAATAGACAAAAGGTGGAAACAGCCTAAGTGTTCATTGATGGATGAATGGGTAAGTAGTAAATAAAATGTAGTAACCATTTTATTAACCATTAATCATTAATCATGAATGTGTAAGTAGTAAATAAAATGTGGTAACCATTTTATTAACCATTAATTATTAATCATTAATCCAGGCCAGCCGCGGTGGCTCATGCCTATAATTCCAGCACTTTGGGAGGCCAAGGCGAGTGGATCACTTGAGGCTGGGGGTTCAAGACCAGCGTGGTCAACATGTGGAAACCACGTCTCTACTAAAAATACAAAAATTACCTGGGTATGGTGGTGCACGCCTGTAATCCCAGTTACTTGGGAGGCTGAGGCATGAGAATCACCTGTGTCTAGGAGGCAGAGGTTGCAGTGAGCCGGCATCACATCACTGCAACTTCAGCCTGGACAAAAGAGTCAGATTCTGTCTCAAAAAAAAAAAAAAAAAAAAAAGCATAGCATACCGTAAATCTATACAATGTAATATTTTTAACTTTAAAGGAAGAAAATTCTGACACGTTACAACATGGAAGAACCTTGACCTTGAGGATATATAAATGAAATAAACCAGAAATAAAAGGACAAATACTTATGATTACACTCACAGTACGTACCTAGAGCAGTCAAATTCATAGAGACAAAAAGTAGATTGGTGGTTGCCAGGGGCTTGGCATGGTCGGGGGGAGGTTATTGTTTAATGGGCACAGAGTTTCCACTTGGCAAGATGAAATGGACTCTGGAGATGGATGGGAGTGAGGGCTGCACAACAATGTGAATGTACTAATCCACCCAACTGCATACTTAAAACGGTTAGGACAGGCTGAGCACGCCTATCTTACATGCCTATAATCCCAGCACTTTGGGAGGCCGAGACTGGAGCATCACTTGAGCCCAGGAGTTCGACACCAGTCTGGGCAATGTAAGAAGACCCCATGTCTACAAAGTAAAGAAAAAAAATTAGCTGGGCATAGTGGTGCTCGCCTGTGGTCCCAGCTACTCAGGAGACTGAGGTGGGAGGATCGCTTGAGCCCAGGAGGTTGAGGCTGCAGTGAGCCATGATTGTGCCACTGCACTCCAGCTTGGGCAACAGAGTAAGACCTGTCTCAAAAACAACAACAACAAAAAACGATTAAGATAGTAAACTTTGTTATGTATTTTACTATAGTTAAAAACAACACTGACTGAGGAATGGGCAGGACAGTGGTTTGGGTGTCCCTGTACACTGACTTGGACCTACTCCTGGCCATGCCAAAAGTCTGTCAAGAAACTGTATCACATCCTGCACCAAGTTCCTGTGGTTCAGTGGCTGTGTGGAGCCCACCCTGCTGCTTCTATGCCTGGGCTGGAGTTTGGGACTTTCCTTCTCATCCACCTTCTTCTCTCCTTGC
The DNA here is from genome assembly GCF_007565055.1 of Rhinopithecus roxellana. Lineage (NCBI taxonomy): Eukaryota > Metazoa > Chordata > Mammalia > Primates > Cercopithecidae > Rhinopithecus > Rhinopithecus roxellana. Next base: position 158,324,382 of record NC_044553.1, on the reverse strand, counting down.
AGCGGCACCTCCAGGAAGCCTGCCCTGACGCTCCTTGGCCTTCATCTGTTCGCAAACTTGCACGCTCCACTAGACCATCAATGCACAGAGCTCACTGCTGAAAGCCTGCCCTTGAGACCAGCAGCATCCGCCAAACCTGGGAGCTTATCAGAAATGCATATCACCCAGGGAGACTTCAGTGGGGAAGACCAGCCCAGGGCTCTGCCTTGGCCAGGAGGGTGGCCAGGGAAGTGGAGTGGAGGCTGAAGAGGGCAGCTGAATTCCAGCCCCACCTGGCACCATCTGTGTGACCTTGGGCAAATCGCTTAGCCTCTCTGAGCTGCACTTCCCTCATCCGTAAAATTGCAGGGCTGCTGCAAGAAGGAAGGAGAACAACCCAGGTGAAGAGCTGCTGTGAGACCTCTGTGAGCTGGGGGAGGAGGAAAGAGGAGAACAGCTCTGGAGCCACCTGGCCCAATGTCCTCATGGGAGAGTGAGCCACACAGAGAGGGCAGTGAAAAGAGGAAGGTCACACAGCAAGTCAGCGGTGGCCTGGGACTAGCGGGCATCTCCACTGCCCCCACTCACTGGTACCAGGGCTCCTCAGCCTGCAGACAACTGTCTTCTCCTCCAGAAGCACTTGAGGTCCTCAGCTTCCTGGCAGTGCCAGCAAGAAGCAAAGGGCAGCCCCAGCACACCCCCAGCTGCCTTCCAAAGAAGCCTTCACAGGTCATGAACCTCTCAGAACACAAATTTCCTGCAGGCCCCGGCTCCTCCAGAGCTGTCCCCAAACTTGCATGGCAGAGGTGGGTTTGGTGATTTGGATTAGGGTCCTCCCGGTGCTCCCTGCTGCCCTGAGAGCCAGCCCATGTAATCATCCATGCTCGTGTTTATTGCACAACTGTGCTGAGGTCAGAGAGGTGAGGGATGTAAAAAGTGAAATCAATCGAAACACCATGCAGCATAGCTGAGGATCTAGAGAGGTTATTGCAGTGATGAGGACAATAACGCGACCACAAGCTCGTTGGGCATGAGTCTAAGCACTCCTCATGCTTCCGCAGTGATTCCTACAAATAATTTCAGGAAGCCTTGCTGAGGGCTGGTGGGGCCTGGCTGGTCCTGTTTGTCATTTAGCCTCTCCCCACCTTATCGCCAGGGGTAGTGTCCCGCCTTGTGAAGGTACCAAATACCTTGTCAAGGTGCCTGAGTGTGCTGCTATGAAGAGGGTTGTCTTGTAGTAAATCCACGTATAGTAGATGTGTCCATGTCTACTCACACAGCTCCAGGAATATCCGGAGGAGCGGTATGTATGTTTATACACGCACACACTCATACATACATGAATATACATCAAACACACTGCATTAGTCCGTGTTCACACTGCTGATAAAGACATACCTGAGACTGGGCAATTTACAAAAGAAAGTGGTTTAATGGACTTACAGTTCCATGTAGCTGGGGAGGGCTCATAATCATGGCAGAAGGCAAGGAGGAGCAAGTCACATCTTACATAGATGGTGGCAGGCAAAAAGAGAGATTGTGCAGGGAAACTCCCCCTTATGAAACTGTCAGATCTCGTGATACTTGCTATCACGAGAACAGCATGCGGAAGACCTGCCCCATGATTCAGTTACCGCCCACTGAGTCCTTCACACAACACATGGGAATTCAAGATGAGATTTGGGTGGGGACACAGGCAAACCATATCACACACATATGTAGGGGTGTTATTCAGCTTTAGTAGATAATATCAGTTTTCTAGAATGACTTTAACAACTTATCTTCTACCAGTAGCGTGTGTGAATTCCAGTTTCTCCATGTTTCTATTTTTTTTTATTTTAATTTACTTTTAGACAGGGTTTCACTTTGTTACCCAGGGTGGAGTGCAGTGACAGAAATGGCTCACTGCAGTCTCAACCTCCCAGGCTCAAGTGAACCTCCCACCTCAGCCTCCCATGTAGCTGGGACTACAGGTGTGTGCTACCACACCTGACTACTTTTAAAAATGTTTTGTAGAGAAAAGGTATCATCATGTTGTCCAGGCTGGTTTTGAACTCTTGGGGTCAAGCAATCCTCCTGCCTTGGCTTCCCAAAGTGCTGGGATTACAGGCATGAGCCACTGCACCCAGTCCATATCTTTTTTTTTTTTTTTTTTTTTTGAGACAGAGTCTCGCTCTGTTGCCCAGGTTGGAGTGCAGTGGCACGATCTTGGCTCACTGCAACTTCCGCCTCCCGGGTTCACACCGTTCTCCTGCCTCAGCCTCCCCAGTAGCTGGGACAATAGGTGCCCGCCACCATGCTAATTTTTTGTATTTTGCATTTTGTGTTGTATTAGCCAGGATGGTCTCAATCTCCTGACCTCATGATCTGCCCGCCTCGGCCTCCCAAGGTGCTGGGATTACAGGCGTGAGCCATCATGCCTGGCCCACCCAGTCCATATCTTTATCAACATTTGGTATTTCCACTTACAGAAAGGTTAAAAACAAGCAAGCAAAAGCTAACCCAGTATTAGAAGCCCAAACAGTGTTTACTTCAGGGGTTAATGGCTGGAGGAGGGTACAAGGGGCTTCTGGTGGTGTAAGTTCTGTTTCTTGATCGGGGCTGGTTATACAGGTACGTTTACCGTGGATATTCCTCAAGTTGTATACTTACAATGGATGCCCTTTTCTGTAAACATGTTGCATTTCATTTTTTTTTTTTTTTTTTGCGGTTTATGAAAAAAACACTAGATTAAAAGCAATCCAGTGGCACAGGCACTATTATTGTCCCTGTGATACAGAGGAAGACACTGAAGGTCAAGGTCACTCCCTGGCACGGGGCTCATTGTGCAAATTAATTTATGTAAATCCCCTTTCCTGTCTGTGCCCACGTCTGTTCAGCCACTGAGCCCATCAGCTCCACCTCCACATATTTCCCTACTTGTCATTGGTTTCCAATCAGGTTACCCTTCCGGCTGAGCCAAGTGCTAGATTTTGTCACCTTCAAATTTCATGTCATTTTGCCCCCAGTTCTCGATTTTTTTTTTTTTTTTCCTGAGACGGAGTCTCGCTCTGTCACCCAGCCTGGAGTGCAGTGTCCCAGCTACTGGGGCAGTGATCTCGGCTCACTGCAACCTTCGCCTCCCAGGTTCAAGAGATTCTCATGTCTCAGCCTCCCGATTAGCTGGGATTACAGGCATCTACCACTACATCCGGCTAACTTTTATATTTTTATTAGAGACAGGGTTTAGCCATATTGGCCAGGGTGGTCTTGAACTCCTGACCTCAAATGATCCACCCACCTCGGCCTCCCAAAGTGCTGGGATTATGGGCATGAACCACTGCACCCAGCCTCATTTTGCCCTCGGTCCTGAGAGCCCAGGGGAGATCATTTTGAATGCCCATTCTGCAGTCTCCCACACCATCTGCTCACCCCAGTCTTGGTGTCACCCACAAATTCAGTAAGCATGCCTCCCACACGTCTGCCCCAGTCCTGGGCAACTTTGCTCTCCCTGGGAGGGGCAGCCAGGCCTCTCTCAGGGAGATACCCAGTAAGACACCCAGTGAGCAACCCTGGACTGTATCTGACACCCAGCACACTGCTCTGCCAGCCTTCCTTCTTCCGCAGTCTCCACAAACGTCTTATCTGTCAAACAGCCACTCCACAAACATTACTAGGATCCCTACAATGGGAAGGCCCTGTGCTAGCAACCAGAGGAGGATGAAACTGAACTAAAAACTTGGAGCTGACAGGGGCGGGGAGGTGATGATTACAGTCTCCAGAGTCAGCCTGAGTTCCAATCCTGACTCTGCCAACTCTCAAGCTGTGTGACTCTGCCCAAGTCACTCAGTTTCCCTGAGCCTCAGTTTTCTCCTCGGTCAGGTGGGGATAAAAATCGTGCCTTCCAGGGTACAGTAAGGACTGAGTGAGGTAACATTTGCAAAGCTCTTCGAACAGAGTCTGGCACAGAGAAAACGCTTTACGAGCCTTGGTTGGCATGATTGGTCTGAGAGGGCTTCCGGCATTTGTCTGTGATTCTGCGTTTTTCCTTCTCCCCACTTGCCTATGGCTCAGGCCTTGGTTGTTTCTGTGGTCCATGGGTAGCAGAGAGCAAAATGCGCACCAGAGTCACTTGAATGAGACAGAACTGTGTTCAAATCCCAGCTTTGCATGCACTGGTTGAACGCAGGTATTGGGCAAGATACTATTTGCTCCATTATAAGATGGGACCAGAGGCGCCACACACTGAGGGACCGTCTGGCTCAAGTTGGGGCTTACTTAATGAGACTGAGATTAATATCGGTGTTTGGACGTTGAGCAGGCTCCCAGTCTGTCTGCAAGGCCTTTCCAGGGAAAAAGGGAAAATCAGCACTTTGCATGCCGTAAGGAGGCTTGCTGTATGGAGGCGGGACAGGCTGATCCCCTGTTAGGAATGTGACATAAGAATTAAATTCATGAAAGTCTAAAAGTCATTTCCTTTGAACAGTAAGTTCTTTTTTTTTTTTTTTTTTTTTTTTTTTTTTTTTTTTTGAGACAGAGTCTCGCTGTTGCCCAGGCTGGAGTGCAGTGGTGCAATCTCGGCTCACTGCAAGCTCCGCCTCCCGGGTTCACACCATTCTCCTGCCTCAGCCTCCCCAGTAGCTGGGACTACAGGCGCCCGCCACCACACCCAGCTAATTTTTTGTATTTTCAGTAAAGACAGGGTTTCACCGTGTTAGCCAGGATGGTCTCGATCTCCTGACCTCGTGATCTGCCCACCTCGGCTTCCCAAAGTGCTGGGATTACAGGCATGAGCCACCGCACCTGGCCTAAACAGTGAGTTCTGAACACCCTGCACGGTGATCCCAACATCAGAGAACGGTTCCGTGCCGAAAGCCAGTACATTTCCCTCCATGTTCTGCAGTTGTTACAATGGTCATTACGGAGACCATGCAGCAATGTGGGAAACGCTTGTGACATAAGGGTGGGGGGAGGAAACCGGAGATGCCATTTTACCAGTGGCTTGATAGGGCAACTTTGCACAGAAAGAAAGAGAAAGGAGAGAAAGGAAACCCACGTGGCTGACAGGGCTGAGTTTTCGGGCGAAGGGACGACAGCTGATTTCATTTTCTTTTTCTCCATTTAACCAATTTTCTGTAGAGGTTTTGTTTCTGTTGCACATTTGTAAGGTTGCGGGGTGTTTCCAAATGGAATGATTTAAGCCTAGTCTCACAGCTCTTCCTTTTTTTTTTTTTCTGAGAGGGAGTCTTGCTCTTATTGCCCAAGCTGGGGTGCAACCTCCGCCTCCCTGGTTGAAGCGATTCTCCTGCCTCAGCCTCCTGAGTAGCTGGGATTACAGGCGCCTGCCACCACACCTGGCTAATTTCTGTATTTATAGTAGAGACGGGGTTTCACCACGTTGGTCAGGCTTGTCTTGAACTCCTGACCTCAGGTGATCCACCCACCTTGGCCTCCCAAAGGGCTGGGATTACAGGCATGAGCCACTGCGCCCCGCCTAGTCTCATAGCTCTTGATGCATCAATGCTAAGAGCGTTTTCCAGGTGCTTCCCCAGACCCTGCTGCTGAGGGTGGTTAAGGCTCAGCTCAGCCTGCACAGCACAGGCTGGAGACAGGAACTGAGCTTGGCTGGACACAGTGCAAACCCAGCAATGCCACCTCGGAGCTGCCAGGACAAGCCCTTTCCTCTCTGGCCAAGACCTGGACTGTCAGACGGTGCACCCAATTCCTCCGCAGGCTGTCAGGGGGATGAAAGGACAGGAAGCCTCTGAAGTGCCCACACATGTGACTGTTGATAGCAGGAAAGGTGCTGACAGTCACCAAAGGAGAAACTAAGAGAAGGGTACCTCCCGGCTCAGGGCTGCCCTCCAGGCTGGCCGAGGGGTGTCTGAGTGGCCAGAGAACCATCAGCGAAGGTGAGTGCAGCTGGACAAGAAGAAAGGCCCCACGAGGGAGAAGCAGCCTTAAGCCAAGCAGGCCATGCAAAATCCACCTTGAGCCCCTGCCTGACTGCAGCATGCCCACTGTGTGCCCAGTCTGGCCTTGGGGAAGGGAGTGGAGGGGCTGAGGGCGGACTGCTGTGCTGACCCCAGACATCTGTGGCAGGGAACGCAGACACCTGCAGAGCCCCGTCCTTCTCCTTCTTGCTAAAACCAGGTCCCACCCGGACTCCCAGCCCCGTGTTTGCTCCATGACTCTTGGGCCACTACACTTCAGGACCCTCTGATTTGGAGAAACATGTAAATCACTCATCTAGGTAGGAGCTTTTCAACTGCTGGTGCCTCCGTAAGGTCAGACGGCTTTGCACATCTATGGGCTTGAAGCAGAGCCACTCCGACCCTGACAGCCCATTTAGACCTGCCAGCATGGCCTCAGCAAAGACATAGCTAAGTAAACTCCAATTTCTTTGCAAATCCAGGGTCCGATGTTTTATCAGAACTAGGGTGGTGCCCACAAGTTCATTGTGATGGAGAGGGCAGGAGGGCAGGAATATGTGCTTTACAGAAAGTCCTTGTGAGCAAGTCTTCTGTTGCAGGGCTGAGTGACTCGGCGCTCCTCAGCCTCTCCCTAGAAGCCTCCGTGTGGAATGCATAATTTATGAGGACCCGCTGTGCATATTCATGAGCTCATTGCCTTCCAAGGCCAGTTTCTTCGCCTAATGAATCACTGCATGAGGGCGTGACTGGGACAAGGACTGGCTCGGGGCAGGCCTGGGGCTCTCAAAATGACTACTAATCTTTAAAACTTGCTTTGAAGAGAATGATTTCCGACTGTGCCTGCCTTTGGTCAAATGTGGGGAGATCCAAAGACTGAAACCTCTGCCCTGAGCCCCCAGGCTGCACAAATCAGGGTGCATCCGCAATATTTCCCAGGATACTGAGGCAGGTCTCCTCCCCCATAAAGCAATGCCCATACATGGTGGGTGGAACTCTGTGTGCTCCGTGTTGGCAGAACTGCAGAAAAATCCCTCCGAAGCCTCTGATGACATCATCTCAAGAGCCAAAGAGCCCCCTGGCAGGTTGTCCTCCTGGGCCTCAGTCTTTCCTGTCTGTGAACTGGAGGGGTAATTCCTTTTATGATCTGGCTTCCGTTGACTCTCTAACACACTGTTCATGTGTAAGCACCTCTGGGACAGCATGTTCTCCCAGTGTATCTTGGCTGCCATCAGGATTTCAATGTCAGTGTTCTTTTCTTTCTTTACGGTCCAGAAAATAATGTATGTCTTATAGTCAGTGGGACCCTGGGTTCGGATGAAATACAGTAATAAGCTACCGTTTACCAAACACCTGCCATATGCCAGGCACCATGCTCAGCGTTTAGGAATCGCGGTGCATAGATTATGTGTGCTCGTCCCCGAACACGGGCTGGCTGATAGTAGGTGCTCAATAAATGCGAGTTTCCTCCCCTCCTTGTTTCTGGGAAGAAAGAGCTGCCCGGTGCACTGTAATTCGTTTGGCAGAGAAGTGTCTTCTCGAAACCTGTTTTTTAAAGCTCACATTGTATTCAGGGAGCTTCATGGCATTGGGAGCATTAAATAATTACTGGTTTAATTTGGATTTGAGGTGGAGGGGAGCTTAAAAGTTTTCCCAAACTAGTCACAACCAATTAAAATGTTACTCATGAAACCCAAGACAGTGATTCATTTAGTGCTCCATCTGGCATTTCTTGCTTTCAAGCAACACACATATGACTCAACTTTGCTTTTGCTTATTAAATGCTAACCAGCACACTTCCTCGTCCCAATAAAAAGTTAAATTGAAGGCTCGCTGTGTGTGCACATGAGTGTCCATGCATGGGTGTCTGTGCCGTGGGGCATGTTTATCCACGAGGCTCCTAGATGTGCACAAGTGGTATGAGGGACTGTATGCAAGGCCAGTTTTGTTGCCACACAAACTGTGCTGTCACTTGGGGCTCTGCTGTCACAGTCTTCAAATTTTTAACAATTCTTTTTTTTGTTTGTTTTTGAGACGGAGTCTCTCTCTTTCACCCAGGCTGGAGTGCAGTGGCGCAATCTCGGCTCACTGCAACCTCCGCCTCCTGGGTTCAAGCAATTCTCCTGCCTCAGGCTCCTGAGTAGCCCCCACCGCACCCAGCTAATTTTTGGATTTTTAGTAGAGACAGCGTTTCTCCTTGTTGGCCAGGCTGGTCTCGAACTCCTGACCTCAGGTGATCCACCCGCCTCGGCCTCCCAAAGTGCTGGGATTACAGGCATGAGCCGCTGTGATGGCCCCTTTTTTAACAATTCTTCTTCTTCTTTTTTTTTTTTTGAGACGGAGTTTTGCTCTTGTTGCCCAGGCTGGAGTGCAGTGGTGCAATCTCGGCTCACCGCAACCTCTGTCTCCTGGGTTCAAGTAATTCTCCTGTCTCAGCCTCCCGAGTAGTTGGGACTATAGGCATGCACCACACCCGGCTAATTTTGTATTTTTAGTAGAGATGGGGTTTCTCCATGTGGGTCAGGTTGGTCTCTAACTCCCGACCTTAGGTGATCCGCCTGCCTCGGCCTTCCAAAGTGCTGGGATTACAGGCGTGAGCCACGATGCCCAGCCTTAACGATTTTTTTTTTATTTTTATTTTTTTTTTGAGACGGAGTCTCGCTCTGTCGCCCGGGCTGGAGTGCAGTGGCCGGATCTCAGCTCACTGCAAGCTCTGCCTCCCGGGTTTACGCCATTCTCCTGCCTCAGCCTCCCGAGTAGCTGGGACTACAGGCGCCCGCCACCTCGCCCGGCTAGTTTTTTTTTGTATTTTTTAGTAGAGATGGGGTTTCACAGTGTTAGCCAGGATGGTCTCGATCTCCTGACCTCGTGATCCGCCCGTCTCGGCCTCCCAAAGTGCTGGGATTACAGGCTTGAGCCACCGCGCCCGGCCGCCTTAACGATTCTTAAACAGCAGCTCCATATGTTCATTTTGCACTTGGCCCTGCAAATTGTGCCGCCGGTTCTGGGGGTGTGTGTGTAGAACTGCGTGTCAGTGTGGGCACAGGAGCACACGCGTCCCTGTGAATGTGAGTCCATGCAGATGAGTGTGTACGCGCCCAGTGAGAGTGCAGGCTGTGTGAGGATGTGTGAGGCTGGGAACACAGGAAAGTGGACGTGAGAGGGGGATTGAGAGTCTTCGTGACTGTGTCTGAGGGTATCTGACACACTGAACTTCAAACACTGGGGGCACGGGAATCACACCAGAGCCCCAAGATTCAGATTCCACAGGTCTGGGGGCTCAGGAAGGTATACTTTGTTTTTTAACAAACACCTTCCCACCTTCAGGGGACTGCAGTGCCCACCAAGGTTTGAGAACCACTGGCCAAAGGTTTTAGGTGCTAGAAATTGGGTTGACGACCCCACCATTCTTTAGGTATAGGCTTAGAATGTCATATGGCTCCAAACCATCTATCCACTCCCTCTCTTATCTGAAGTAAAGGTTTCCCCAAAGCCCACCAGGAACACCAAGGAACTGACGAGCCGTCCACTGTGGGAAGCCCAGACAGAGGCCTCCCTCGGCCTTTGCCTGGGCCTTGAACCAGGCAGTGACTCACAGGAGCAGGCCAGAGTGGCCTTGCTGGTCAGCAGGGCAGGGCCAGGTCTGCCACCCAATGACCAGTATGGGTCCTGCTGCCTGACCCTGCCCCCACCACCAAACCCCCTTAAATCAGAAGGGACTTGCATTGGTCTGTGCCCCCCACACTGATGCCATCAGATGTGCCACCTGCAGTCACCTCCTGGGGTCCTTCCCTGGGGCCCAGCACTTGCTGACCTTGGATAGCTGGCTCCTCGACACCCTGGTGACCCTGCACAGCACAACTCCCCTTCCTGGCTGCATTTCCCTGAAAGCCATCCTGGGGTGAGATGTTGTCCTCTTGTGGAGCCATCCTGGCCGAGTGAGGGGCTGTGGGCCGCACGTGTGGCCGTGGGAGCTACACTCTGCCACTTGTCTGCGGGGGACCCTGGGCAGGTTCCTTGAGCTTGTCTGAGCCTCGCGTTCCACGCCTGTGAAGCAGCCCTGCGCTACCCTGGGCCTCGGGCCTGCTCCAGGGTGGATCCGGGGCCAGGCTCCTGCCCACTGCCTCCTCAGGCCACACTTCCTCTTGCAGCTCCTGCTTGGTCCTCACACACCTACCATGCACACAACACAGTTTCCCCACCCTGCCCCTTTGGGGGGTTGGCAGTGGAGCCAGCAGTCAGCAGCCGTGTGAATTAGAATTAGGGTCCTGCAAGCTCGGGGATCCAAAGAGGTACCTCGTTTCCCAGGAGGGCAAGTGGACACGGAACAGGAAAGAGGCTGGTCCAGTGCCACACAGCCAGTCCACGGCCAGGACAGGAACCAACATCTTCAGCTGCTCCTTTGCCCCCAGTGCTCCCCTCCACATCTGGCATCACTAAGTGCCCACTGTGCGCTAGGCACTTGGTAGCCTCTCTTCTGGAGCCGCTGCAACCACCAGATGAGGATGTCACAGCAAGAAGAGGAGGGCTGAGAGAGGTCAAGTGATTTGCCCAAGGACACACAGCGTGTGGGACCTGAGATATAAGCTTCGAAGTGATGCTGACACAGAGACCCCTGACTCTCGGGCAGCGTCAGCAGAGCCCCTTTCAGGCCTCTCCACAGCCTCAGGCTTCCTGAGGCCTCCAGGCCCCGAAGGCTGCTGGAGGCTGCCTGTCCTCCACAGTCCATCCCCCTCAGCTCCTGTCACCGGCTGGGTGGCTGGGAGCTGCATGCCAGCCTTTCCATTATTCATGTCACCCTTTGGCTGCCAGTAGGGATCGGGCCCAGAGGCCCCAGCTTTGCCAGGAAAGATAAGGCACCAACGCCTGACTTTTCTTCTGAGCTCCATCTCATTTCCCAAAAGAACACAAAGGCCTGTTATTCCCCGCCCTGTGCAGGATGTTGGGCCTCCTTCTCATGAAAAGAAGATAAACCATTAGTGGGATTACAGCTGGTTAGGTTTACAGCTTTTCCTCATGGCCACCTGTCCCCTCCTATAATGCTGCATGGACGCGAGAGGCAGGTGCCTGCTGTCTCCGGGTCATGGGGTGGGGGAGGCAACAGCTCCTCTGAGCCCCTCCCTCGGGCCAAGCTTCACAGGCATGACCTGGAAAAGTTTCTACAGCACTGCGTGGGCTCCATAGTCCTCATCCCATGTTACAGGTGAGAAAACTGAGGCTCGGTGAGGCTGAGAGACATGCTCAGATAATGCAGCTGGTGGAAGGCTTTGCCAGTGCTCTCTGCCCTGTGCTGGGGTGCCAAGCTGACTCATTTGTCCTCAAAACTCGGAAGAAGTGAGTTCATGCATGCAAACCCTGCCCACCCACGCCTCTATCTCCAGCTGTACAGTTGAGTCAAACAGAAGTTGAAAGCAGAGAACCAAAATTCAAGACCACCAAAGTGGGTCCTGGGAGGTCCATCTGTAACCTACTCCTCCCACTCGGGGAGCCAGGCAGGCCAGTCTGGGAGTCACGGCCCCACCCAGAGGTCTGATGGAGCCCCCTGCACCTCAGAGGACTCCCACAGCTTCAAACACCACGCGTACCACCGTGGGGGGGAGGCAGGGGTCAGGGGAGGTGACATGCCAGGCTGGGAGATGGAGCCCCCTCCTTGCCCTAGCAGACCCCGCCAAGCTGGTGATGTCACCGCCTGAGACAGGATTAAGGTGATGTCACAAGAAGCAGCTTAGTGCTGGGACAGATAAATGTCTTCAGAAGGCTAGCACTCCAGGGATGCCAGGGGTCCAACAAAGGCCAGCAACATCTGTGTCCTTGCACCCCAGTGTTGAGCCACTTTAGAGATCAGCAACTGCAGCTTCCCCCATTTCACAGATCAGGAAACTGAGTCCCAGAGAGGGAAGGATTTATCCAGGAGCTGCCAGTGATGCAGCAGCAGAGCCAACGAGGGTCTTAAGACACAGACTTGGGGTAGGGGGCCCTTGTTGGAAAGCCCTCTGGCTTTGCCACCTGGCAGCCCACCAGTGGAGTCTGTGCCTCTATGGAATAGCTGTGTGATAATCCACTCTGAGCCTCCGTCTCCTGGTCCGTACACTAGGGATGATAATAATACCTTGCTGATGCGGTTGTGGGGAAGAGAAAACAGGGTGGTGTTTGTAAGGAGCCTTGCAGACAGCAATTTTCCCTAAGCACTTTCTAAATGAAGAATGACAACAAGCAGCAACAGACCAATAGCAAGATCCCCGCTGAGCACCTACTATGTGCCAGGGCTGGGGCAGAGATGACTCAGACACCAGCCCTGCCCTCAGACGCTCACCGTCTATCGGGCAGACACAGATACGGACCTCACAAGTGATGGAGGCTACTTAGGGGCTGTCGCCGCACAGAGGAGGCCCCTCCCTGCCAGGGAGGGAGTAGAGAGAGTGAGGGATGGCTTTGCTGGGGAGCACAAGGTGTTCCAGGAAGGGGGTCCGGTTCTGACAGGCACCAGGTGAGAAACATCGAGGAGTGTGTAGAGAATCCATCTGCTTGGGCTGTGGAGGTGAGGGCGGGTCCTGGGCAGGGAGGCCAGAGGGGCCCCCGGGATCCGTTTGACCCCCCCAGGGAGGGCCAGCATTACCAGGCCAGGGGGCTCAGACTTCATTGCAATGAGGACTTCCCCTGAAGTGTACTGTTAACTGAAGTGCCAACCCCAGCCAGTGGGTGGAGATGAAATGCCCCTTGGAAAGCAGGTGCGGTGGTGGTGGCAGTGGGTGGCGGGGGTGCAGGCCGGGGGGTGTGGTGGAGGGGGATGGTGGCGGTGGTGGTGGCAGCGGGTGGGGGGGTGCAGGCCGGGGGTGCGGTGGAGGGGGGGTGGTGGTGGTGGGGTGGGCAGTGGGCGGGGGGCTGTGGCTGCTTCTCTGGGCGATGAGACATCAACCCCAGGTGTCTTTGCAAGACCCCTCCACATGTGTCCTGCCCGCTGTGCCAGCTTCACTGCTTCCCTCTTACGGCCATCCTGAGGGAAACTGAGGCTGGGCCAGGTGAAGTCACTTGTCCATAGATGCCAAAGCAGGGAGTCAAAGCCAGGGCTGCCTCAAGTCAAAAGTCTCGTTCTTTCATTACATGCCCTACCTTCCAGCTGCCTGGGATGGTTCTTCCCTGATTCATACAGTGCAGGGTTTGTTTCCTTATTCAGGTTTCATCATTAAAAAAAAAAAAAAAACAAAACTGCTGTTTAAAACTGTGTATTTTTTAATGCGCATTTTCCAAAGGAAACCAGGCCCCCTGTGCTTCCTCCCGACTGACGCTGTTTTCTCAGAGCCATAAATCACTTCCTTAAAGGGGGCTGGGAAGCCACACAGGAAGACCATTGGCCCCCGAAAGCTGTGGTTCACCAGCTACCAAGGGTCAGGGTCTGGAGGTCCCACGGCGGCAGCTGAGTCCCAAGCCCCAAGGCAGGCACTGCTTCCCTGGGACAGCACCCTCTCCCCAGCGGGCACCTCAGCAGGTAGCTGGTTCCTTGGGCCCAGCCTTCCCACACCCAGGGGACCAGGACACTTTCTGCTGGCCTGGAGGTGCTGAGGTGCAGGGGCAGTTCAGGGGAGATTCCTTAGCTGCCAAGAAGGAGCACTATTTGGGACATGCTTCCTCTTCCACTAAACAGTTGTTGTTTATCTGAAATTCCAATTTAGCTGGACGTCCTGCATTCCGCCCGGCAACCCTGGCGTTGGTGATGAGTGTGTCTGAGAGTGTGTTTATGTGTGTGGGACTGTGGGTGTGTGTCATCATTTCCAGACCTTGCCGGGGGGAAGTCTAGGGACAAGGACTTGGAATTTCGAGTGTCTTCCTGGGTACATAAGAAGGGAAATGCCTCTCTGGGGGCTGTGCTGCTGGTGCTGTCTGGAGGCAAAGAACTGGGAGATCTCAGCATGCTTGAATCAAGAAAGCCCGCTGAGGGCATTGTAAACCTCAGCGCCCTCGGTGGGGTGATTAACGGTGTCTCTGGAGTAAGGGCATCTGGGGTGCTGTGATGGATGCCTCCAGCACGGGCTGGCAAAAAGGCCTTGGGTTTGCTTCCTCTTATCTTCTGATGCTCAGACTCGCTGGGAATGAACGTTCCCACCTGCTGCCACGTGCCCGTAAAACAGATGTGAGGTCCTGTCACTCCTCTGCCCAAAACCCTTCTCACTCAGGGTCAATACCAACATCCTTTTCAGACTGCAGAAAGACCCCCGTGGGTCTTCCCAACTCCTCCTGTCTAAGCTCATCTTCTGCCCCAGTTCTGGGTTCACTCTGCCCAAACTGACCTTACTGCTCTTCCTTGAAAAGACCAGGCACTCCCACCTCAGGGCCTTTGCACTAGCTGCCTCTTCTGCCAGAAACACCCTTTTCTCAGAAGCTCTGTGGCTCAGTCTTTCATGTCCCTGAGGTCCTTCTCAAGTGTCCAGGCCTCTCTCCATAGCCCTGTTCTGATTCCCCTTCCCTGATTCATGATACCCCATCCTCAGCACCCTCTTCCCCATTGCACATCCTATGGGCTTTGTATTTCTCTTGTCCATTTTCTGTAAGACACCTCTCCTGCTCCAAGATTCTGCTGCCATCTTTGTCTGCAGCTGATCAGTAAATGTTTGTTGAATGGCTGATTGACCATTCAACAGTTGCTGCTGCCTCTGCCTTCCACGCAGTGGCCCCTTTTTACCTCCCACTTGTGCCTCAAGACCTGACTCAGGGCTACTCTTCCAGGAAGCCTGCCCTGCCCACCCCTGTGGTTCTCAGGTCACAGCATATGTCACACTGGACTCCCATTGTCTGTCTGCTTGTCTGTCTCCCCATCTGCTGTGAGCTCCTGGAGGCAGGTGTCCTCACAGACTTTCCTCTGTACCCCAGGACCCAGCAGTGGCCTGGCTAGCAGTAGGTGCTCGGGATGTGATTGGTGGCTAAGGGAATGATTGCTTGGATAGTTTATTTTAATTTTCTTTTTTTAAGAAAAGAGCCTAGTAATACACTGGGAGGTCCTTAAAAACCTTTGCTCCAGCCGGATCATTTCACAGATGGGGAAACCGAGGCCTGGAGGTGGAAGGCAAGGCAGGTAACACCTGGGAAGTATCGTCTCTGAGCCAGGCTCTGCCTTCTGAGCTGGGTGACTTCTCCCCCAGGCCACCCCAGCCTTCCATGGATGCTTCCTTCAAGGGCGGAGGTCGAAGCCCTGAACTGAGGGGCAATCGGGTTAGACTCAGGGATGGTGGAGGTGACTATGAACAAAATCAAGCTGGATTCCATCCGGAACCCATCCTGCCTTCCTCCCTCCTTCATAGCTTTCTCCTGAGTGCCTCCCTCAGTAAGCCACATACATGGAATAGAAGCTCTGCTTTTTAGGGGGCTCGACCTAAAATGAAAGCCCACCCTGATCCCCCCAGTGTGTCCTTGAATACGACTGATATTTCATCGTGTGTAGCAAGCACCCTATAAGGTGTCATCAGCTTCGTTTTGCACACAAGGATACAGAGGCCCAGAGAGGTTATCTGACTTGCAAAGATCACACAGCACTTGGTGGCAAGCTTGAATACCAAAGCAATCTGTCTGATTCCTCAGTCATGCTCCCCTCCCTGACTTTCTACTGTGGCCCCAACTAGGTGAGGACATAGCAGCAGGGCCCAAA
Organism: Rhinopithecus roxellana; assembly: GCF_007565055.1. Lineage (NCBI taxonomy): Eukaryota > Metazoa > Chordata > Mammalia > Primates > Cercopithecidae > Rhinopithecus > Rhinopithecus roxellana. The sequence continues at coordinate 158,308,857 of NC_044553.1, read as the reverse complement.
AACAGCCGGAGACTCCCACCTGCCCCCACATGCTGCCAGCACCTGTCCCTGGAGCCTGGAGTCCTCATCGCATCTGACCTGCTTTTCCCAGATTGCAGACTCAACTGAACATCAGGGGCCACCATGGAAGCCTCTCTGCTCTTCTCCCACCAAATTCCAGCATAGAACAGGAATTGTTCCCTCTGGGGCAACCTAGTGAGCCTGCTGTTAGAGGCGGCTTTGTTTTCCACCCGTGACAGGCTGGTGGTATTGCCTCACCTCCCGCCTGGCTCCAGGCTCAGGTGACAGCTACACAATCGGCCTGACCATCGGCACCTCCACCAGAGGCTCCCTGATAAGGGGCAGAAACAGCCAAATTCGCAGGAGGACAGTCCTGGCTGACTTCCAGAGCTCTGCATTGACAGACACAAGCTTGGCAAAGCCAGCCACAGCAAGTCCAAGGAGCATGATGTCACCCCATCGGGGAGCAGCTAAGGGGCAGAGGCCCAGTAACTCCCCACGAGAAAAACTAGAAGCCCAAGTGATGGACTGAGCCTGTCTGCATTGAACGTGTGCCATCTGCATTTCGCTGGGGTTGTGTAGACATGTCGGGTCACTCGGCCTGCTGCAGTACAGCAGAGCATCAGAGCTCAAGCAGAAAGTGCCCAGGGCTGGGCTGGTATTCAGCACCCTCGCTAATGACGTTTGTCCCTTTCTACATGGGTTTGCGGCTCACAGAAACCTCCAGCCTTCCGGCTTTCTCTATGTCCCTCCCTTATACCAGCTTTCAGAGGAGGGACCCTAACCCCAGCCTGCAGCTTCAAGCAGCAAACATCCCAGGACTCTGAGCCCTCATCAGGGCTTATCTCACTGGGCCCTCATCACAGTCTGAGAGGCAGGTGCTGTCATTGCCCCCATTTTACAGAAATGAAAGCCAAGACTTAAGGTGGCAAAGCCAAGAGGTGATGCCCAATAGGCACATGAAAAAATGCTCAGCACCATTCGCCGCTAGGGAAATGGAAATCAAAACCTCAGTGAGATACCACTTCGCACCACTAGGGTGGCTGGGAGCGAGAAGACAGTAACAGGCGCCGGTGAAGATGTGAGGAATCAGAGCCAGCAGGCCCCGCAGGTGGGAAGGGAAAATGGTGCAGCCACTGCTGGAAACAGCCTGGCGGTTCCTCAAAATGTTCAACGTGGAGTTACCGTATGATCCGGCAACCCCGCTTCCCGCTGTGCACTCAGGAGAAATGAAAACAGATGTTCACACAGAAACCGGTACACGAGTGTTCAGAGCAGTGTTACTCATCATAGCCAGAAAGTGGAAAGAACCCAAATGCCCATCCACTGGTGAATAGATGGGTGAAACATGGCATATCCATATGATGGGGTATTAATCGGCAATAAGAAGGAGTGAAGATGGATACAGACTCCAACATGAATGAACCCAAAAATGCTTCCTAAGTGAGAGAATCCAGGCACAAAGGCCACGTGTTACAGGATTCCACTCATATGGGAAATGCAGAATAAGCAAATCTATAGAAACAAAGTAGATGAGTGGTTGCCAGGGGCTGTGGGGAGGAAGCTGGAAGGGGTCACTGCTAATGGATATTGGGTTTTTCCCTGGGTGACGAAAGTGTTCTAAATTTGATTGTGGTGATGGTTGTACAATTCTGAATATACTAACAACCACTGGGTGTACACTTTTAAATGTGTGATTTATTTTTTTCTTTTCTTTCTTTCTTTCTTTCTTTCTTTCTTTCTTTCTTTCTTTCTTTCTTTCTTTCTTTTTTTTTTTTTTTTTGAGACAGGATCTCACTCTGTTGCCCAGGCTGGAGTGCAGTGGTGCGATCATGGCTAATACAGCCTGGAACTTGTTGCCCAGGCTGGTCTTGAATTCCTGGACTCAAGGGATCCTCCTGCCTTGGCCTCCCAAACTGCTGGGATTGTAGGTGTGAGTCATTGCACTGGGCCTAAATGTGTGAATTATATAGTACATCTCAACAAAGGTGTTACTGAGAAAAAAAAAAAAAAAGATAAAACCAGGACTGGAACCCAGGACACTTATTACAGAGCTGCAGCCTTGAGCATCGCTGGCCCTTCCCATTTCCTCCCAGAAACCTGGGAAGAACGTGAGCACCACTCAGCCCACAGATTCCGGCAGCCTCGGGGCAAGCTCCGGATCCCAGGACCCCACATGCTCTGAGTGGCAGGCCTGGGTCTGCGGGCAGGGGCTGTCCCGGAGTCTGAGTGGCAGGCCTGGGTCTGCGGGCAGGGGCTGTCCCGGAGTCTGAGTGGCAAGCCTGGGTCTGCGGGCAGTGGCTGTCCTGGAGTCTGAGTGGGCAGGCCTGGGTCTGCGGGCAGGGGCTGTCCCGGAGCAGCGATGCCATCCCTGTGACAGGCTGTTAGCTAGGGTCACCCCACAGACCCCTCAGGGCCCCAGGAATCCCGGCTGCAGCCACACCTCCTGCCCAGGCATCCTGGGTAAATGCTGCCTCGGCAGTGAGTGGGACTCCTCCTACGCACCCAGGCACGCATGATCTCATGGACGTCACAGCTGTCGGCCCTAAGGGAACCTCCTTAGGGCACCTCATCCCTGGTTTTGGGGTCATTGCCAAGTCTTTACCCTCTCTCAACAAGCTCAGTGTTTTAAGATGGAAAGAAAAGGAAGTCCAGGAGGGGGTGGCTTTCCAAGTGTCTAAGGTGAGATGAGGCCCCTTCCCGTGCATTGCTGACCCTGCAGCGGGACCCCTGGGGCAGCATCAAGTCCCTGTGTGGCCAGGGGTGGGCTTGGTGGCTTCCGCTCAGGCCTCCCAGTGACCGGCAGGTGTCCTTACCCCGAGCCCCTGCAGAGAGTAGGTAAGAAGCGGGTCCGAGCCTGACCCTGAAGCCCACCCTGCCAGCCCTGTGAGTTCCTAAGGCGCAGCCCAGCCCTGGTGTGGTGCAGACCTGCGTTTGGTGAATGAGACATGAACAGACACAGACAAGGTGTCCCTTGGGTCTCTGACAGCCCCTCATCCATGGGACATCCACCCTTCTCCACTGTCTATCAAACAGGCCACACCCCAACTGGGCAGCCGAGGTGGCCCCAAACCCACTTTAGGATAGAGTTTCTCCTTCCTCCTCAGACCCCTGCCCTCCATCAGGCCAGACAGTTGGCATTCCCCAAATGTGCCCCGTACATCTGGAGCCCATCTGTGCCACCCCAGGTCTGCCTTTCTCCTGGCCCAGAGGTTGGTCCCTTGGTCCAGGCCTGGAAGAAAGCTCAGTGCCCTCCTCGCCATTTCTATACATTTCCAGGGAGTTCAGAGCTGACGATTTCTTCTCCAGAGGTGGTGGTTGTTTTTCTACCTCCTTAATCACGCTTATCCTGGGTGTCTGGCCTTGTGAGATGGGGCACCGTGCCCGACAGAGCTGAGGCAAGCACAGGTTAGCACACAGGAGTGCAGGGGAGCCGCCCAGGGCAGGGCGCAGCAAACGCTGAACAAACCAGAGCACCCAGCCACTTGGGCTTCTCTCTCCAGGAAGAACTGGGAGCCCTGGGTGGGAGGAGCCCTGCTCGAGGGGTGGGGACACAGGACGAGGCTCTATGCCAGCCTCAGCCAGCCTTCTTGGGCATGAAGTTGACAGAAGCGTCCACCAGCAGCAGAATGGGGATGATGTGAAACCCTGAGCTTCGTGGAGGGGGCCCAGGGTGTGGGGTGCGACTGAGCCAGCTCTGGCCATGGGGTAGAGCCGGGAAACCAGGCTTTGGCTGTTATCCCCGGGCGAACAGGAAACCATTCCAGAGAGATGCTGGGGCTTAGGAGGCACCTCTTGAGTCCTCAGCTTCTGCTACAAGGAAGACGCCTGTTTCTCTTCATGCTGCACACCTGCCCCCACCACATCCTACGGAAACCTCTCCAGAGGCAAAGGGCTTACCTGAAGCTAGTGCTTCCACCACATAGCTGGGCTCAGGGCCAGGCCTCCATCCAGGCTCCAAATGTAGGGTCTCCCTGAGACCGCTCCCTCCCCCAGAAAAGTTCAGAGGGAATTGCTGGACTTGGGTCTCGATAAAGGCCCTTCCCCCAAGCCATCCCTACACCCAGGTCCCTTCTTTGGGAAGGAGGGCCACTTTTCTGACCCTCCTGAGGTGGGTGACCCCAGGTTGGGGACAGCCTACTTGTGTCTTAGCCCCATCTGTCTCAGTTAGTCACTGTGTGACCTTGGGCAAGCCACTCAATTTCTCTAAATCTCCATTTGCTCATCTGTAAAATGGAATGATAACGTTGACTATATAGGGGAAAAGGGGCATCATGTGGAACTGAGTGTGTGAAAGGACCTAGGGGAAAGGGAACCGCCATTTTTTAGTGCCTACTGTATACATTCTTTTTAGTCCACCGGTAACCTCAGTCTGTTGTTAACCCTAAGGACAAGGACATCAGACCCAGGGCTGAATTCCCTGCTCTAGCCTCTCACCACAGTGCCTGGCGGCACACCGTGCACACAGCACGGGCTCAGTAAGCGTCCACAGAGTCAGAGGTTAACTCAGACCACCATGCACATGGCACAGGCTCAGTAACCATCCACAGAGTCAGAGGTTAACTCAGACCACCACGCACACGGCACGGGCTCAGTAAGCGTCCACAGAGTCAGAGGTTAACTCAGACCACCATGCACATGGCACAGGCTCAGTAACCGTCCACAGAGTCAGAGGTTAACTCAGACCACCATGCACATGGCACGGGCTCAGTAAGCGTCCACAGAGTCAGAGGTTAACTCAGACCACCATGCACATGGCACGGGCTCAGTAACCGTCCACAGAGTCAGAGGTTAACTCAGACTACCACGCACATGGCACGGGCTCAGTAAGCGTCCACAGAGTCAGAGGTTAACTCAGACCACCATGCACATGGCACGGGCTCAGTAACCGTCCACAGAGTCAGAGGTTAACTCAGACTACCACGCACATGGCACAGGCTCAGTAAGCGTCCACAGAGTCAGAGGTTAACTCAGACCACCATGCACATGGCACGGGCTCAGTAACCGTCCACAGAGTCAGAGGTTAACTTAGACTATGAGCGAGAAGCAGCAGGAAGGATGTTTTCTGCTCCAGCACCAGCGCTTGACATGTTTTTCCACTCAAAATAAATGAGGCAGGATTCCTAAAAGATGTGTTTAAACTTGGTAGAGAGTTCTCTAAACAGTTTGGCCTTGAGTTTGGACCACAGAGCTGAATACTGCAGGAATGTCTGACCCCCAAACGGAGCTCAGCAGTTTCAGGCCCAATTCTGGTTTTATTTCTAGCAATCCAAGTTGATGTCACTGACTCTTATGACAGGGTTCATAGGCAACCTCTAGTCTTTGCAAACATTATTTTTAAACTGGATCTTATCTCATACAAAGCAATGTGTGATGTGTGTGGCCACAGCCCTCTCTTACACTGTAAAGTTTTATTTAAATGTGTTTCATAGTGTGTGTGTGTGTGTGTGTGCTATATATGTATGTACACGCCCACCATTAAAAGTCAATTGGGGCCGGATGGTGGCTCATGCCTGTAATCTCAGCACTTTGGGAGGCCAAGGCAGGTGGATAATTTGAGGTCAGAAGTTTGAGACCAGCCTGGGCACATTGGTGAAACCTGGCCTCTACTAAAAATACGAAAATTAGCCAGGTGTGGTGGCGCATGCCTGTAGTCCCAGCTACTTGGGAGGCTGAGGCAGGAGAATCACTTGAACCCAGGAGGCAGAGGTTGCAGTGAGTCAAGACGTGCCACTGCACTCCAGCCTGGGTAACAGAGCGCGAGTCTGTCTCCAAAAAAAAAAAAAAAATGTCAACTGGGAAAGCCAGTTACTAAACTGATGACACAGCTTCTCTTTGATGGTGTCATGGAATCAAAGAGAGAGTGCATATCTGTAGTAGAGTGAAGAAACACGCTCTTCTCATAATTTCCCCCAGTATTATTCAAAAATCATTTCCTTCTAAACTCCTATCTCAGTTTTTGGATCTGTGGATTACACTGAATAAACAGATTCCACAGCCTACTCATTCCAACGCCCTCTTTTGTACCTCAACAAATAAAAAGTCAAAAGAGATTTCTGGCTGATGTTCTTGGTTATGCTTTTCCTCACTGGAGGTGATGACCGAATCATTCAGAAATTTGTTTTTGTGCTATAAAATGCAAATGCAAGTCCGTGGGAGGGAGCGATGTTTTGAAAACTCTTGCCCCTTGCATTATGATTTGCATATTAGAAATCCCATGATTTACATTTTGGATGCCTGTTGACCACAGCTCACACAATATGCTCTGTTTCATAATGAAAATGGATTACTTAAAAAACAAACAAAGAAACAGTCATTTGGTGGGGAAAAACTCAATGGAAGGGGTGCAGACATTACTACTGTTCCTAACGGAGGGACACATCCTGTCCTCTGGCCATTTGGTGTGGCCATGTGACTTGCTGGAGCCAGTGAAACTTTGGTTGTGGCAAGGTGGGTTACTTCCTGGTGGGTGCATTTAACTGGTGCTGTGTCGCCATCTCTCTCTTGGCTGGCTGCAGTGACTGGCAAAACATGAGTCTTTACAGAAGCATCATGCTGGGCCACCGTGCAGGGACCTGCCCTGGGAGCGGAGAGGACGTCACCAGACCTGCAGTGGCCTTTGTATAAGGTAGAAGTGTACCTTTGTGGCATCGAGCCATTGAGATTTGTTTAGGCCGGGGCATCCCGATCCCATTCTGACTTAAAGAGTTGGAAACAAAATATAAACCAAAGAAGCTGTTTTGATGAAGGCAAAATTTTGAAATCAAAGTGCAAAAATTGGAAATTTGAAATGGGTGTCTACAGGCGGCCTCTTACCTACCTCAGCAACCGGTTTCTATATTTTATTTTGACTGTGTGAATTTCAAGAAAAAAATAGTGAAATGGTTGCAAATGCTAAATGCAAAAGCTGTTAGCATTTGCAACCATTAGCTGTTTTTCATTTTAAAAATTTTGTTTTAAAAGCATGATAAATAAAAAATAAAAGCTATCTTGCTATCTCAAGAATGCTCCCTTAGAATTGACCCAATACTTTAAAACAACAGAAGTGGATAGCTTTCCTTTCCAAGCTGCATTTCTAACCTGCATCTCTTGTCATAGATGAAAAAGCCTGCGAGGGTACTTTCGACGCTGGCACCTAGTCACGCAAATGTATTCATTTGCTGCTTGGAGGTTCATGTGCCAAGTGAGTGCAGGGCTGGGAAGGTACCTGGGCCCTGCCTGATGTCGGGACTTGGGATGTGTGTGCAGAGCCATGTACTGGCCTGTGAATGGGTAACAGATAAGTGGGTGGATGCTAACAAATCAGCATCTCTCAGGCCACACACGGAAGGGGGCCTGTCCTGGGTCACACAGTACCGAAGGCTCCAGCTACACCTGGACATGCCTGTAACATCCCACAGTTCGTAACTTCTGTGAGAAGGGTAGCGGTCTGGGGTGGTGCCACTCAAAGCTACTACCCAAGAAGGGTATCAGGGCATGGGTGCTCCAAGGGTTCAGGGTCCCCAGGGGCTGCAGAACTCAGGGAAGGGTCCCTGGAGGAGGCAGGCCTCCACTGAGCCTGGGTCCCTGGGGGAGGCAGGCCTCCACTGAGCCTGGACGATGGGACGAGTGGGAGACACCTCGGTGAAAGTGCTGGAGGGGCTCGACCTGTGCCTGGGAATCCGGCCTGAGCCCCAGCTCACCACGCCCTCGTTGGGTGACTGAGCTGGTCTCTCGTTCTCTTGGGCCTCAGTTTCCCCTGCTCCATAACATGGAGATCCCATGGGTTAGGAGTGTGGTGTGGACCTCAATGTAGGGGCGCCGTGAGGGGCACTGAAGGGGACTCCCCAGCTGCGGATTCCTCCTGTGTGTCCCCACCCCGTGCCCAGCCTCTGGTGAGAGGTTGCTGGATGCTGCTGAGGCTGAGTCCTTCAATATCACAGGTGCCTGGCACACCTGAAGTGCTGTTCAAAGGTTCATGCCTGGAGATCACCCATACGACACCTCTGAGGTTACAGTGTCACCTCTACTTTACAGATGAGACCGCCGAGGCTCAGAAAGGAGAGGGGCCTGCCTGTGTCCAGGGCCAGGGCACATGGGGCTGGGATCTTGCCCAGCCCTCCGCGCCGGGGGGCTCTCACCCAGCCCTCCATGCGCGCCACAGGTTTTACAGTTGAGCCCTGAAACACTGCCAGGTCAACCCACAGAGCCCTGAAGGTGACAGTCTGTCCTTTGGACCCTCCTAACGGGGGTGGCAGTATCAGGCTCAGTCTCCCCTGTACCCTCCCAGCAACCCAGCCCCAGCAGTTGCCAAATCTCCCTGTGCCCTTCTCCGGGTCCCTCCTGTACTATGTGGACCTCACCCTCTCTCCCCAGGACCATCTCCCCAGCCTCCTCCCTGACCTCTGGGCCTCCAGATCCTCCTTCCGGTTCCTCCACCCACCTCACTGAAGCAAGCCATGTATCCTCCATCCCCGGCTCCAGAGCCTTCACTGGCTCCCTATCCCCAAGGGATGAACCGGCCAGTAACCATAAAGGAAGTGAAAACCCAGGCCACTTGCTGCCTCCAGCCTTAGCAACCACTGACGTCACATAAAACTGCCTCTTGCTCCTCTGGGACTCATGCCCTGCCACCACCCTATGTACAGGCACCCAGAAGGCACAGGGCATGGAGTCCGGCTTGGACCCTCAGAGCAACCCAGGAAGGCCCAGCCCTTCACAGGGGCTGAGCCGGGGGGTACTTGATGTCAGAACTCGGGGCATGTGTCCAGAGCCGTGTGCTGGCCTGTGGATGGCTGACACATAACCTCTCTGAGGTCACACATGAAGGAGGCCCACCCTGGGTCACTCAGCACCAAAGGCTCCCACTACACCTGGACAGGCCTGTACTGCTCGGGACTCCTACGAGCAGGGCAGGGAACCACGTTGGCACCGTTCACCAGGTCATCTCAGAGGTGTTCCCATATCCCAGGGCCACTCCAGGCATCTCATACCCTTTCCAGCACTTGCCTGCCCTGAAATCCAGGGAAAGGACACCGTGCCAGGACCCCCTCCTCAGAGAGCAGTGCAACCTCCTTAGGGACAGGGATGGCATAAATTGGGGGACAGGGCCTTCTAGGAGAAACTGAGGTGAGAGCTGGGGATGGCCAGGACAGGAAGAGAAGGTGGACACTGCCCTGGTCCCTGGTGAGGGGCCCACCGTGAGGTCTGGGGGAGCAAAAAGCTGGGGTGCTGTCTGGATTCTAGGATGCCAGAGGGAATTGTGTGAGCAGTTGGGTGGCCCCACCAATGTTTGCAGGCCCTATCCTTGGAAAGCCATCCTTGACTTCTGGCAGAGAGAGGTACTTGGAGAACCAAGTTCTTAGGGGCCTTTGGGGGAGGCCAGGGAGATGTCAGCTCACCCAGCTGAATGTCTTGGTGAGAATCAGAAGCTGCAGGGCATTGAGGGAGGTGATAAAGACAGGGGAATAACTTCCCACATACAAAAGGCACCAGCAAGGGCAGCCATGTCTCACCACATGAACAGGGTGACTATGGCTCAGAGCTGGGCAGTGGGACTGGCGGAGGGTTACTTAGGAGGAGAGACAGGGTCACTCTGCTGGCTGACCACTCCTGCAGGTTACAGGTCTGTCCTTACCATACCTTCTGCAGCAGGACAAATGTCCATCTGTCACAGAGGCTCAAAGAAGTTAAGTGACTCACCTAAGACCACAGAGCTAGGGAGTGGTAGAGCTGGGATTTGAACCCTGGTCTCTGTGGACCTGCATTCATTGCTCTGCTGAAAACAGAACAGCCGGTTCTTCAGTGCTTAGGATTGTAAAGCTGCTTTGCTGGAAACTTTCCCAAGCATGGGGGCAGCTAATAGCACAGAGACCTGGATTCTCTTCCTGCAGATTCTGGCCAGGACAGGAGATGGGTAAATCACAAGGTCAAAGGCAGGAAAAGACAATCAACAGACCCAGGATGGGTGGAACTGGCATCTTCTGAGGCCCCCTCTATGCCAGGCCGGTACCGTGCACTTACAGGTCCTATTTTCAGACCCAGTGAGGGAATTGACGAACGCCCCATTTTAAAGGTGAAGAAACTGAGGCTTAGTCAGGTGATATAACCCCGCCCCTAAGAGACAGAGCCAAGTCTAGAATGCAGGCAACTGTAAAGGAAGCGCCTTTGCTGGCCAGGGCGTGTGGGCCGGTAGTTGATGCAGGCGAGTTCCTGCTATAAATACGGTGCTGACTCCCGGGTAACCTTAGCTCCAGCTCACCCACCCAGGCACAGAGCCATAAATCCAGGGGCCAGCCACCTCCTGCTGCACTCCTGCTCTGCAGAAATTTCTTGACATCCTAACAAGGCACTACATTTTTCTCTACAGGTTGCAAGTTATTGAAGGCACTGTTGAGCTAGCTAACCCTGAAATGAGAGCTGCTTCTTCAGCAGCCAAAAAGTCCCACAAAATAGCCAGCCTCACCCTCCTTGGGTGTGCAGGTGGGACTCCCAGGAAGAGGGGCCTAACCCGGGTTCTGTGCTAACAGGCTCTGGGGAACTGGGTTTGAATCCCTGCTCTGCCATTGACCAGCTGGGTGACCTCACGTGTGCCTCTCTGAGCTTCAGTATTCTTAGCTACACGGTGGAGCTGCTAGTCCCCACCTCCAGGTAATATACAGAACAGCGTGTCCAGGACACAGCGGGTCCTCTGCTTCCCTCATCCCCTCTCTAGGTTGTTTATTTATTGGTGAAATAATAACAGCTATAACCACTAACAATAAGCCTGGCATTATTTTAGGTGTGTTACATGCTGTTAGCCATTGAATCCTTATTGCACATTGAGGAGTTAATGTCCCATTATTGTCCCCACTGAATGGATGAGGAAACTGAGGCACAGTGCCCTTGAGTAGCCTGCCCTGGGTCACACCAGTCACGAGTGGAGAGCTGAGAATGTTCCCACTGCCGACACAGGCTTGGGGATCGGTCACTGAAAACAGGTGAAAATATTTCACTGCAGTGTCCTTGGAGCAACCATTGGTTGCTGCTGGGTAGGAATCCTAGAAAGGCCTGAACTTCACACTGTGTGCTCCAAAAGGCCCCCTTCCTTGGCCCCCTTCTACCCATAAGTAAATATAACCTCCTGCACCAAGATGCCGCCCTTACTCCTGCCAGCCAGGTTGAATCCCAAACCCGCATATTAGAGACAAAAGACCTCACATGGCATTCTATAGATGGGAAAAGCAAGCCTGGAGCCTGCCCAGGGCCACCTGCCCACCAGGGCAGACAGAGCCAGCCTGGAATCCAGGCCCCACCTCCCAGCCCAACTGGGCTGACCCTCTCCTAAACGGGGAAGCGACAGTGAGGCCCACATCACCTCTCAGCCTCCAGGCTGCGCACACACATGCACACTCAGTGCCCATTCCTTTGCCCCGATGGGCTAAATATTGTCCTAGCCTTCCTGAAATACCCATCTCCATGCGGGTGGCTTTACAAACTGCTAAAACCAGGGCCATGTCCCTGGTGGAGGGGGAGAGCTATTCCGGGTTAGCGTCAGGTGTGGGGCAGGGCCAGCCAGAAAGAGCTGTCTGCTGGCTCCCGGGGCTCCCGCGGCCCTGGCGGGCAATTCCTGGCAGCCAGGACAACTGGCACCCAGTGGAAGAAGGTGAGGTCAGGCCCCTTCTGTCAATGTACCCCTCCCCAACACACAGACACACACACACACACACACTCTCACACTCTGTTCCAAATCCCACAGAGCCAGGCCGAGGCGCTGGGACTGTTCAGCAGTGACAGGGTACCTGCAGAGTGCTGTCACCCACAATCCGCCCACATCCCCCAGGAGACCTTGATGTGTCCCGAGAGCCTCCGAGGTGGGGTTTTATGGAGAGTGAATCCACGTGCCAGCGACAATTGGTGGCTTACGAAGGAGGCCCTGCTGGAGGAGCCCAGACCTGGCTGCCCGGGCTGCATGGGATGCCCATCTGCTGCCCGGGGTGCCCACCTGCTGCCAGCAAGCAGGGCCCTGAGCTCTCAGTGCACCCCAGGCACCAGCAGACGCTTTCACACAATATCATAAATTTCATTTTCACAGCCAACGGGGGGTTAGGACCACAATCTCCATTTTTACCTGGGGACACGGAGGCTCAGATAAGTTAAGCCACCTGCCCCAGATCACCCAGCCTGGAGGTGAAATAACTGGAATTTGAACCTGGACAGCCTGACTCCAGAGTCCCCCATGTAACCCTTGGATTTGGCTGTCCCCAGCCCCCATTCCGCCAAGGCTGGCTCTGAAACTGGCAGGAGCGGGGGGCAGCCCCCACCACACGGGTGGCCAGTCCCCACCACAGCCTCTTGCCTCAGGCAGAGCAGAGGGCAGTGGGCAGACCCCAGAATCTGATCGCCTTTCCACCTGCCTGTATCCCTGGCCGTTTTCAACCTAGAGGATATGAGGGCACACAGAAGGCCTGCCTGGTGCTGCTGGACCAGGGACTCAGAACGCTCAGAGGTCTCAGACTTAGGGGATCAGACAGAAGCTGTGTGCTCTCCCCGCCGATAAATGTTCACATACACTCGTCTGCATGTGGTTCCAGTGGCTCACGGCACCCTGAGCCCACCCATGGGTCCCGCCACAGCCCCTGCCCCTCTGTCCTGGGTCAGCTCTGGTCCCGGCTGCCAGCCCTGGGAGAGCTTGAATCAGACACAGCTTCCTGCACTGGCTACACTGTGCAGTCAGGGGTGCAGCAGAACTTAGCTTTAAAGTCAAGCTCCCCCCTTCCAGCGGCACAGGCCCCCCAGGCATTGGGCAAGGAGGAAGGGGGTCCAGCTCACAGCTGCTGGCAGCCTCTGGGGGCCCCAGTGCCCTCGGCGACTGGCGGCCTTGGCTCTGCAACCGGAGCCATGGTGGGTAAATATAGCGCTGCCACTCACCGGCTGAGGGGCCCTCGCCGTCCGACATGGTGTGGGAGATGGGCGGCCGGCTGGCCACCAGCCTGCAGGGTCACTCAGAGCCTCAGTGGCTGTCACCCACCCAGCAGGGCTTGGGGATCCTCCGTGTCCAGCTCCAGGCAGCGTCCCGCCCCGGCCGGCCTGGCCACCCCCCCATGCTGGGCTGGGCAGATAAGAACGTGCTCAGTGCCAGCAGCCTGTGCAATTGGTGGATAAATCTGGGCACTGCCCTCCCCCGCCCAGGGCCTCTCTGGGGCAGCCCCAGGATGTTACTTGAGAAGCCACTGTACCCCTAGGTGCTTGGTCAGTCCCCAAGATCCCAGCTCCTGGGGACTTGGGAATGCCTGTACACTCTTTCCTTGGAAACGGTTCCACCCAGCCAGCAAGGGACATTTATGGACATTTAGGGAAGGCGAATAACAAGTGATACCACCACTGAGGACATGGCCGGGACCAGGAGCTACGTGAAGTGTGGCCACCGTCATCTCACGCTGCTCTCCAGAGCTGCTGCAACCATCGTGTCCATGTCACAGAGGGGTTAAGCGACCCACCCAAGGCCACCACCGGGTCAGTACGGGGCGTGAGCAGGAACTGGAGCCAGGCTGTCTGTCTCCAAGGCTGCAGGAAGGCCATCCCTTGCCTTTGATTGTTTGGCCAACAGCAGCCAGCACTTCAGGCATCTACTGTGTGCTGAGTGAGCCACGTGTTGAGGGTCGACAGGGGATGGAGGCGGGATCCCCAGGGGTAGCCATGTGGTCCTGGCACAGTGTGGGTGCTCAGGAAATACTGGTTGAAAGAATGCACTCCAGCAAGCTCTTAGTATGCTCTTGTTGTGTACCTGGCTCAGAGCCAATCCATCCCCTCCCCTGGTCCCCACAAAGTACAGGGCAGAACCTGCCAAGGGCTGGAGATACCAGAGGCATCACCCCAGGGCTGAGTCTGCTGCCCCCCCGCCCCAGGCTCTAGGTCTACCCAGTTCTGTATGCAGAGACCAGAGGGAGTGAAATGGCTTAAAGAGAAGGGAGAGAAACTCAATCCAAGAGCTCCAGGAGGGCTTCCTGGAAGAGCTGGCATTTGAGTTATCTTTAAGTAAAAATAAAGTCTGTTCTTTTTCTTTCTTTCTTTTCTTTTTCTTTTCTTTTTTTTTTTTTTTTGCCACAGGGTCACTCTGGGGTGCCGTGGTACGATCATAGCTCACAGCAGCCTCAACCTCCTGGGCTCAGGTGATTCTCCCACTTCAGTCTCCCCAGCTGAGCCCACAGGTCTGTGCCACCACACTTAGCTAACTATTTTTTGTAGAGAGGGGGTCTCACCATGTTGCTCTGAGTGGTCTTGAATTCCCTAGCTCAAGCAATTCTCGTGCTTCGGCCTCCCAAAGTGCTGGGATTATAGGTGTGAGCCACTGTGCTCAGTCCAGAAAGATTTTTTGTTTTTGTTTTTGTTTTAAGATGGAGTCTTGCTGTTGCCTAGGCTGGAGTACAGCGGCGCCATCTCAGCTCACTGCAACCTCCGCCTCCTGGGTTCAAGCAATTCTCCTGCCTCAGCCTCCTGAGTAGCTGGGATTACAGGCACCTGCCACCATGCCCGGCTAATTTTTGTATTTTTAGGAGAGATGAGGTTTCACCATGTTGGCCAAGCTGATATCGAACTCCTGACCTCAAGTGATCCCAAAATGCCTCGGCCTCCCAAAGTGCTGGGATTACAGGCATGAGCCACCGCACCTAGCCCAGAAACTTTTTTGAAGGGAATAGAGGGTGTTCTAGGAAGAGAAGCCAGCAGGTGCGGAGGTGAGAAAGCCCAGCTGAAGAGTGGCAGGGGTCTCTGGCAGGGCTGGAGGTTGCAGCAAGCCTGAGAAGAAGGATGTTGCTTATGGCAGGGGAGGCCTCAGGGCTAGGGAAGTCAGAGGAGGCTTCCTGGAGGAGGGGGCAGATGCTGGCGCTGAGGATACATAAGCCTCAGGAAAATGAGAAGCGGGTGGAGCAGTGTGCTGAGGCATCCTGGCAGCTCTTCCATCTGCACTGAGGCCTTTCCTGGCTCAGGGACCTGGGGAGTGAAGGCAGGAGGATGAGGCCTCCATGTTTCCAAAGGAAGCCCTATCTGTGGGTGGGGTGAGGAGGAGGGCTGTGAAGTCACAGCCTCTACTCTTCACCCCTGCACTGGCCATCAGAAAGAAAGAACTGAATCCCTACGGTATAGGCATTTGCCTGTGCTGTTCCCTTGGCCTAGGAATTCTCTGTCCTCCTCTTTCCATGGGAAGCCGTGGCTGCCCCTAAAGGCAGCTCAGGGGCCCTGCTCCTTTTCCACTTGCCCCACACTCCACTCTGCCAACTCTAACCTCGCTGTGGTTAGTCCTGGCTGTGTCCACCTCTTGGTTGGCTCTGACTGCCCTGTCAGATAATGAGCTCACCGTCACTGAGGGTATTCAAGCAGGGCTGGGCAGCTGCTGGATGGGGACACAGCAGAGGGAGCTCAAGCATCATGTAGGGTTAGATTAAATGGCTGTGGGCTCCCTCCCAGGTGACCAACTTGTCTCATTTCCCTGGGACTTCCCCTGTTTTAGAACTGAATGTCCTCCATGGATCCTGGGAACTGCCCCCCCAGCCAGCTTCAGACAAACCAGGACTGGTGGCCATCCTGTGTCCCTCCTAACTGAAGTTTTTGTTCCTCCTAACTGAAATTTTAATTTTAAGAGAAAAAAGAGAAAGACAAAGCCAGACCTCCCCCCTGGAACTGTCTCCTCCACCCCGAAAATTCCCCTCCTCCCTCTGCAACACCTAGGTGTTGGATTCCAGGACAACTCTGGGGGCAGGGTGGGGGTGAAACCCCAGAGCTCTGTGCCTTGGGCTGGGTTGTGGGCTGGGGTGAGGGGGCAGCAGGGAGAAAATCAGATGCAGGTCAGCAAAGAGAGAAGCCCAATGACTTCCCCTGCAAAGTGGGAGGAGCCCCACCTGCCCGGCTGTGGGCTGCACTGAGATAGCTCTGCAGCACTTGGCAGACTTCAGGTATGCACAGGTGGCTTCTGTATCCCCGGGGAGGGGGTGTGACCAGGGAAGGAATGGCATGAGTCCCTCGCTGGGCACCTCTGGTTTGCCTTGGCGTGGCAGCTGGTGTCAGGCACTGGAGGGAGTGGGAGGCATGGACTGGGGGCTGACCTGCCTCCTAGGTAGGTCCCACCCCACTGTATGGGCTTCACACATTGTGGCCCCTCTTGGTGCCTGCCGTCCGGCACACCCAGGCCCACGGGTCAATGCCAGGCAGGGCCTGTGGCCACATCTCGGGTCTCAACTCCTGTCACCCTTGCTCTGGGCTCCCTGGGATGGGCTAGGCTGACGGAGGGGCACGCCATGGGACAGAGGGGACCAGTGCTGACCCCCCAGGAACCCCCATGAGACTGCCAGAGTCCAACCCGGGGTTCTACAGGTGTGGGATGCATCCTGGTGCTGGACAAACAGTGGGGCTACAGAAAAGAGCCCTGCCACACCACCCACCTCCCCAACAGAGGCCTCACCTCGACCCAAGTGGGCTGTGGGACCAGGGCTGGGAGGAATCTGGTGTCAGATGAACCCAGGTCAAATCCCAGCTCCAGCAGCCTTCCTGGGTGATGGGGACAAGCCTGGCCCCAGCCTCGGTTTCTTGCCTAGAAGGGGTGATGCCCATCGGGGCTGTGGTGAAGATTAAACCAGGGCAAGATGCCACGGAGGGGCATTCCACTTCCCCACCCTGCAGCCATCTGTCTGCCTGCCCCTGCGTCTCACCCAAGCAGACCGCCCAGTGTCCACTGGCTGGAGCTGGTTCCCTGCGGCAGGCCATTTCCCCTTCCTGTGTCTGGCCCCAAGTCCCTTCCTGTTTTCTTTATCATGGGAACATGTGTTGGGAATAAACAGCTTGAGTCCCCTGCTCCCGAGGCCACTGCACACGTGCAAGAATGTGTGTAAGTGGATGTGTGTGGTGATGCCTGTGTGTTCACTGGTACATGTGCACAGGTGCAGTGGGCATGTGTGGAAGTGTGTGCACGCAAAAATGTGTGTGTAAGTGAACACGTGTGATGCACATGCGTGCGCCTAGGTGGATGGCAGTGGGCCCGTGTGTGGGAGAGTGTGTGTGTGTGAGAATGGGTGTGTGTGCCCATACAAGCTTGTGATGTCCACACGCGGGAGTGTGTCTGTGTGGCGGGTGTGTGTGTACATGATGCGTCTCCTGCAGCTCACCCTGAAGCTGCAACCATTTGTGTGCCCGCTGGCCCCCAAGGGCTCACCTATGTCTGATTTAGCTGGTCTCAATAGCTACTCCATGGTCACCACGACGGGGCAGCTGCTGCCAGGGCCTGAACAAACCTTGGGGGAGCCTCTCAGGGCCCACAGGCTTGTGGGTAGAGGAGCACTGGTGAAGGAACTGAGGTTAGGAAGGGCAGGTGGTCAGGGAGGACCTCTGAGAGTCATTCATGCAGAGACCTGGGAGGTGAGGAATGGGGGTGGGGACGGATAGGACAAGACGGGCCTGGCGGTGGGAAAGAGCTGGGGCACCCAGGAATGGTTCGAGATGGCTGGACAGTGGTGTGAAATCTGGTCGGGCAGGAGTTGGGGCCATTGGAAGGGCACGGGGCAAAGGGAGGGGCACACATATACTGATGCCTGTGGGGCCCAGCCCAGAGCCAGTGCCCTTCCTGGGTTCCCTGTGACATCACAGCATCATGCCGCTTAACCAGGGGAGGCCCTGCAGTGACTGCTCACCCATGGTGTGCCCAGGCCCCTCCCCTGCTGCCACCGCCTAGAGGAAGGCCGGCCCCTGGGTTCCCACACTGTTTGGCCAGCCAGCACCAGCACTGGTGAGAAAGTGTCCCTGGAGGGACAGAGGAGGGTCAGTGATCAAAGGTGGAGAGGCAGCCAAGCATGGTGTGGGTCGGGGAAGAGGCCCTGCTTCCCACCCATGCTTCCTCCCACCGCTGGCACCTGCTGCCCCACACTCACCTGGCCCTGGCTGGGCCTCAGGAGTGCAGCCTCTCCCTGCTGGAGACCCCTCAGCCTTGTGTTCCCCCTGTACACAGAGTCAGGACAGGTGGGGAGCAGGGAGTCTCATGTGGGGCCTTGGTGGCCACAACTTGAAGTTTGACACTGGATGTCCGCATTGGATGGCCCCAAGCTCCTGGCTGTGTGGCTTGGGCAGGCTAGCCCATCTCGCTGGATGTGGGGTGAGGACAGAACGCAGGCCACACGGCAGGGTCCTAGCCCGTGGTGACCCGTCTCATGTTTGTCCACTGCCTTGGGTTCAAAGAGACACCTCCATATAGTCCAGGTCAGGCCTGACATACCAGCTCCACACAGAACCTGAGACAGACATGGATATGGAGACTCATCCGCACAGCCTCACACACGGGGGGGCCAGACAGATACCCGGAGACTAAGGAACAGGAACACGGAGAGGTACGGAGAGACACAGAGACACACATGTGCATGTGGGGCTCACACGCACACACACACACATGCACCTGCTCCAGCATAGCTCTGCGAGCTGGTTCCAAACACCCAGGGCCCCTTGTCCAGCCCAGGCACCCCTGACAGACCGCTGCCTGGGTGGCCTTGGGCAACACTCCCGGCATCCAGGCTCCCAGCCAGGAAAGAAAGCCGCGAGGCCTGTGCAGCTGCACCTGGTGTCCCTGAGCTGAGGGTGTGGGCAGCTCCTGGCTTCCTCGGGCTACCCCCTTACCTCTGGGGTGGCAGCCAAAAAGCCACTGTCATTTGGGAGGGGGCAGGGAGGCGATGGGGAGGCCTCCCAGGCTCAGGCTCCTGGGCTCAACAGCAGGGGCAAGGGCCCCAGGGACAGCCCATTCCACCCTCTACCCTCCGGCCCTGAGATGGGGCAGGCCGCACCTCTTGGAGCCTCGTCTGTAGCACAGGGTACCTGGAGGTACAGTAAAGCTGGCTCAGGGCTGGCCGCACAGTGCGCCCAACAGGTGAGGTGCAATGCCAGTAAAGCGTGACTCAAATCATCCAGGCTCCTCACCCAGTGTCTGCCACTGGCCGACGGGCTCTTGCCCAGGGCACTCCTGTGCCACCTGCTGCTCATGCCGGTCCCTGCCTAGCCTTGCCCTGGGCCCACGGAGCCCCATCCAGGGCAGGCTCCAAACGGGATGCAGCTGGCAGGTGTCCTGCACAGGGACCTGCAGCCTTGCCCTTGGCACCCAGAATTAGCAGGCTGCCTCCCGCGGGGTGGGGGGGACCCCTCTGTCTGGCCACCCGGGGTCTCGTCCCCGCAGGGGCTGCCCAAGAAATGAGCACCAGGAGGGTGACTATGGTTTCCTCTGGTGAGAAGGATTTACGGGGGAGAGGCTGTGTCCCAGAAGAAATGAGTGTTTTTAAAGCTCCAGGCCAAGGCAGGGACTTGACTCTGTCCCTCCCCACCCCTGGCCCTGGATTCAGAGAAATGTCCCTTCCTCCCACTGAGACTCCTTCCGTCTGCCAGAAATACCCCGGTGACTGCGGGGAGGGTGCGCCTGCGGGGTGGGGGGGTATTTTTGGACATCCAGAGATGTCTGAGGCTGTCTGGAGCCTGGGGTGAGGTCTGGAGCCCGGGGTGAGGTCTGGGCAGATGTGAATAGAGTCCCGCCAACTGACTCTGGACCAGCATAAAGCGCGCGGTGCCCTCTCGGCCAGGACTGCCAGGAGGGGCCGGCTCAGGATTCTGCCAAGTCCCATCCAGAACCTTCCCAGTTGGGCAGCTAATGGCTGGGACACAGGGCATGGTCGTCTGTCTATCCACATTGGCTGTCACTGAAGCCCAGCAGAGTCACCGCCTCCAGCCCCAGCACCCAGAGAATAGAGGAAGAAAACCTCCCACCTGGCCATGGCTGGGCCAAGGCTCTCACCCCACGCCCGGCAGCCTAAGGTTCCTGAAGCCACCCCCAACCCAGCCTAGGCTCTTAGGTACCCCAGAGGGCTGGGCCAGCTCAGGGTCTCCAGCCGCAGGTCGCTAGGGCAGAGGGCAGGGAGGTGTCCAAAGGTTTTCAGAGTTCAGCAGCTCAGCCCTGGGGAAGCTGGTGCCTGGGGAAGGCAGGCCCTCAGGAATGTGCAGGCTGGAAGCCTCCTGCGGGGATGCGAGTATAGATTAAACACGTCAAGGTTTACAGTGCAGGGGGGACAGACTCAGAAAAGGCCGCCATTGGCCGAGGTCACACGGGAGGGAGTGGCAGAGCAGGGCGGGGCCCAGAGCCTCCGGAGCCGCCTAGCGAGGGCATCCCCCGGCCTCCCCGGCGGCCGCAGTAGCCTGCGCGCACTGCCCGCCAGAGCTGCGCGCTCCCGCCCGGCGCGTCCCCGGCCGGCCTGCCAGCTCCCCAGCCTCAGGCCCGGCTCCCCCAGCAGCTGCCACAGCTCACCGCGCCTCGGGAGCCCCATCTGTGAAATGGGGGTGGCTCTTCCACCTCCACTTCGTGGCCAGAGCCTGCCACTGCCGACCCGGCCTCCCGCCTGACCCCGCCTCCGGGAGCGGGACTGGCGTCCCCTCGGCCCACCCACTCCGCGCCTCAGGACCCTCCGCGGCTGGGGCCGGCGCCGCCCGCTCGGCCTGGGCGGGAGGGCGAGCCCGCGCTCTGCGCCAGCGCGCCACCGTGCGGCTCTTCCGGGGACTGCGCCGCCTTGCCTGCAGGAAAGCCTCCCTTCCCTGCAGGTGACAATGACCAGAGTCACAGTGCCAGAGCGCGACCCACGTGTGGACACTAATTCCCCACCAACCCTAGGAAGTGGTCCTATTATTTGTCC
This sequence comes from Rhinopithecus roxellana, assembly GCF_007565055.1. Taxonomy (NCBI): domain Eukaryota; kingdom Metazoa; phylum Chordata; class Mammalia; order Primates; family Cercopithecidae; genus Rhinopithecus; species Rhinopithecus roxellana. The sequence goes on along the minus strand of NC_044553.1, from coordinate 158,288,200 downwards.
TCCCTTACAGATGGGGAAACTGAGGCCCAGGCAGGTGGGAGCAGGATTTGACCCCAGGTCGCCTAGCTGCATAGCCTTGGGTTTAATCCTATCCATCTTGCCTGGGTCCGGGAGGTCAGCTTCACCTGGACTGGCGGCACCCGCCCATGCACATTGGGATCTCCTGGGAGACTTGAAAACAGTTGGACTGGGCGCGGTGGCTCATGCCTGTAATCCCAACACTTTGGGAGGCCAAGGTGTGTGGATCATCTGAGGTCAGGAGTTCGAGACTAGCCTGGCCAACATGGTGAAACCCCATCTCTACTAAAAAAAAATACAAAAATTAGCCGGGCGTGGTGGCACATGCTTGTAATCCCAGCTACTCAGGAGGCTGAGGCAGGGGAATCTCTTAAACCCGGGAGGCGGAGGTTGTAGTGAGCGGAGATTGTGCCACTGCACTCCAGCCTGGGCAATAAGAGTAAAAAAAAAAAAAGAAAGAAAGAAAGAAAAAGAAAAGAAAAAAAGAAAAAGAAAAGTTTCTGAGCCCCACCCCAGAGGCTGATTCACCTGGCCCAGGTGGCTCCCCCATGCAGCCCGGACTGAGAGCCACCTGCCCCTCACAGAAAGCCCAGTCTATGGAAGAGGAAGTGGCTCAGAAAGGAAGGGCAGGATGGCCCCACTGGCAGTGACAGCGGGGCTGGGGGGTTCTGGCTTTGCACTTCCCAGCCATCTGGGATTCCTGGGGGGTGCAGAAGACAAGCCCAGGCCTGCAGGGATAGAGCATGCTGAGCCTGTGGAAGGCCACTGGATGCGAAGGACCACAGGTTTAAGTGCTGACTCCACTATGGCCCAGCTGTGGCTGTGGTCTTGACTTCCCCTTCTGTGAAATGGGGCATAGTTGGCTCCTGTTTCCTGGCAGGATTTGAAGAAATCATGGTGTGGAGGCTCAGGCTCAGCAACGGACGGATATTTGCCAGGTCAGGGGCTGGTCAAGCCGGGAACTTGACGTCTCCAGAGGGAGCTGATCCCTCCGGGCCCCTGCAGACAATGCTGGGTTGCGTCGCTGCAGTACTGTGGCCAGTGGCCTGTGGTCCTTTTAGATGGACTGTGAAGGAGGTGCTGTCCTATGGGGACCAGGTCTAGCCACAGCAGGAGGCAGAGGGCATGGACTGTGGGAAGCGGGGGCAGGCCTGTGGGTACTGATGAACCTCAGAGAAGGGCTGCAGAGGGCATGGGAGGGGGGCACAGCAGAGCAGGTCGGGGAACAGTGCCCGGCTGGGAGCTTGGGAACAGGATGCTGGGAGACAGCAGCATTTGGGGTGGCTGTGGGAAGAGGCTGCTTCTGGCCAGGGGTGAGTTTGATCTGGAGGCTGAGCCCGGGCATACCATTCTCAGAATGGGTGGTGAGTTTGGGGCCCCCCAGACAGAGAGCTGGAAATGGAGGGGGTGGAGGGTGCAGCTTGATGAGAGGTTGGCCAGGTACCCACGTGGTCAGGCGAGGTGCTAGGGGAGCAGGAGGACCCTCTCTTTGCAAGAACACTGCAGTTCTGGAGGCGTCTTGGGGGCCCAACCCTCTGCCCAGAGGCTGGGGTGTGCATTCTCAGGACCCACCTGGGCTGGGGAGAGGGGCAGGCTGGAAACCCAAACACTTGTCTCCTCCATTCTCAGAGCCACCCCAGCCCCACCTGTACTAAGCATGTCACTTACGCTCCTGAGTCTCAGTTTCCTCATCTGCTTGATGGGACCATCCCTTGGAGCTACCATTCAAGACTGCAGCAAGGACCGAAGGAGGCCGACAATGCACATCAGGGGCCAGCACACATCTGTGCCTTCCCTGTGTGGGGAGGGGTCTTTCCAGGGGGCACATGGCCCAGGCAGGGGAGAGGGCAGCTTTTTCTTTTTTTTAAGATGGAGTCTGACTGTCGCCCAGGCTGGAGTGCAGTGGCACGATCTCGGCTCACTGCAACCTCTGCCTCCCGGGTTCAAGCAGTTCTCCTGCCTCAGACTCCAAGTAACTGGGACTACAGGCACCCACCACCATGCCTGGCTATTTTTGTATTTTTAAGTAGGGACAGGGTTTCGCCATGTTGGTCAGGCTGGTTGTGAACTCCTGACCTCAGGTGATCCACCTGCCTCGGCCTCCCAAAGTGATGGGATTACAGGCGTGAGCCACCGCACTGGGCCACGAGGGCAGCTTTTTCTCTCTGCACAAAGACAAGCTCCCAATGACTGAAGGAGAAACTCAGGGCAGGACGTCTTCCTTGGATGGGCTCAGAGGACACGGCCCTGGGGAGGAAGGGATGGCTTTCCCCATCACCACCACGAGGGCTGCAGTCTTACCTGCCCTGCCCCGCTGCCAGGTCAGGAGGGCACCATGGGGCTCAGCTCCACCAAGCTGCTCCCAAGAGAGGCCCAGGGGCCTCCCTGACCTCTCAAATCCAGCTGTCAGAGCCAGTCACCCACCCAGTCCCAACCTCACACAGCACCCAGGGGCATGGCCATGAATACAGCACAGAACAGGTGGGTAACCTGGGGCAGTCTCTCCCAAGCAGCAATGTCGGGGCATCTCTGGGGCACCTGCGGGCTGGCAGCTTCCAGAGCTCTGCCAGCCTCCACATCTCCCCCTTTTCACAGATGAGCAAGCCGAGGCGAGAGCACATGGCCTGGTTCCAGGTCATTCATGCAGTCAACACACATTTATTGAGCATCGACTCTGTGCTGGGCCCCGGGTAGGCACAGGGGGCTCAGAGACGAATCACACACAGACCCTACCCTTGAGGCGCTGACAGCCTGGGAGGGCAATTGGTCACATCAACGGACACTCACAATACAGTGTGGTCAGTGTGGTGTTAGAGGTAGCACAGGTGACTGAGGGAGCACAGAGGAGGGGCCCCTGACCCGGCTGGGGGTGGCAAGGAGGGCTTCTTGGAGGAGGTGACACCTGAAGAGGGCTTTAGGGAGTGAGCAAGAGTTAGGGTGTCTCATCTGAGGAAGTGGCCTGTGCAAGGGCTCAGTGGTAGGGACAATGGTGGTGGCTGGGAGTTGGGCAAAGGCCAGTCCAGGAAGGGCCGTGGAGTCCACAGGTGACAGGGAGCGCTGAAGGGTGTGAAGCAGGCAGTTGGCAGAGGGCCCGCTGGAAGCCAGCGTGAAGGGTGGCCCAGGGGATGGGATAGGGAAGAAGGGTGGGTGGCCGTGGGCAACAGGTGGGCGGGCACGGCCCTTGCCCGAGGAGTCTCATCCTGCCTGGAGGCCCCCTCAGCAGGGGGGCGGTGGGGGTGTGGGCTGCCAGCCGCGGGGCCGCAGGGTGCACAGCACTGGGTCCAGTGGCTTGAGCGTGGCCTGCTCCTGCAGCCCGAAGCGCTGCCCGGGCACCAGCCGGAACTCCAGCCTTTGCAGCAGCTTTGCCATGACCACCTTTACCTCCATCTGGGCCCAGCAGACAAAATGAGGAAGGAATGAAGAAGCAAAGACAGAATGAGTGAGTGAAAGAGCAGCAAATGTCACAGCCCGCTCTCCTCCTGGAGAGCCTCCTGTGTTCGCACTCTCCTCCATGCAAAACACAGCCAGTCCTCTGGGTCTGGCTCTGCTGGGTCCCGAGCCCACAGCCCAGCAGCCCCAGAGCAGGGGTTCTGAGATGCTTCCTGGCTCAGGATGAGCCACCACCCCTGCAGCCACTCCTAGGCAGAACCACGCCCTGCCTCTCCTACCTGAGCAAACTGCTGCCCGATGCAGGAGCGGTGGCCCAGGGAGAAGGGGAAGTAGGTGAACCGTGGCCTGCAGGGAAAGAGAGGAATCACAAGGCCAGCAGCCCCAGACATCCCCACAGGAACAACACAAGGAAGACAGCAGTTAACCCATGTCTGGATGAACACAGACTTAGAGCCAGGGGCTGGGCACTTTGCATGCAAAGCATGAACCGCTGACTCTGCCAAGGGCTGGATCTGCATTCTCTCTTTTTCTCCTCCTTTTACCCTCCTGGAAGGAGCTTATGTTGTCCCATTTCACACGTGGAGAAACTGAGGCTCAGAGGGGCAAAGCAACTTACTCCAGGTCATAAATTTACATCCAGCTCTGGGCAGAGCCTGGATCTAAATTCGGGCAGGCTGTGGAGTCCAGCTTTTCCCACCATGGCTTTGGTACCTTAACGTGCTGACCCCCACAGCAACTTCCAGATGCAGCCACGGATGGTCCCATTTCTCAGACAGGAACCTCAAGGTTTGGGGAGGTGAAATCACCCAGCTTCCCAGTATTTGGTGCTGCTTGTGAGCATGGACTTTAGAACAAGACTGAGCTGGGGCCAGACCCCTGCTCTACCACTTGGGCGAGTTACTTAACCTCTCTGAGCTGTGATTTCCTCTACAGCCACCTCACAGGGATCTGGAAGGCTATGTGGGCTAAGTGGGCGCCTCTGGCTCAGACCAGAGGCCGCTGTGTCTGTCCTTCTCCCACCAGCCCCACTCATGGGCAGCTCGAGGAGGGACTTACTTGGGTGCTCCGGGGCCGAAGCGATCGGGGTTGAAAGTCAGCGGGTCCTCAAAGTATGTGTCCATCCGCCCCATGACATAGGTGCTGAACTGCGGGCAAAGGGTCCGCTCGTCTCTGGTTCCCAGGTTGTTCCCCTGGCACCTCTTGAGCCACTGAGGCCACCCAACAGGGCTACTCGGAGCAGAGTGGGTCCCACTCTCCTCCCCCCATGGCTTCACCCCCATCTAGGTAGGTGTCGATTGTACTGGCCCCCTAGAAAATCCCTTAAGAGAAAGAGCGAGGACAGCCGACTGTGCCAGCTGGGCTTACTGTGTCATCCTGTGCTGGGCACAGCCCTGTCGGGGAGCCATCATTATCCCCATTTTACAGATGAGGAAACTGAGACCCAGAGAGAGGCTCCGTGACTCACCTGAAGTTACCAGGCAAATAAATGGCCAAATCGGGATTCAAACTCAGATCTGACTCTGTGAGGCCAACTTCCTCTAGATCCTGAGAACTGTTATATTCAGTTTCTCTTCAACTCAAGGCCTGCTTCCGCAGGGGTGGGAGTGGAGGAGCTGCAGACCCCACCAGCCTTCCACTTGCATGTGTGGTGCCTCCTGAGTGGGGCTGATGCTCACTTTGTGTCCTTGGCCTCCAAACACTGGGACAAAATCTCCTGAGCCTGCTCCACCCCTGGTTCTCTGTGCTGGGGTCAGCGCAGCAGAGGGTGCAGGGAGCCCTGGAGCTGAGCTCCAGCAAGTGAGTGGGAGCATTAGGCACGGGGGCTGGGTTTAGGGCACCTGCGATGTGCCAGGGATTGTTGCCAGGCACATGATGTACATCATCCTACTGACGCTTCTTGACAGGCTGTGGCTTGGGTGCCATCACCACTCCCCTCAACCTAACAAAGAGGAAGCCGAAGGCCTGATGGAGATGACCCAGCCAGCCAGCAGCAGAGCTGGGGATGGAGCCCAGTCTGCCCACTCAAAGCCCACAGGGTGGCACCCCCAGGCTGAGAGGTAGCCACAGGGCCTCCCCTGCCAGCTTAAGGGGATCTAAGGAGATGGCCATTACGGCATAGTGGTATTGATACAGGGGTATTCAAAAGAAAGCTCGGCAAAACAGATGACAGAGTGGCCACAGATGAGGCTTGGATGGACGCTGGGGGAGGTGGGGCAGAGCCCTCGGAGGAGAGGGGCTGCGAGCAGGGGCTGGGGCTCCTCCTTCCTCATAGGTAAAAATAAAAAGGATCCTGTCATGGGCTGAATTTTGTCCCTAAGAAATTCATATGTTGGAGTCCTAACCCCCAGTACCTCAGTATGTGACTGTGTTTGGAGACAAGGTCTTTAACGAGGTGATTAACTTAAAATGAGGTACTTAGGATGGGCCCTAATCCATTAGGGTGTCAGGTTAGGACACCCTAACCTGACTGGTGTCCTTATAAGAAGAGATTAGGCCACAGACACACAGAAGGAAGACTATGTGGAGACGCAAGGAGAAGGTGGCTGTCTGCACACCAAGGAGTGCGCCCTCAGAAGAAACCAGCTTCCCAACACCTTGATCTCAGACTTCCAGCCTCCAGGACTGGGAGAAAATAAATTTCTGTTGTTTAAGCCAAAGTCTGTGGCACTTTGTTACAATAGCCCTGGCAAATCAATACAGATCGGTCCCTGCCTTGAAACCACACACAAAATCAATTCTAGGTAGCTCAACTTTGAAAAGAAAAATGTAAGTGAATGCCCTGAACTCAGGATAGAGAAGGATTTCTTAAACAAGGCAAAGCAAAAGAAGTAATTGTTAAAAATATTAAGACATGTAGATCATCAAAAACACATTAATGAAGACAAGCCAGAAAGATGACAAACATACCAGACAAAAGATGAACACATGAGTTTTTAAAGTAAAGCTCCAGGACCAGGCGCGCTGGCTCACGCCTGTAATCCCAGCACTTTGGGAGGCCGAGGCAGGTGGATCACTTGAGGTCAAGAGTTTGATAACAGCCTGGCCAACCTGGTGAAACCCCATCTCTACTAAAAATACAAAAATTAGCCAGGCGTGGTGGTGTGCACCTGTAATCCCAGCTACTTGGGAGGCTGAGGCATGAGAATTGCTTGAACCCAGGAGGCAGAGGTTGCAGTAAGTGGAGATGGCGCCACTGCACTCCAGCCTGGGGGACAGAGTGAGACTCCATCTAAAAATTAATAATAAAAATAATAATTAATAAATGTATGCTGTAAAAAAATAATAAAATAAAATAAAGCTTTACATAGCAATATGAAAAAACACACTACCCAAAAAGGGAAACTGGGCCCACGTCTCAGAGACAGAGAAAATAGGGTCAGATGCTCACTCTTACTGGTTAGTAATTAGGAAAGCACAAACCAAGACCACAGTGAAATACTTTTTTTAAAACACATATTTGGATGGCAGCAGATACAAAATTGAACCATGCTAAGTGTTGGAGACAATAAAGAACAGCAGGTGCTGTCCCTCACCACTAGTGGGCGTCTAAGTTGGTGCAGCCACTTTGGAAGACAATGTGGCATTAGTCTGTAAAGCTGAACAGTCGCAGGTCCTACAACCCAGCCCTCCCACTTCTGGGTACATGCCTGAGGAGCTTGCTCACACACTGCTCCCGGACACACAGATGGAAATGGCATCGTTGCTGTGGTGCTCATAATAGGGACAAACTGGGCACCTCTCAAATGCCTGTCACCTGAGAACTGATCAGCAATGGTGGTTGTTCCACGGCCCCATAGAGAAGCCTACACAAATCTTACCAATCTTTATACTGAGCCAAAAAGCAAGTCCTACAACATATTACTGCATAAGTGCACACAGGCGTGCACACACACACACACGAGGGAAGGGCAAACACACAATTCAGATTAGTGATTCCTTCTCAGAAGAGCAGGGAGTGACTACATGCTAGTTTCCTGGTTTGGGGGTGGGTTTAGAGGCTATTATACATGAATAAATGCCTGGATGAATAGATAAATGAACAAGTAAGCAAACAAAGAGACACAAGGTAAAGGAGGTCCGGGGAGAAAGCCGAGAGAGAAAGAGCTGTAAAGTGCAAGGAGGGAAAGAACCAGGACAAGTCTGGGTCATCTGTGAAACTGGGCACTTTCCGTATCTGCTCTTCGCCAGCTGTGTGACCCCAGGAAAGTGACCTAACCTCTCTGAACCTCAGTGTCCTCAGCTGTAAAAGGGGCACCTCCCTTCCAGAATGACCTGCTGTAGTCTTCTGCTGAACAGTGTGAGGAGGAGACAAAGCCCTCACAGGGCTATGGAGAGACTCCGTGAGAAAGAACAGGGCAGCCAGCAAGGCCCAGCGCAGTGATGGGAATGGGGCCACGGGCTCCCCTGGTGAGTCCCAAATTCACCACCATTGGGGCAAGGAGGCCAGCCCACCCCAGGGCCCCCAGGGCCTCCACCCACCAAGAGCGGGGTGTTGCCGGGGACTCTGACCCCATCGATCAAGGTCTCCTCTTCCAGCAGGCGAAAGGTGCCCCATGCTGGTGGGTACAGCCTCAGCGACTCTTTGAGGACCTAGAGAAGCCACAAGGAGAGATAACAAGAGAAGTCGGGAGAGGCCACAGATCATGCTGGGCAGTGGCATGCCTGGGACCCCTCTCTTTCCCACCCACAGGCTGAATGTATACCCTCACCCTGGCCTGGGTCCCAGGCCCCTGGGACATCAGTCTCACCATCACGTGGCAGATGGAGAAACTGAGGTCCAGAAGGAGAAGGGAGCTGTGCAAGGCCACAATGGCAGAGCTGGGACCAGGAATCAGGGCTCCCACCATTCCAGAGAGCCACAGCAGAACCTGAAAGGCCTCCTGCTGTGCTGCAGCGGCTCGGGGAGGTGCTGCTGAGCCTGACCCCACCAGGGGAAGCTTAAGGTTCTGGAACACTCCAGCCTAGCCGGGAAGCACAAATGCGGCATGATTTACTAAAGGGCCAGTTTCCAAGCCAAGCTGAATACTGGGGTGACCTGGGGAACTCCTTGACTCTGACATCATTAGTCTGCGGCAGCCTGGGCCTCGGGATACTTTAAATGTTCTAGGGGAGTCTCCTATGCAGAAAAGTTTGAGAACCACTGTCCTAAAAGGTCCAGGGAGGCAGCAGGCCTGATGACATGAATCACCCACATCTGCCCAGAAGCTTCCCTCCTACTCCCCACACCTGGGACAGGTACTGCAGTCTCCCCAGGTCCTCGAAATCCAGGTGCCTCTTAGAACCGATGACCTCATCCACCTCGGCCTGTAGCCTGTGGGGTAAGACAAAGACAAGTTCATCTCCAAAGGGAGCCTTTCCCCAACTTAGCTTTAAGAAGGAGACATTGGAAGGAATGGTGAAGACAGACGCATGGGGCTCCCGATCCACAAACACTGTTACTTTTATTTTTATTTTTTGAGACAAAGTCTTGCTCTGTCGCCCAGGCTAGAGTGCAATGGTGCAATCTTGGCTCACTGCAACCTTCGCCCCCGCCCCCAGCCCCCAGGATTCAAGCAATTCTCCTGCCTCAGCCTCCCGAATAGCTGGGATTACAGGTGCTCACCACCACACTCAGCTAATTTTTGTATTTTTAGTAGAGACAGGGTTTCACTATGTTGGCCAGGCTGGTCTTGAACTCCTGACTCCAGGTGATCCACCTGCCTCAGCCTCCCAAAGTGCTGGGATTACAGGCATGAGTCACCATACCCAGCCCAAAGACTGTTAAAGAGATCCAATGACGGCCACATCCAAAACAGTGCCCAAACCATTGGGAACCATGTTCCAGGGGCCCTAAAACATCCACCCTTTGTGTCTGATGTTTGGGATTGGCTGTAGGAAACCAGACTGGCCAACATGGTGAAACGCTGTCTCTACTAAAATACAAAAACTAGCCAGGAGTGGTGGCGGGTGCCTGTAATCCCAGCTACTTGGGAGGCTGAGGCATGAGAATCACTTGAATCTGGGAGGTGGAGGTTGCAATGAGCAGAGATAGAACTGCTGCACTCCAGCCTGGCAACAGAGCAAGACTCCATCTCAAACACAAAAGTATTGTCGAGGATGTGGACAAATCAGAAAGAACCCTTGTGCACTGCTGGTGGGAATGTAAAATGGTTCAGCGGCTATGGAAAATGATATGGTGATTCCTCAAAAAATTAAAAATAGAATCACCATATGATCCAGCAATCCCACTTCTGGGTATAAACTCAAAACAACTGAAAGCCGGGACTTAAAAAGATACTTGTATACCCATCCTCATAGCAGCATTATTCAAAATAGACAAAAGGAAGAAACAACCCAGGTATCCACGGACAGATGAATGAATATGCAAAATGGGAGAGATGCTTCCAATGGAACATTAGTAAGTCTTAAAAAGGAAGGGAGTTCTGACACATGCTGCAACATGGATGAACTTGGAGGACATTATCCGAGTGAAATAAGCCAGTCACATAAAAGACAAATACTGTATGAGTCCACTTACATAAGTCAACTAGAATAGACAAACGCATAGAGACAGAAATGGAATTGTGGTTACCGGTGGTGGAGGAGGGGAGAATGGACAGATTTTCAGTTTGGGAAGATGAAAAAGTTCTGGAGACGGAGGCCAGGAGCAGTGGCTCATGCCTGTAATCCTAGCATTTTGGGAGGTCAAGACGGGTGGATCACTTCAGGCCAGGAGTTTGAGACCAGCCTGGCCAACGTTGCAAAACACTATCTCTACTAAAAATACAAAAAAAAAAGGTGTGGTGGTGCACACCTGTCATCCTAGCTACTCTGGAGGCTGAGGCAGGAGAATTGTTTGAACCGGGGAGGCAGAAGTTGCAGTGAGCTGAGATCACACTCCAGCCTGGGCGACAGAGCAAGACTCTGTCTCAAAAACAAAAAAAAAAAAAGAAAAAGAAAAATAATAAATAAATAAATATTAAAAATAAAAAAAATAAACAAAAAACAGAGGGGGATGGCATTCACAATGTGAATGCCCGTAATGCCACTAAACTGCGTGCTTAAAGACAACGAAAATGTAGAATTTTATGTTATATATATTTTACCACAATTTCAGAAAGAGTGGATTTGGGAGGAGGTTACAATCAGGTGGGCAATGCTGTGACAAGGCGCATGGGGAATAAAAGCCAGCTATACAACCAGGTGACAAAAAAACAGCGAAGCTGCCCATGAGTAGGTGAGAAGGCGCTGAGCAGGCACTCAGCAGTTAACAGTGAATTGGCTCTGGGTGGGTGGGTTACAATTATTATAACTTTTCTGCTTTTCCCAGATTTTTTATATGAAATGCTTGTTACTATTATACTTACTTTTAAACCCAAGAACGATCGTATGTTCACTTCCGCCCTTATATGCTGCTGATGACTAATAATGGTGATTGAAGGCCTGACCCCACCTCCCCAGAGCTCCCACCGAGCCCCTTGGTGCGTTCTGAGAGCTCTGACACTTGCTTCAGCCACTCCATGCAACTGTCCTGGAGGGAGCCTGTTTGTATTTAAGGAAACCAATGGCCCAACTCAAATGCCACCTCCCCAGGGATGCCCTCCTTTGTCTTGCCATCAGAAGACAAGCATGCCTTTGGCACTTTAGCAAGGATTCTGCTGCATCATCACTGCCAGGCTCCGGCCAGGCACTGGGTACACTGTGGGGAGGGAAAAGGCCACGGCCCCGCCCTCCTGGAGCTTCCGGTCTCATAGCTGAAATAGACGTGATGAAATAGTCCCGGGGAAACACATTCATGAGTTGGGAGGAGGCTCAGAGGGGAAACATGGGTGGCTCCTTTAGGGATCTGAGAAGCCCTTTCTAGAAGAGGAGTGGGAGGAGGAGGCACGTTCTCCAGGGGAAAAGCAGGGAGAGCGTTTCCAAGAGAGGGAACAGCACATGCCAAGGCCCGGGGGAAGCAGGGCATGTTGAGGGGACTCAACCATAGGAGGTAGGGACAGGTGGCCCTCAGGAACAAGACATCAGACAGACCCCTTTGCCAGTCCCAAGATCACCCCCATACCTTGCCACGATCTCCGGCTGGCGAGACAGCTCCATCACCGTGAATGCCAAGTGGTTGGCAGAGGTCTCATGACCTGTGGGAAGGGTGGACAGTGGCTGCTCTACGTGGGGCCACAGGATGAAGGAGACAGTTTGTCTGCCTCTATGCCAGCCAGTGCTGGCAAGTAAATGGCATTTGCCCCCAGGCATCTGGGTCTAAAAGCCCCTTCCTTGAACCATCGTCTGGGTCTCACTTGGCCCGGGGAGGTGCTCACCTCTATTTTGGAGAAGAAAAAGTGGAGGTGGAGAGGAATGGGTCTCTGGTCACACAGCAGGGAGAGTAGGGAGGGACACAATTCAAAGTCGGTGAGCCCAAGGCCTCTCCTTCCCATGCTGCAGCGCACACACAAAGGCCCCTCATGACCCTGAGGTTCTATGAGGGGTGGCGGACGTTTCGGGAGGCAGATTTTGACTTCTAGCAGGCTCTGGCCAAGGTGATAAAGTCAACCTCTCCAAGTTAGCCTGAGAGGCAACAGACATGAGTTTACTCTAAAAGGAGTAGGTGGCTTACCAGGTGGCAACCACTGACCAGCCAAGGTGCTTGAGGGGCTCTGCTTGAATGCAGAAGGACCTGTACGTTACAGCAAGTCCAAACTGGGAAGAAGGGCCCAGCTCCCAGGGTGTGGAGGTGGCCAGTCACACAGCCAGCAGAGCCCTCAGCCGGGGAGCGGGGTGGGAGAACAGAGCAGCCCTGGCCCCAGCTCTGCATCGCTGGTTGTGACTGTAGGAGGCCACTTCCCTCCTCAGCTCAGTTTCCTCACAGGCAAAGGGAAAAACAGACACAACCCACCCTGCCCTCGGCCAGTCCCCCATAGCATCTGGACGCGGGGCTCAGGGATAGACTAGAGGGATGAGACGGGATTAATACACCCTCTTTGGAAGGCTGGATAGAAGCCTGGAGAGTTCCTCAAGGCCCCCATTTTACAGATGAGGAGACTGAGGCTAGGTCTGTCCAGAAGCCTCATCTGGGACCTGAGTTTCCAGCTGCAAGAACAGGACCAGCCATTGGTTCCGCAAATCCCTTCTATCCACTGCAGGGAATGGCGCCCTGCAGCCTTGCTTTAGCACTGGCCATTTCTAATCTCCTGGGCATCTGCAAGCGCTTCTCCCACGTAAAGGGCCTTCCTCCATGCCGTTCACCTGTAGACCTCTTCGTCCATCAGTACTTGTCTCTGTCTGTCCACCTCTGCCATTGGACTAGGAACTGTCCCTCATCTTGTTCACCTCCATCTTCCCAGTGCCTAGTGTCAACCATTTGTTTGTGTATTTCATTCAATGTTCGTGGGAACCTACTGCACTGGGCCCTGGCAGAACAGAGGTGAGCAAAACAACCTGACCCTTTGCTCATCAAGTCCGGTGGGGAACAGACCTCACTCAATTACCACAAATAAATTAACAGCTTAACACTATGAGATGGGTGGTAGGGAGGAGCTCCAGGCCTGCAGCCAGCTTCTAGCTGAGGGCCTGAGGCAGCCTCCGTGAGGAGGAGGCATGTGAGGGCTCGCTGACAGGTGAAGAGGAGTTTTCTAGGTGAAGAACCATGTTCAGGAAATATCTGATGAGCAAACGAATGAAGCTGCTTAGCATCTCTTTTTGTGCCAGTCTAATGCAGGCCTCCCCACAAATTCTGAGTGAGGGGAAGCCTGCGTTCACACAGCCAAGCTCTCTGGAGCTGAAAGGCCAGCTTCACACATCCCCACAATTGCCAGCTGCATTACTAGGTCAGATGCCCCCAAGACAGCAAGAAGTGGTTTCTGCTCCCTTTAGCCCAGCCCCCTAGTCCTATGGTGAGCTCTGCTCAGATAGCCCCCAAAATCCCAAAGAGTTGGGTTTCAGGGATCCATGGTCTGCAGTATTCCTGCAGAGCTCCAGGCCCTTGGTCACCACTAAAGCTACAAACCAGCAATGAAGAAGGTGACGAAGTTGTCCAGCAGACCCTCATCGTCCTGGGCCCCCTCTTCAGCTGAAAGACAAGGAGAGTCTCAGTTCCCAGCAAACATTTGCTCCCTTTCCCCACAGCTCATAAAAGAACTAACTGTGTTTCTCCTCTGAAGCCAAACAGAGCCAGAGGCGATGAATCACCTGGGGGACGTCCCGGCCCATCCCACCCTCCCCAGTCTGCAGAGGGGGACCTCGCACCTTTGAGAATCTGTGTGAGGATGTCGGCAGGAACCTCCTCACCCCTCTTCAGGGCCTCCCGGCGGCGCTGGACCCAGTCCCTGCCCACCTGGCGCAGGAAGCGAATGCTCTCCCGGACCTCCCGGAGCTGCTTCCTCTTCCCTGGCAGGAACTAAACAAGAGTTTCAGCTCCAGATGGCCAAGTGAACATGCATGTTCCCTCTCCCCTCTCCCCTACCACCCTGAAATGACTTTAGCGGCACTGGCGAGCCGGGATGTCAGTAGAATGTGAGAAATTCTAGAAAAGATGAAGCAGCCAGGGAGACTGGATCAAGATGGCAAACTGGGCCCAGGCCTCAGCCTCCCTTTCCTGCACCAAATCCTTAGCAGTGGTGGGTGGGATGGCTTAAAACATCCACGTAGCCCTGCAACGTAAAAAGGGACCCCTGATGGGTGGAGGCAGTTAGGCTTGCATCGAAGGAAGAAATCCCAAGCAGAAGGAAGTAGAGTGCAATCAACTGCCAAAAAGACAGGGCGGTATTGGGGTCTGCAAGCTCAGAGGCCTAGGGAACAAGAGGGGGCCCTGAGATGAACTCAGCTATCACCTTTCCCCTTTTTTACTTCTTCATTCCTGGGATAAGGAGGTGATATGTGGAGCTGCAGCTGCCATCTTTTTAAAAAATCTCTATATTTTAATTGATATATAATAATTATACACATGTATGGGGTGCATGTGATATTTTGATACACGAATACAATGTGCAATGGTCAAATTGGCATATTTAGGATATTCATCACTTCAAACATTTATCATTTGTGTTGGAAACATTTCAAATCTTCTCCCTATTTTTGAAATACACAATACCTTGCTGTTAGTTATAGTCACTCACTCTGCTACTGACACTAAAACTTATTCCTTCTATATAACCGTATGTTTGTACCATTAACCAACTTCTCTTCCTCCTCTCACTCACCCTTCCCAGCCTCCAGTAACTATCATTCTACTCTTTACCTCCATGAAATCAACTTTTTTAGCTCCCACAAATGTGGGAGGACAGGCACTATTTGTCTTTCTGGTCTTGCCTTGTTTTACTTAACATAATGATCTCCATTTCCATCCAGGCTGCTCCAAATGTCAGGATTTCATTCTTTCTTATGGACAAAGAGCATTCCATGTGTATATACACCAAATTTTCTTTTCTTTTCCTTTTTTTTTTTTTTTTTTGAGACGGGGTTTTACTCTTGTTGCCCAGGCTGTAGTGCAATGGTGCGATCTCAGCTCACTGAAACCTCTGCTTCCCGGGTTCAAGGGATTCTCCTGCTTCAGCCTCCTGAGTAGCATGGTGCCTGCCACCATGCCTGGCTAATTTTTTTTTTTTTTTTTTTTGAGACAGAGTCTCGCTCTGTCGCCCGGGCTGGAGTGCAGTGGCTGGATCTCAGCTCACTGCAAGCTCCACCTCCCGGGTTTACACCATTCTCCTGCCTCAGCCTCCCTAGTAGCTGGAACTAGAGGCGCTCGCCACCTCGCCTGGCTAGTTTTTTGTAGTTTTTAGTAGAGACGGGGTTTCACCATGTTAGCCAGGATGGTCTCGATCTCCTGACCTCGTGATCCGCCCGTCTCGGCCTCCCAAAGTGCTGGGATTACAGGCTTGAGCCACCGCGCCCGGCCAATTTTTTGTATTTTTAGTAGAGATGGGGTTTCACCATGTTGGCCAGGCTGGTCTTGAACTCCTGACCTCAGGTGATCCACCTGCCTTGGCCTTCCAAAATGCTGGGAATACAGGCATGAACCGCTGCGCCTGGCTACACCAAATTTTCTTTATCCATTTGTCTGTTCGTGAACACTTAGGTTGACTCTATAGCTCGGCTATTGTGCAGGTGTCCCTTTGATATACTGATTTCTTTTCCTTTGGATAAATACCCAGTAGTGGGATTGCTGGATCATATGGTAGTTCTCTTTTTAGTTTGAGAAACCTCCATACTGTTTTCCATAATGGCTATACAAATTTACATTCCTGCCAACAATGCGTAAGAGTTCCATTTCTCTCTATCCTCACCAGCATCTGTTATGTTTTGTCTTTTTGATAATAGCCATTCTAACTGGGGTAAGATGATATCTCACAGATTTGCATTTATCTGATGATTAGTGACACTGAACATTTTTTCATATACCTCTTGGCCATTTGTCTTTTGAGAAATGTCTATTCAGATTCTTTGCCAACTTTTTAATGGAATTACTTGCTTTTTCTTGTTGTTTGTATTCCTTGTCAGATGGGTGGTTTGCAAATACTTTGTCCCATTTAACAAGTTGTCTCTTCATTCTGTTGTTTCCTTCACTGTGCAGAACGTTTTTAGTTTAATATAGTCACATTTGATATAGTCACATGTCTTTTTTTTTGAGATGGAGTCTTACTCTGTCAGCCATGTTGGAGTGCAGTGGTGTGATCTCGGCTCACTGCAACCTCCGCCTCCCGTGTTCAAGTGATTCTCCTGCCTGTGCCTCCCGAGTAGCTGGGACTACAGGTGCCAACCACCATGCCTGGCTAATTTTTGTATTTTTAGTAGAGACAGGGTTTCACCATGTTGGCCAGGCTGGTCTTGAACTCCTGTCCTCAAGTGATCCCGCCTGTCTTGGCCTCCCAAAGTACTGGGATTCCAGGCACGAGTCACCATGCCTGGCCACATTTGTCTATTTTTGTTGTTGTTGCCTGTATTTTTGAAGTCTTAGCTATAAAATGTTTGCCCACACCAATGTCCTGGAGCACTTCCCCTATGTTTTCTCCTAGTGTTTTAAATTTCAGGTCTTATGTTTAAGTCTATTATTATTATTATTATTATTATTATTATTATTATTTGAGACGTAGTCTCGTAGTCTTGCTCTGACACCCAGGCTGGAGTGCAGTGGCACAATCTCGGATCACTGCAACCTCCACCTCCCAGGTTCAAGCGATTCTCCCTGCCTCAGCCTCCCGAGCAGCTGGGACTACGGTGTGTGCCACCACACCCAGCTAATTTTTTGTATTTTTAGTAGAGACAGGGTTTCACCATGTTAGCCAGGATGGTCTCCATCTCCTGACCTCGTGATCCGCCCATCTCGGCCTCCCAAAATGCTGGTATTACAGGCATGAGCCACTGCGCCCGGCCAAGTCTATTCATTTTAAGGTGATTTTTGTATACGGTGAGAGATAGGGGTCTGGTTTATTATTCTTCTGCATTCAGATATCCAGTTTTCCCAGCACTGCCCTTTCCCCAGTGTATGTTCTTGGCACCTTTGTTGAAAGTCTGTTTCATGTAAATACATGAATATATTTCTGGGTTCTCTATTCTGTTATGTTGGTCTATGCCTGTTGTTATTTTTTAAAGCAATATCATGCTGTTTTGGTTATTGTAGCTTCATAGGATATTTTGAAATCAGGTAGTGTGGTGCCTCCAGCTTTGTTCTTTTTGCTCACAGTTGCTTTGGCTATTTGGGCTTTTTTGTGGTTTCATGTAAATTTTAGGATTCTTTTTTTTATTTCTCTGAAGAATGTCATCGGTATTTTGATAAGATTGCATTGAATCCATAGATTGCTTTGGGTAGTATGGTCATTTTAAAAACAATATTAATTCTTTCAATCCATGAGCATGGGATGTTTTTTGTTTGTGTCTTCTTCAATTTCTTTCATCAGTGTTTTGTAGTTTTCCTTGTATAGGTCTTTTACTTCCTTGGTTAAATTTATTCCTAGACATTTTATTTTCTACATAGCAACTGTAAATGGGATTGCTTTATTGGTTTCTTCTTCCCTTAGTTCATTATTGGTGTATAGAATTACTACTGATTTTTGTATGCTGATTTTTTACCCTACAACTTTACTGAATTCATTCATCAGTTCTAAGAGTTTTTTGGTGGAGTCTTTAGGAATTTCTAAATATAAGATCATGTCTTCTGTAAAGAGGGACAGTTTGACTTCTTCTTTTCCATTTTGGATGTCTTTTATTTCTTTCTCTTGCCTGACTGCTCTGGCTAGCACTTCTATTAATAGTACTATGTTGAGTAAGAGTGATGAAGTAGGCATCCTTATCTTGTTCCAGTTCTTAAAGGAAAGACTTTTAGCTTTTCCCCACTAAGTATGATGTTAGCTGTGGGTGTATAATATACAGCCTTCATTATGTTGAGCCACGTTCCTTCTATTCATAATTCATTGAGAGTTTTTAATAATGAAGGGGTGTTAAATTTTATCAAGTGCTTTTTCTGCAACTACTGAGATGGTCATATGTTTTTTTCCTTCATCCTGCTAATATGATGTATAACATTTATTGACTTGCATATGTTGAAGCATCCTTGCATCCCTGGGATAAATCCCACTTAATCATGGTGAATTACTTTTTTGATGTGTTGTTGTGTTAGGTTTGTTTGCTAGTATTTTGTTGAAGATTTTTGCATCTGTGTTCATCAGGGACGTTGGCATGTAGTTTTCTTTTTTTTTTATTGTTTTCTTGTCTGTTTGTGGTATCAGGGTAGTGCTGGCCTCATAGAATAAGTTAGGAAGAATTTCCTCTTCTTCAATTTTTTGGAATAGTTTGAGAAAAATTGGTGTTCTTCTTTATAGGTTTGGTAGAAATCGGCAGTAAAGACATCTGGTCATGGGCTTTTCTTTGTTGGAAGACTTTTTTAAATTATTATTATACTTTAAGTTCTAGGGTACATGTGCACAACGTGCAGGTTTGTTACATATGTATACATGTGCCATGTTGGTGTGCTGCACCCATTAACTCGTCATTTACATTAGGTATATCTCCTAATGCTATCCTTCCCTGCTCCCCCCACCTGACAACCGGCCCCGGTGTGTGATGTTCCCCTTCCTATGTCCAAGTGTTCTCATTGTTCAGTTCTCACCTATGAGTGAGAACATGTGGTGTTTGATTTTTTTTCCTTGTAATAGTTTGCTGAGAATGATGGTTTCCAGCTTTATCCACGTCCCTACAAAGGACATGAACTCATCCTTTTTTATGGCTGCATAGTATTCCATGGCATATATGTGCCACATTTTCTTAATCCTGTCTATCATTGATGGACATTTGGGTTGGTTCCAAGTCTTTGCTATTGTGAATAGTGCCACAAAAAAAACATACGTGTGCATGTGTCTTTATAGCAGCATGATTATAATCCTTTGGGTATATACCCAGTAATGGGATGGCTGGGTCAAATGGTATTTCTAGTTCTAGATCCTTGAGGAATCGCCACACTGTCTTCCACAATGGTTGAACTTGTTTACAGTCCCGCCAACAGTGTAAAAGTGTTCCTATTTCTCCGCATCCTCTCCAGCACCTGTTGCTTCCTGACTTTTTAATGATCACCACTCTAACTGGTATGAGACGGTATCTCATCATGGTTTTGATTTGCATTTCTCTGATGGCCAGTGATGATGAGCATTTTTTCATGTGTCTGTTGGCTGCATAAATGTGGAAGACTTTTTATCAGTATTTCAAACTCATTACTCACCATTGGTCTGTTCGGGTTTTCTATTTCTTCCTTGTTCAAT
Organism: Rhinopithecus roxellana; assembly: GCF_007565055.1. Lineage (NCBI taxonomy): Eukaryota > Metazoa > Chordata > Mammalia > Primates > Cercopithecidae > Rhinopithecus > Rhinopithecus roxellana. Next base: position 158,269,073 of record NC_044553.1, on the reverse strand, counting down.
CATCTTGGCAAGGTGTATGTGTCCAGGAATTCCATTTCTTCTAAGTTTTCCAATTGTTTAGTGTAGAGTTGTTCATAAAAATCTGTAATGATCCTTTGTATTTCTGTGGTATCAGTTGTAATGTCTCCTTTTTAGTTTCTGCTTTTATTTATATGGGTCTTTTTTTCTTGGATAGCCTATTTATTGGTTTATTGATTTTGTTTATCTTTTCCAAAAATCAACCTTGCACTTCATTGATCCTTTGTACATTTTTTAGTCTTTACTTCCTTTAATTCTGCTATGATATTTATTATTTATTTCCTTCTACTAATTTTGGGTTTGATTTGTTCTTACTTTTCTAATTCCTTAGATACATCATTTGGCTGTTTATTTGAAATCTTCCTACTTTTTTTGATATGTTTACTGTTATAAACATCCTTATTAGCACTGCTTTTGCTGTATATCACATAGGTTTTGGTATGTTGTGTTCCCCTTCTCATTTATTTCAAGAATTTTTTTTGTTTCCTGCTTAATTTCTTCATTGACCCAATGGTCATCCAGGGGTATATTGTTTAATTCCCGTGTATGTGTACCATTTCCAAAGTTTCTCTTGTTATTGATTTCTAGTTTTATTCCATTGTGGTCTGAGAAGATACTTGCTATGATTTCAATTTCTTAAAATTTGTTGAAATTTGTTTTGTGGCCTAACATATGATCTATCCTGGATAATCTTTCATGTGCTGATGAGAAGAATGTATATTCTGCAGCTATTAGATGAAAAGTTATGCAAATGTCTATTAGGTCTATATGGTCTAAAGTGTAGTTAAATCCAATGTTTCTGTGATGATTTTCTGTCTAGATGATCTGTGCAATGCTGAGAGTGGAGTGTTGAAGTCCCCAGCCATTATTGTATTAGAGTCTATCTTTTCCTTTAGATCTTTGCTTTCTATCTCTGGGTGCTCTGGTATTGGGTGCAAATACATTTAGAAGTATTTTATCTTCTTGCAGAATTGATCCCTTTATCATTATATAATGACCTGGTCTGTTTTTACAGTCTTTGACTTAAAGTCTGTTTTATTTGATATAATTATAGCTACTCCTGACAGCTTTGCCTTGTGTTTGTGTGGAATATCTTTTTCCATTCCTTTACTTTCAGACTACATATGTCTTTACAGGTGAAATGAGTTTCTTGTAGGCAGCATATAGTTGGGTAATTTTTTTTATCCATTCAGCCAATCTATATCTGTTAAGTGGGGGAATTTAATCTGGTTACATTCAAGATTATTATTGATATGTAAGGACTTATTCTAGTCATTTGGTTAATTGTTTTCTGGTTGTTCTGTATGTATTTTGTGCCTGTCTTCCTCTCTTACTGTTTATCATTGCAATTTAGTAAACATTCTGTAATAGTAATACTTAACTCCTTTCTCTTTCTCATTTGCTGATCTGCTCGATCAGTGGGTTTTATACTTTCATGTGCTTTCACAATGACAGAGATTATCCTTTCACTTCCAGATGCAGAACTCCCTTAAACATTTCTTGTAGGGCCAGTCTAGTAGTGATGACTTACCTTGGTTTTTGCTTGTCTGGGAAAGACTTTATTTCTCTTTCAGTTTTGAAGTATAGCATTACTGGGTACTATAATCTTGACTGACAGTTTTAAATTTCCAGCACTTTGAATATATTATCCCATTCTCTCCTGGCCTGTGAGATTTTCACTGAGCAATCCACTGTTAGTCTGATTCCTTTATGTGTGAATTCATGCTTATCTCTTGCTGTTTTGAAAATTCTCTCTGTGTCTTTGACTCTTGACAGTTTGACTATAATGTGCCTTGGAGAAGGCAGACCTTTTTCGGTTGAATCTACTTGGAGATTTTTGAGCTTCCATCATTATACAAAGCACGACTATACCTGGACCTCTATATCTCCTGTACCTAGATGTCTATATCTTTTGCAAGACTTGAGAAGTTTTCAGCTATTATTTCATTAAATAGGTTTAATATGCCTTTGCCCATCTCATCTCCTGAAATTCCCGGAACTGGAATATTTGGTCACTTACTGCTGTCCCATATGTCACAAAGACTTTCTTCAATCTTTTCTTGGTCTGATTGGGTTATTTCAAAAAACACCTCTCTTCAAGTTCAGAAATTCTTTCTTCTGCTTAATCTAGTCTATTGTTGAAGCTTTCAATTATATTTTTATTCCATTCACTGAATTCCTCAGTTTTAAGATTTCTGTTTGTTTCTCTTTTATGATATCTATCTCTCTGTTGAATTTCTCATTCAGGTCATAAATTGTTTTCCTGATTTCTTTGCATTTTTATCTGTGTTCTCTTGTGTCTCACTGAGTTTAACGTCATTATTTTGAATTCTTTTTCAGACATATAATACATTTTATTTTCTTTGGAATCTGCTGCTGGAGAGTTATTGTGTTTCTTTGGAAGTGTAGCGTTTCCCTGTTTTTTCCATGTTTCTTTTGCCCCTATGTGCATCTGGTGTAACAGTTACTTCTTCCAATTTTATGGATTGGCTTTCATAGGGAAAGACTTTTCCATAGATGCGTCCATAGTGTTGGGTGGGTAGGGTGCTTTGGATTTGATTATGGATTGGCACAGTAGCATAGTTTCTGCTTAATTTCTTCAGCTGTAATTGATTGTGTCAGTGGTATCTCTGAGTTTCTCAGTGACTTAGACTGTCATTGTTAGTGGAGGCCATGCTGAGGCTTTGCTGAGGATGGAGATGCCAGGCAGGCCAGTCCTTGAGCACCAATGGTGGCAACAGTGGTTAGGATGGGCCTGTGCTCAGGCCCTTGGATGGCATATATGGGCACCAGCAGTAGCAGGAGGGATGGGCCTATCCACAGGTGTCCTCCAATATTGCACACAGGCACTACCTACATTAGGCAGAGCAGGCCAATCCCCAGGCCTCCAGATGGCATGCTTGAGTGCAGGCAACAGTGGGTGGTGGGCTGGGCATGCCTGATGCATGTGGGGGCCAGTGTCAGCAAGTGGGGCAAGCCTCTCCTCAGGCCCTCTCAATGGCAGGCGCTGGTGGCAGCAGTCATGGTAGACCATTCCTCAGGCCCCTAGACGATGCACATGGGTGCTGGCAGTGGGTGGGGCATGTCTGGTCCCTGGACAGTGCGTGTAGGTGATGGTGGCTGCAGCGGATGGGGCAGATTGATTCCCAGGCCCCATGTGGGCATAGACAGTGGCAGGCAGGGTGCTGCACCTTTTGCAGCAGCCATCTTATGACAATGAGGTGATGTGCTGAGACAGTGAAGCAGAAAGACAGAAGGATCCAGAAAATCTGACACCGTGGAGCCATCATAGTCATCCTAGATTGCCTGCTTTGGGGATCATTTCACATGAGAGAAAGATTAACTCCTAATTCACTTTAAGCCAATTTGATTTTGAGCCTTTACTTTAGGCAACGCATGCAAATCCTCATTCAGAAGTCACTTCAGACATACCAGAACTCAAAACACATTCTGAAAAAAAAAAAAATCACTGAAGGAGGTTCTTCAGCAAGTGAAGACAACAGCTCTGGTGGCTGGTTACCAGAGGGGGTGCTGAGGCAGTACCTTTGCCAGAGTGTTGCGGGACGCGGTGATTCCCTCCAACATCAGTTTCACTGCCTGGGACAGAGGCTTCTGGGCACCCAGCAGCATACTGGTCTCCATCCCAAAAGCTGCCTGGGGGAGAGAGACGGGCAAGGTCATCCCTGCGGCACAGAAGGTCAGCAGATCCAGGGCAAAGCCTGACATCATTCTGCTAGACACCTGGACTCTGGGCTAAGGGTTTATATGCATAATATCATCAGCTGCTTACGAGAACCCATGAAAATTTGATCCCTATGGAATGCTGTGAGGATGAAGTAGCTCATAGTAGCTATTCAATAAACTTAGCTTTCTTCCTTGACAAGATGCATTTCCCCTGAAATGCAACCTTCCTTAAGTGTTCATTCTATACTAGCTTCACAGTGAAGTGAATGAATAGCAAAAATGATAAAGGAATAGCAATGTGATAAAGAGGAATCCAGTCACTGTCCCCACACTGCAGTTCCCTGACCTGCCCCACCCACACATAAAGTGGGGTTTGGGGTTACTGGGGCCACTGCTGAGTCTACTGGGGTGAACAGCCAAGTCATACCCTATAGGGAGTGCAGAGTGAAGGCAGCCTTTGGGCTGAGAGTTAGGCAGACCTGAGATCAAATCTTGCTTCTGCCATTGACCAGCTCCAGGCCAGGCCCTGCACCTGTCCCTTGCTCAAGAATGAGTTAGTAGCCCCAAACTCACACTAGGTTGCTTTGAATATTCAAGGAGACAGAATGTATGCAGAATATATGAAGCACACAGGAGTTGCTGGTATGTTAGAGGACAGGACGGAGGGGAAGAGAGAAGGAAAGGGAAGAGGGAGAGAAGAGAACCCTCTACCCCATGTGGCCCTCCTGGCCCCCATGCCCGACTGTCACCCATCACCTTGGCCAGGATGTCCATGGCGGTGTAGGTCAGCATGTCCTGCATGGACACTGGGGTCTGCCCATCTGCCTTGGCTTCTAGAATCTCCACCAGCTGCTCAGCCTTCTCGTTGAATGTTTCCATTAAGCTAACCAAGGAGCTGGAGAAACAGCACAGGCATCAACGGCCACTGGCCAGCCCAATATAGTGGACTGCCACGTGCCCTCCCTCTCTGCAGAGAGGATACTGTGCAGAGTGAAGGTGGGTGGTCCCTCCCGTCTTTCTGGCCTCCCCTTGCGACCCAGATTGCAGGTTGGAGTTGTAGTAACTGAACTAAACCCTGGGGTTTCACAATTCTCCTCCACTCAGGATGAATGCTGTTCTGTTGCTCTTGTCCTAACAGTTCCACAGGTCCTCTGTTGGTCACTGTGGCCCCTCAGCCCTGATCTCAAAGGGGCATGACAGTGTAGAAACTCTGGGCCTCGTAGAGTCCATGAGAGGGCAGCCCCAGTTCCCCTCCTGCCCCTCTACTCCCATTGCCTGCTCTCCTTACCTGCCCTGCCCTGGGCACCAGCTGCAGCATTTTGTTTTCCCACTTCACTGCCTGTCCTTGAGCAATCATGGTGTCCATCTCTATGTGGAAATGAGTCCTCAGATACCATTTGCACCCCAGAGCTCCCAACCCACATGGCTCCCTCCCAGGCACAGAGCTTAGAAAGACATACAGAAGAATGCACTCCAAACTCACAAAAATGGCAACCCCAAGGGAGTTGGAAGGAGGGGAATGCCACTTTGTACATTACATGTCTCTGAAATTTTGCTAAGAGAAAATGCTGCTTTTATCATTCAAAGAAATGTTCCTTTTATTTATTTGTTTGTTTGTTTGTTTTTCCTAGATGGAGTCTTGCCCTGTCATGCAGGTTGGAGTGCAGCGGTGCAATCTCGGCTCACTGCAACCTCTGCCTCCTGGGTTCAAGCAATTCTCCTGTTTCAGGCTCCCGAGTAGCTGGGATTACAGGTACGTGCCAGCATGGCTGGCTAATTTTTGTATCTTTAGTAGTGACGGGGTTTCACCAAGTTGGCCAGGCTAGTCTCAAACTCCTGACCTCATGATCTGCCCACCTTGGCCTCCCAAAGTGCTGGGATTACAGGCGTGAGCCACCGTGCCCGACTCTAGAAATGTTAATCTTATGGCTGGGCGCGGTGGCTCAAGCCTGAAATCCCAGCACTTTGGGAGGCTGAGACGGGCGGATCACGAGGTCAGGAGATCGAGACCATCCTGGCTAACATGGTGAAACCCCATCTCTACTAAAAAATACGAAAAACTAGCCGGGCGAGGTGGCAGACGCCTGTAGTCCCAGCTACTGGGGAGGCTGAGGCAGGAGAATGGCGTAAATCCGGGAGGCGGAGCTTGCAGTGAGCTGAGATCCGGCCACTGCACTCCAGCCCGGGCGACAGAGCGAGACTCCATCTCAAAAAAAAAAAAAGAAATGTTAATCTTTTAATATTAATCTGAGTACAGAGTACATGGGTATTCTTTGTTCTATTCTTATTCTTGAAACGTATCTGAAAATTTGAAATTATTTCCAAATAGAAAGTTTTTAAAAAGAGAAAATGGGGCCAGGGCCAGGGGCTTATGCCTAAAATCCCAACACTTTGGAAGGCGAAAGCAGGAGGATTGCTTGTGGCCAGGAGTTCCAGACCAGCCTAGACAACACAGCAAGACTCCGTCTCTACAAAAAAATTAAAAAAAAAAAAAAATAGCTGGGCATGGTGGCACACTCCTATAGCCCCAGCTGCTTGAAAGGCTGAGGCAGGAGGATCACTTGAGCCCAGGAGGTCTAGGTTAGAGTAAGCTATGGTCACACCACGGCACTCCAGTCTGGCTGAAAGAGCGAGACCTTGTCTCTAAAAAAGAGAAAGAGAGAGAGAGAGAGAATGGGAGAAGAAAAACTAAAGTAGTAACCAGCTCTTCATTGCCCATCTAGCCCATGCACACGCCTGGCAGCAGGTGAGCCTGGGGTTCTCCACTCTCATCTGGTCCCTTTGCAACATAAAACACTTTGAAGTTTGCTGTTGCTCTTAGGAGGGGGATGAAAATCTTCATCTGAGCTTAAGAGCTGGAGTCCACTTCTTGCTGACCTCTACCTGTAACGTTGCCTTCCTGTTCCAAGGGCCTTTTAGCTCCTCCAAATACAACGCTCCTGCCCACCTTGGGGCTGGTGCACACACATCCCCTCTCCTGGAGCACTCACCCTCCATCCCCCACAACCATCACTACCTGAATGCCTCCCTTTTCCAGATGGACACTCAAAGGCCACTTCCTCAGGCAATAATTCTTGAGCCCCAGGTAGGTGCCATATATGCTCCCACAACACCCTTGACTTTTTCTCATAACCCTTACATGGTTGGTAAGTATATATTTATTTGCAAGATTATTTGTTGTCTTTTTTTAAAAATCACATTTAAGTTGATTATCCAGATAGCATGTGGCCAGTTATTGCAGAAACACTGAATCTCTTACAGCTATTGTAGAAACAAAACTGGGCTACAGTGTTAGGTGAACAATAAAATCCTGACTCCCTTGGTGGACTCAGACCAAGGTCTTCCCATAAAACTAAAATCTAGAAAAGTAGAAACTAGCAATTTACTCTCACAATTTTATTAAAAGTACGAAAGGATATTCTGTGTGGGTAATGGTTGGAGATGAAACTCATCAGTGGTTCCTATATTTTCCTCATTAGTGAATTAGGATTCATCAAGGCTCGAGAATACTTTCATAAACACTTATAGGCATCTTCTCAAGTTTCTTTCATAAAGCCTTGTAAATTTGGCATTTACAATAAAACAGTCATCTCTAAGACAACACCTTATTGTGAGATTAAAAAATAAAAATATCTGGTGATGGTTGTGTAATAATGCGAATGAATTTAATACCACTGAACTGCACACCTAAAAATGGTTAAGATGGTAAACTTTATGCTATGTGTATAAAAAGTTTAAAAAAAATGTCCGTGAAAGCACTTCATAAACTATAAAGCACTGTTCACAAGGTTCTATGTGCTGAGATGCTTCATCAAGACAATGACATGGTTATGTCATGATCATGTGGGCCATCATCTGGTTAGAATTGATGTCTCCCATAACGTCAAAGCTTCCTGAAGTTTGCTTGGCTGGCCTTTGTAACCCTGGCTCTCGGCACAATAAGTATTTTTTAAATAAGTGTATCTTTCCAGTCTATTCCTTCCCATTTTCACTTCTGACAACTTTCCAGTAAGACTGAGACTATTCCAATTCATTGATTCACTTACGCATTCATTCACTCTATGGGCATTCCTGGAGGGCTTGTGGGGTGCCTGGTGCTGGGCGCAGGAGTCAGGGACAGGGTGCGTCTTCTGCCTTCAGGGATCCGTGGTCTAGTGAGGGAGGTGGACATGAATGGAAGCACTGCATTGGGTGTGACAGGTGCCTTGATGGAGGCATGAACTCAGCCTCAGTAGGTGACATCTTAGCTGGGTATCAAAGGAGGAACAGGAATTCCCCAGAGGTTCACATTGAGGCAATGGGAACAGCAGAGGTGCCAGAAAGAGCATAGTGGTTTCCAGAAAGGCTGGGGAGAGGGGATGCAAAGGTTGGAGGGGTTTAGGGGCAGACTGAGGGTGAATGGGGTCTGATCTTCATCTCTCAGCTGATAGGAAGCCATTGATGGCTTCAGAACAGGGGAGTGGCATGGTCATATCTGAGTTTTAGCAAGATCTCTCCAGGGTGGTGAGTGGATATATTGGAGGTGGGAAACAGGAGTAGCCAACAAGGAGGCTGTAGTAAGAGTTCCAGCAAGGATGTTTATACAGCCCTCCACAGATTACATAGTCAAGAGTAGCTTCACAGTGGAGAAACCTGGAAGGCATCACCTCAACCACTGAGCAAACTTAACATGGCCAGCAATGGGACATATCAGTAGCATGTGCCTCCTGATACAATGCCCCAAGGAGGACACAGCATCACTCTGTAGCATTACCACCAAAGAGGGATAGCCTGAGTCTAACAGTGCAGAGAGACAGCTGACAAATTCAAACTGAAGGACCATCTACAAAACTGTCCTGTCATCTTCAAAAATGTTAAGGTAAAGAAAGCCAAAGAAAGGCTGAGAACTGTTCTAGAATAAAGGGGGCTAAAGTGACAGGGGAATTAAATGAAACGCATGAACATGGATTAGATTTTAGACAAAGAAAATAAAACAGCTACAACTGCACAAATGACAACTTTTGAATATGAACTGTGAATTAGATAATGGTATTAGATTAATATCATTACTTTTCTCATTTTGATAAACTATAGTTTGTAGTCATTGTTCTTAGGAAATACACATGGAAGTATTTAAAGGTGGAGAGCGCAATGTCTCTAACTTACTCTTAGATGGTTTTATAAAATATGTAGTATATAAAAAATATATGTATACACACACAATGATAAACACATTTACATATACACTCATAAAGAGAAGGAATGATAAGGCAAATGGTGATTTAAATAATAAACAATAAGTGAATCTGGGTAAAAGATATACAAGAGTCCCTTACACTATTCTGGTGATTTTTCTATAAATTCAAAATTATATCAAAGTAAAAGATTACCTTCTTTACAATGTTAAAATAGAGTTACCATATGACTCAGAAATTCCACTAGGTAACTATCCAAGAGAAATGAAAACATACGTCCATACAAACACTTGTACAAAAATGCTCATAGCAGCATTTTTCATAACAGGCAAAAAGTGGAAACAACCCAAAAGTCCATTAACTGATGACTGGATAAGCAATATGTGGTATATCCATACAATGAAATATTATTTGGCAATAAAAAGGAATAAGGCATTAATATAGATGACACCACGGATGAGCCTTAGAAACATGATGCTAATGAAAGAAGCCAGGCATAAAGGACCTTGTATTACATGATTCTATTTATATGAAATGTCTACAATGCAAAAATCCATAGACACAGAAAGTAATTAGTGGTTGCTAGCAGCAGATAGGGGAATTGGGAAGAAATGGGGAGTGACCGCTTTTTTTTTTTTTTTTTTGAGGTGGAGTTTCGCTCTGTCGCCCAGGCTAGAGTGCAGTGGCATGATCTCAGCTCACTGCAACCTCCACCTCCTGGGTTCAAGTGATTCTCCTACCTTAGCCTCCCAAGTAGCTGGAATTACAGACGTGTGCCACCACACCCAGCTAATTTTTGTATCTTTAGTAAAGATGTGGTTTCTCCATGTTGGCTAGGCTGGTCATGAACTCCTGACCTCAGGTGATCCGCCCGCCTTGGCCTCCCAAAGTGCTGGGATTACAGGCGTGAGCCACCACGCCCAGCTGAATGACTGCTTTTGAGGGTGATGAAAATGTTCTAAAATATACTGTGTTGATGGTTATACAATTCTATGAATAAACTAACACCATTGAATCGTACACTTTAAATGGGTGAATTGTATGGTATGTGAACTATACCTCCATAAAAGTTATTTAAAAAGTAAAATACAGTCATGTGTTACTTAATGACAAGGATACATTCTGAGAAATGTGTCGTTACGGAATGTCTTCATTGTGTGAACAGCACAGAGTATACTTACACAATGCTAGACAGTATAGCCTACCACACACCTAGGCCATATGGTCTAGACTATTGCTCCTAGGCTGTACACCTGTGCAACAGGTTACTGAAACACAATGGTATTTGTATATCTGAACACAGAAAAGGTACAGTAAAAACACAGTCTAAAAGATTTTTTTAAATGCTCCACCTGTATAAGGCACTTACCATGAATGGAGCCTGCAGGACTGGAAGCTGCTCTGGGTGAGTCAGTGAGTGAGTGGTGAGTGTGAAGGCCTAGGACATAACTGCACGCTACTGTAGACTTATAAAAACTAGACACAGGCTACACTGGGTTTAAACATCTTTTTCTTTCTTCAATAATAAATTAGCCTTAGCTTACTAGAACTTTTTACTTTATAAACTTCTCAATTTTTTAATATTTTAATTTAATATTTTTAAGCTTGTAATAACACTTAGCTTAAAACACAAACACTGTTCAATTGTACAAAAACATTATCTTCTTTGTATCCTTATTCTATACGCTTTTTTATTATTTTTTTTAATTTTTAAAACTTTTTTGTGAAAAACTAAGACACAAACACACACATTATATCACTGCCTTCCACCTCCGCATCTTGCCTCACTGGAAAGTCTTCAGGGGCAATAACAGGCATGGAGCTGTCATCTCCTATGATAACAATGCCTTCTTGTGGATGCCTCCTGAAGGACCTGCCTGAGGCTGTTGCACAGTAAAGTTTTAAAAAATATATAAGTAGAAGGAACCCACTCTAAAAGAATGGTTAAAAGTATGGTAAATATATAAATCAGTAACATAGTCAATTATTATCATTATCTATATTATGTGCTGTCCATAATTGCATCTGCGAGACTTTGGTATGACTGGCAGTGCAGTACGTTTGTTTACACCAGCACCACCACAAACATGCGAGTAACGCATTGCACTTCGACATTACCATGGCTACAACATCACTAGGCAATAGCAATTTTCAGCTCCATTATAATCTTATGGGACCACTGTCACATATGCATTCCGTCATTGACTGAAACATTATTATACAAAGCACAACTATATCACCAAAACATAAAAACTAAAATGAACAAAAGAAGAAGCCCTGACAAGGAGTGATGAGGTCTGATGGGGAGCTCTTGGAGTATAGGAACCCCCATGCTTCTGGCCATCATGGGCACTCAGCCCTTGATGTTCCCAAACTGCATGGGAGCCTCACTCATCCCCACTGGACCAGCCTGTCTCTCTCTCTCTCCCTTTTGACTGTTAACACTCTGTCTTTCCCCTTTTTCCTCTCTCCCTTCAGCTGAGTGAGGCCCCCTTGGGTGGATACTTCCCTCCCCAAGGCCCACCTACGCTTCAACAGTCCCCACTGCCTCTAGACAGGCAGGAGCCATGGAGCCTCCGGCCACACTCACCTCCGGCTGAAGGCCAGGTCTATGACTCTCCGCTGCTTGTGCCAACGCTCATAGTTGCATTCGGACACCAAGCCTTGGCCGAAGAGTCTGCAGGAGACACACACTTGATGCAGGAAAGAGGGTGGGGGGTGGGGAGTGACTGCGTGATGGGCTTGGGGTCACATTTTGGGATGAGGAAATGGTTTTGGAGCTAGGTGGTGGCAATGGTTGCGCCACATTGTGAATGTACTGAATTCCACTAGACTGTACCCTCTAAGGGGGGGAAAATGGTGAATGTTATGTCAGTTTTACTGGAATTTAAAAAATAACTTAAAAAGGAACAGGGTGATTGTGAGGCCAACCTCAGTGGCCTCTACATTCCCTGCCATCTGGAGGTTGGGGGAGAAGGAGGAAAGTGCTCGTGACAAGAGTGGGACCACTGTTTACGGGGCACTCATCACATGCCTGGCAGCCAGGGCCTCAGGTTCAATTCTACACCCCACATTCTGGACCACACCAGCCCTCGCTCACAGCAGGGCTCTCCTGACCTCCCACCTGGGCCTTCCACCACGCCTCCTTACCTCTCACCAAACACAGTCTGGAGCGCACGGTACATCTTGGAGTCCTTGTTGTACTTGGTTGACATCAGGAACTTCTAAATATCCCCAAAAAAACCAACATAGTCTCATGCACCCGTGAGTAGCTGCAAAATGCTCTTCTGAGACATGCCCAGAATAATCACCATTGACTGAGTCCCAGCCACAGTGTGCCCACTTCCCGTGCATGATCCCACACAATCCTCCCTATCATCAGGTAACATCAGCCGTGTGGGGATGGGGAAAATGCAGCAAAGAGGGGCGAAGTGATTTTCCTACGGACGTACAGTCAGAGAGTGTGGGGAGGGCTTGCTCACTCCAGTGTCACACTTGGAACCCCATACCATGTCACCTTCCAGAGCAGCAAAACAGGAAAAGGCAAATGCTGCTCTGAAACCAGAGTGAGAAAGGGAGAAGCCCTTCTGGGAGAGGAAGGGCTTCTGGGACATAGGAAGGACACTCGGGACAAATTTAACATTACTAGCATGCACTCAACCCGGGCAGTCAATGAAGACTCCCTGGAGGAAAACTCAACTTACCTCACCAAGAGCTGGATGGTAACAATAGTGACATTAGCCAACAGCTCTTGAGGCAGGACTGCCCAGTGGTTAACAGCATGGGCTGTGTAGTCAGCCAGCTTCAATTTGGATCTGGGCTCAGCATCCCTGCTGCACCACGTGCTAACTCTGGGACCCTGGATGAGTTACTCACCTCCTCTGCCCCTCAGTTTCCTCATCTTAGATGGATATAAGAAGAGTTCCTGCCTGGCAAGTTTGTTGTGAAGAGTGTCAGTTCTACATAAGAAGTGCTAAGAATGGTGCCCGGCACACAGCAGGTGCTCAATAAATGCCAGGTGCACAGCTGCACCCTGCAATTCACTCAATGCCCAGTCAACCCAAGTTGCTGAGATTACAGGCATGAGCCACCACGCCTGGCTGCAGGTGTTTTTATGCTCATCTTACACACACATGGAGAAACTGAGGTTTAAAACTAACCCAAGGTTACACACATAGTAAATGGTAGACACAGGATTTGAATCCAGGCAATTTGCTGTGGAGAGAGGGGAGAAATGGCTATGATCCAGACCAAGGGAGCACAGGTCCCCTGGAACATTCAGGCAGAGGTGCATGAGTGGGAAGGGGCTGCAGGGGTTGCAGGGCCTAGAGCCCAGAGGCCTGCTCTCTGAGCTACTGCTTTATCCTATGGGTGCTAGGAAGCAGCAAGAGAATGACTCAACTATCAGTTAACCCAGGTGCTGCCAGCTTCTCTGAGATTAGCTCCTGGAAGTCTAACATCGATTTTTCAGCTGAAAGGAAGCCCCAGAAGTGGCTGACTTTGTGTCATGAACCACATTCCAGGGACCTCAAATGTACCCCAAACACTGTCATTTGTAACCCAAGTTCTGTCCCACTAAGAGGAAGACTGTGACAGTAAATGCCCACTTTACAGGCCCCTCTCAAATACCCTAGAGTCACCTGAGGTCTAAGTGAGCCATTCTTAGATTGAACTAAAGATCCCTACCATTAAGGCAGAGTAGCCTCAGTCAGGGTCTGACCAGGTGACCCCTCACAACCAGGCACTCCCATGGCCTGCTGTTCCAGAGGTTGGGGATCCTGTGATGGCCTGGTGACATAAATTGTGGGATGTGAAGGATGCACAGGGAACCCCCAGTGCCTTGCTGCTTCCTCTGGTCACACACACACGCTGATGGCACACTTCCACCCAGGAAGGAGAAACTGCTAAAGACTTGCCCTTGTGCCATAAACAACCAGAAAACCTGGGAAATGTATGAAATGTCTGCTTTCAGACACTGGACAACAGGCAGTGCAGGATTGTGAACCTCAAGAGGAGGGGAAAAATGTGAGACCTATGACCTACGATTACCCAGCTTTCTACCCAGAGGCAATTCCAGGACAGCAGCACAAAGAGAAAAGACCTAAATGCAGTCCAGCAGACATGCCAAGTTGAATAGACAGAGATCAGAGGCTAGGCAGACCAAAGGAGGCCAGAATTAGTAGGACAAGTACCAGGGAGAAGCTATGCATAGAAAGAGCTCCTATGCAGCAATCTGCATGGGGTCCCTTGGGTCTTTGGATGTATACCAATCTATGCAAATGTAAGGTGGAACTTCAGAAGACTGGCCAAAACAGCTGCTGGGGAAAGAAGAATTACTGGGTGACTACAGACTGAAGAATTCTCAGAGCTTACATGGGGCCAATAATTATTCAAGTTTCCACTACCCAGAATAGACAAACCTCAGACACAAGACCTTCAGTAGAGGCCCCAGAAAGGTCACTCCTTAGCAGTGGGGCTAAACTAGCTCTCAAGTAAAAGTCTACTCTAGACCCACCCTTATAAAACCCTTAAAGCAAGCCTGGAAAGGATCAAACTGATCTGCAAGTAACTTTATCATCTCTCAGAATGAAGTCAAACAATCTTTAAAGGAATATAACAAAATCTAGTGCCCAAAAGTGTAAAATTCACAATGTTCAGTATCCAGTAAGAAATCATTAGACATGCCACAAAGCAGGATATTATGACCTATACCTACACCCAGATAATGGAATGATAGAACTAGTAAATAAGAACTATAAAACATCTATTACTAATATGATCATGGAACCCACACATCTAAGAAATTCAAAGGATCTCAAATAGAATTAACACAAAGAAAAGTACAGCAAATAAAGTACACCAAGGCAGATCATAATCAATTACTGATATCAGTGATAAAGAGAAAAATCTTAACAGTAGACAGAGACGAAGTGATGTAATATTATTTGAAGATATATTTATAGAAGTTAAAGATGAAATTATAAACCCTATGAAAACCACTAAGGAAGAGAGAAAAGGAACCAATAAGGTAACAGTGGTTAGCTGGGCATGGTGGTAGTCCCAGCTACTCAGGAGGCTGAGGTGGGAGGATTGCTTGAGCCCAGGAGTCTGAGGCTGTGATGAGCTACGAAACCTGGGGAACGGAGTGAGATCCTGTCTCAATCAATTAATAAGACAATAGTAGAGATGAAACAGAATACTAAAACATACTTAATCCAAAAGAAGGCAGGAAAGGAGGAATAGGGAACAAACAACAGGTGGGACAAATAGAAAACAAATAGTAACATGGTAGATTTAAACACAGTCATATCAATAATTACAGTAAATGTAAACGACCTAAGCACTCTAATTAAAGGCAGAGATTTCAGACTGTATAAAACAGCAAGAATCAACTGTGTGCTATCTATAAGAAACCCACTTTAAATATAAAAATGCAGATAGGTTAAAAGTAATATAATAGAAAAAGACATACCATGCAACACTAAGCATAAGAAAGCTGGAATGGAGGCTGGGCACCGTGGCTCATGCCTGCAATCCCAGCATGTTGAAAGGCTGAGGTGGGCAGATCACTTGAGGTCAGGAATTCAAGACCAGACTGGCCAACATGGTGAAACTCCATCTCTACTAAAAATACAAAAATTAGCTGGGTATGGTGGCGGGCACCTGTAGTCCTAGCTAGTTGGGAGGCTGAGGCAGGAGAATTGCTTGAACCTGGGAGGCGGAGGTTGCAGTGAGCCAAGACACGCCATTGCACTCCAGCCTGGGCAACAGGAGCAAAACTCCTTCTCAAAAGAATAATAATAATAATAATAATAATAATAACAATAAAGCCGGAATGGCTTAAAGTAGACAAAATATACTTGGAGTAAAGAATGTTATTAAGAATAAAGACGAACATTTCTAAGGATAAAAGAGTCAATTCATTATAAAGACAAATCCATCCTAAACGTGTACACACCTGATAACATAACTTCAAAATAGAGGAAGCAAAATTAATAGAACTGAAAGTAGAAATAAATAAATCTATGATTATGAAGGGTTCAACATTCCTTGCCCTGCCACTAGAACAAGTAGACAGAAAATTAGAAAGGATTTAAAAGATTTGAATAACACTATTGACCAAATTGACCTAATCGACATTTCTAAAACCCTTTATTCAACAATAACACAATACACACTGTTTTTAAGGGTTCGTTAACATTCACTTTGATGAATCATATGCTGGGCCATAAAACAAATTTCAATTAATTTAAAAGGACTGAAATCACTGATGATGAGTATTCTCTCTGACTTTACAGAATTAAATTAGAAATCAATAACAGAAAGATATCTAGAATATCCCCTAATATTCAAAAATTAAATAACATATATCCAAACAATCCATGGTTCAAAGAATAAATCACAAGGGAAGTTAGAAAATATTTTGAACCAAATGAAAATAAAACATCAAAATTTGTGGTAAATTTGTGCTAAAGCAGTGCTTAGAAGGAAATGTATAGCTCTGAATGCTTACATTAGAATAGAAAAAATGTTTAAACGGAACAGAAATCAATTGTTTAAACTCCATCCTAAAAATCAGAACAAGAACAAATTAAACCCAAAGTGAATACAGAAAGGAAATAAGAAAAAGGAGAAATTGGCTGGGGTGGTGGCTCACGCCTATAATCCCAACACTTTGGGAGGCTGAGGCAGGTGAATCACTTGAGGCCAGGAGTTCGAGACCAGCCTGGCCAACATGGTAAAACCCCATCTCTACTAAAAAAATAAAAATTAGCCGGGTGCAGTGGTGGGTGCCTGTAATCCCAGCTAGTCGGGAGGCTGAGGTAGGTGAATCACTTGAACCTGGGAGGCAGAGGTTGTAGTAAGCTGACATCACACCACTGCATTCCAGCCTGGGCAACAGCAAGACTCCATCTCAAAAAAAAAAAAAAAAAAAAAAAAAAAAAGAGGAGGAGAAATCAATGAAATAGAAGACAGACAAAGAATGAAGAAAACCAATAAAACCAAAAACTACTTCTTTGGAAAAATGAATAAAATTGATAAACCTTTTGGTGAACTGATCAAAAAAAAAAAAGAAAACCCAAATCACTACCTCAGGAATGAGAGAGGGAACATATCACAGATCCTACAGACAATAAAAAAAAAATAAGAAGAAAATCTTATAAAGAACTTTATGCCAATAATTTAAGCAACTTATGTGAAGTGAACAAATCTCCTGAAATGCATGAATTATCTAACTCAAGAAAACACAAAATCTGAATGCCATATGTCAACTAGAGAAGGAAATCCTGAAACATGCTACAAGATTAACTTTGAAAACATTATGCTAAATGAAATAAGTCAGATGCAAAAGGACAAATGCCATATGATTACACCTGTATGAAGCACATAGAGTAGTCCAATTCACAGAGACAGAAGGCAGAATAGTGGTTTCCAGGGTCTAGGGGGAGGGAAATGGGGAGTTATTGTTTAATGGATACAGAGTTTCAGTTAGGGAAGATGAAAAAGTTCTGGAGATGGCCGGGCACGGTGTCTCATTCTTGTAATCCCAGCACTCTGGGAGACTGAGGTGGGTGGGTCACCTGAGGTCGGGAGTTCAAGACCAGCCAGACCAATATGGGGAAACCCTGTGTCTACTAAAAATACAAAATTAGCCAGGGTGGTGGCTCATGCCTGTAATCCCAGCTACTTGGGAGGCTGAGGCAGAAGAATCACTTGAACCCAGGAGGCAGAGGTTGAGGTGAGCCGAGATCGCACCACTGCACTCCAGCTTGGCCAAGAAGAGTGAAACTCCGTCTCAAAAAGAAAAAAAAAAGAAAAAGAAAAAGTTCTGGAGATGGATGGCAGTGATGGATGTACAACAATGTGAATGTCTTTAATGCTGCTGAACTCTACACCTAAAAATGATTAAAATGGTAAATTTTGTTATGTACATTTTATCACAATTTAAACTTTAAAACATACAATGTAAAAAAATTAAATTTGTAACTTAAAAAAATAAAAATTTCCCTTGAAGAAAACTCCAGGCCCACATGACTTCACTGGTGAATTCTATCAAATATTAAAAGAAGAAATAACATCACTCCCATACAAACTTTTACAAAAAATAGAGGAGGAAGTTATCACTTCCCAACTTATCCTATGAGGTCAGTATTAACCTGATATCAAAACTAGTCAAAGACATTACAAGAATCAAATAAACATAGAAACAAAAACTCTTAACAAAATATTAGTAAATTGAATCTAACAGTAATTAAAAGATAATTTATCATGACCAGGAATGCAAGGTTGGTTTAACATTTGAACATCAATCAGTATAATTCACTATATCAATATATATCTTTAAACTTCTTTTCTCATTAAGCATCACAAAAGTCTTCGTGCATGGTTTTTGGTAGCATGCTTTAGCAAGTCTTAAACTGTGTCTATGTTTGAAATTAAATTTTTTGGTTATTCATTCAACCTGTCTCCTGGTCTTGAACCTAAGTTGTAGTTTATCCCTCTCAGAGTCACTACAGCCACCTTCCATTGCAGAGAATTGCCCCACACATCTGCTGTGCACCCACGGTAAGAAAAAAATGCATCATTGTTTATTGAGCAATTGCTGTGTGCCAGGCAGTGGCTAGATGGCTCATTTATATTATTTTAGTTCTATTCTTACAACCACCCTATAACAGAGGCACCACCCCTATTTCACAGATGAGGAAACGGAGGCCCAGAATTATGAAGCAACATGTCCAAGGTCCCACAGCCAGCTGGTGGCAGAGCCGAGTTGAGCCTACTTCTGCTAACTCCGTAGCAGACTCCCATTCTTAGAACCTTCATGGCAGATATGATAGACAATATCACCTGCCTTGGTTTCCTCATTTCTTTTTTTTTTTTCTCTTTTTTGGAGATGGAGTCTCACTCTGCCACCCGAGTGCTGTGGTGCAATCTCAGCTCACTGCAACCTCCGCCTCTCGGGTTCAAGTGATTCTCCTGCCTCAGCCTCCCAAGTAGCTAGGATTACAGGCGCCTGTCACCAGGCCCAACTAATTTTTGTATTTTTAGTAGAGATGGGGTTTCATCACGTTGGCCAGGCTGGTCTCGAACTCCTGACCTCAGGTGATCCACCTGCCTTGGCCTCCCAAAGTGATGGGATTACAGGCGTGAGCCCCTGTGCTTGGCCCTTTTTTTTTTTTGAGATGGAGTTTCGCTTTTGTCACCCAGGCTGGAGTGCCATGGTGCGATCTCTGCTCACTGCAACCTCCACCTCCTGGGTTCAACTGATTCTCCTGCCTCAGCCTCCTGAGTAGCTGGGATTACAGGCACCTGCTACCATGCCCAGCTAATTTTTGTACTTTTAGTAGAGACAGGGTTTCACCACGTTGGCCAAAGGACTAATAAGAGTCCCTACTCCTATGAGGATTAAATGAGTCACTAATTGTGAAGTGCATAAAAAAGTACATAGTAAGCACTATTTAAGGATGTTTTGACATTTTATTTGTTAAATAAATTGATCAATTTTTAACTCATCATAGTCCTGGAGTTAGGGTTATAATTCCCATCTCACAGATGAAGGAACTGAGGCAAAGAGAGGCAAATTAAACATGTGTGCACCAGTTGGGCAAAACTTCCAACCCAAATCGGGACAGCAAGGTCCCCATCTAATCCCCACATCAAACAGCAATGCTTGCAAGAGTCCCCAAGCAGTGGGTGCTTAGAGGGAAAGATGCCATTCCCTTCTGGACCTTTGGGAAACCAGACAAAATGTGCCTGGCTCTGGAACATTCCTCCAAAGTCTCTGGGACCTGGCTTCACTCCCCCAACCCAAGGAAAGGCAGGGAACTCCCTCATGGAAACCACTCTGCCTCCTACCTTAACCGACTCAGGACTCGTGATGATGACTGAGGTTTTGTGGAAGACGTTGACCCGCACAACAGGTCCATACTTCTTAGCCCTGGAAACCAAAGTGACCCGAAGGAAACTGTCAACCAACTGAGGTATGACTATCACCAACCCCGCCCAGCAGGGAAACAGATGTGTCCCGTCCCAGAAGGTGCTCAACGAGGGCTACCAAAAGAGTGCTGTGCTGGGGCCCAGGAGCCCTGGGGGCAAGGCTCTGCCCTGTTGCTCACTTGCCAAGTCACATCCCCCACCAGGCCTCAGTTTCCACAGCCATGGAATAGGGTTGGAAACACCCCTTCTTTGATTGTCCCAAAAGGTTGTCCTGGGAATCGAATTATTTGCATCTTTGAAAGTGCTTTGAACAATGTAAAAAAGTGTGACACCAAACAATGACTGTTACCTAGTCACACCCCCCAACCAGTTTACAGATGAGGAAACTGAGGCTCAGAGAGCTTCTGATGGCTGGTCTAAGGTCCTGCAGTGGGTGAATGACAGAGCACGGCTTCCAAGCCAGTCTCACCTGCCTCCACTCAGGGGAGGAACTGCTGAGGCTGGGAGTGACCTGGTCTAAGGGAAGGTGAGGCTTGGAGTCTGTGTGCTGGATTGGGTTGGGGGAGCTGCCCCAAGGGAACCTGGAGTAAGGGCAACAAGTGACAAATGAGAACCCACCAATCCAAAAACACATCTTGGAGCACACGGCCACCAACCTCATCCTTTTTCCAAAAGCAGGGGAGGTGTCCTAGAAGGAAACTAGAAGAAATTGGAAACATTAGGCTTCCCAGCATTCAACAGGGAAGAATGGTCCCTTCCCCACAAGCTCTGATTACTAGGCCCACTTCACAGACAGGAGGACCGAGGCATGGGGAGGTTACAGCACTGGCTCAGGGACACCAGGCAGTAAGAATGAAGACAGGATGCAAACCCAGGTTTGCTCCAAAGACCCCCTTCAGAAGAAACAGTTTTTTTTCCTGTCTCCCTGGTACAGAAGCTGGGGGCTGGCAGATAGAAAGGACTCAATAATATTGTGTGGAATCACCCTCAGATATTCCCCAATACTGACCACGCTGGGCACCATGCTAGGCTTCACCCCTCCAACCTCCCCATATGGCTGATCAATCTGTTATTAACCATATTATATAGGACAGCCGAGATGGAAGGGTGAAGTCATTTACCCACAATTGCACAGCTGGTACCAGTGCTCCCCAAAGCCCTTCTCAGCAAAGGATGGTTTGGTCATATAAATCTGCTATGTTCACCAACTTGTAAACAAGCCAGTGCAGTGTCATCCTGAAGCTCATTCCAGGGGGCCCATGACTTCCTGTCTCCTGTATGACTTTATTCCTACCAAGCTCACTGCAGCATTCCCAATGGGTGACAACAAAATCACATTCTCCCAGGGAGAGACGGAGAGTAAATAAACAAAGACAATGTCCGAGGGTGATAGGAGAAAAAGAGAACAGAGTATGGGGAAGAGGAAGTGCTGGGGAATGAGTGTGCGGGTGTCCGTGTAAAACCCATTTATGCCTAGTGTTCCATTATTGGAATGCTAAGCTTGTGGAAGTTATTTATGTCCTGCTGCTCAAGGTCATCGCCAAGGTCTGATTTTTCAAATTCAAAAAACTGTAACCTCAGGCATAAATGGGTTAATACAGGCAGAGCAAGGAATATCCCTCTAAGAGGGTGGTTTGTGAGATGAGACCTGCAAGAAGCAGGAGAAGAGCCTTCTAGGCAATGCGAACAGCAGGTGCCAAGGTCCTGAGGTCAGAGTGTGCTTGGACAGTGTGGCTCAGGCAGAGTACTTGAGGGAAACAGAGTACAAGGTGGGGTCACCAAGACTGGGGGCAGGTCATGTAGAGCCTTGTGGGCTGTGGTCGATTTTTGCCTTGACTTTGGTGAGCTGGGGTCCACTGGAGGGTTCTGAGCAGAGCAGAGATGGGCTCTGACTTGGGTTTGAATGGATTGTTTTGCAGGACTGCAGAGAGTAACCAGGGTAGGGGAGGAAGCAGGGACACTAGTGACAGGGAGGGACTAGGAGAGGTGACGAGGGCTCAGAACAGAACAGGGCGGTGGAGGCAACAATAAGAAGGGATAAGATTCTGAAAGCACTGTGAGGCTGAGCACTGAAATGTGCCGTTTGGCTATGGGGGTATGAGGATGACTCCGGGCTTTTGGCCTGGGCTGCTGGAAGAATGGATGGAGCCGACATCTACCAAGATGAGGAGGAGCTGGTTGGGGTGGCAGAGCCACTGTGCCCACCCTCTGCAATTTGCCAGGGCTGTCTCTGGCTCTGCCCACAGGAGATGAACCCACTTCGAGAAGCCCTCCACCAATGACCTCAGCCCCTCCACTTCCGGAGTAGCTTTGGGCATGTGCTGTACACAAGTCCCCAGGGTTCCCAGGGAATTGCACCTCAGTTTTCCCAAGAGGTAACTTGTTTTATTGGTTTATCTTTATCCACTCCCCTCCTCCTACTGCTCAACCTGGGATCATCCCCCACCTCCTAAACGACTTCATTTCTTATCTCAGGATCATCTCAATCTCAGACAAGCAGATGAAATGAGGAGCTTGGCTTGGGACCAGGAAGGTTTGTGGTGGACTCTTGAGCAGGAAGTTAGACACTCAGATCTGGAACCCAGGGAAGGGCTGTGGGCTAGAGACATAAATTTGAGAGCCCACAGCAGAAAAGTGGCATTTCCAGCCCAGTGACTGGATGAGGCCACAAGGGAATGGATGCAGACAGAGAAGAGGACCAAGAACTGAGCCATCACTGAGAGGTTGGGAGCGTGGGGACAGCCAGTCAAGTGGCCTAAGCGGGAGCCCTAGGGAGGAGGGAGGAGAGCCAGGAGAGTGGGTGAGAAGCCAGGGGGAGGATGCGGGACAAGGCGGAGGGGAAATCGGCTCTGCCCAGGCTGCTGGGGGCCAGGTCAGACAAGGATCCAGGGCTGATGGCTGGGTTCGACAACATGGAGATCACCGGGAACCTGGCCCCCAGCAAGTTTGGTAGAGAGGTATGGGGCAGAAAGAACCAGAGGGGAGAAAGGAGAGGCCCAAAGACAGGCAGTCAGCCAGGTGGGTTACCATAGGGGGTGGCAGCTGCAGGGGAACGTGAGGGTGAAGGAAAGGGTTTTGTTCCAAGCTTTGAATTCTTGCATATTATATAAAAATGGGGATGATGCAGAAGAGGAGGAAGAGCGCTGATGGGGGGGGGGGTGGAGGGGGATGCTCCTGGGACAGGGTTGCTGAGCAGAGGGGGCAGATTGGCCTGGGCTACCCTCCTGGAACAGCTGGAAGGTACACGTGGGCCTGGGGCGGGAGGTGGGCAGCTGCTCAGTGGAGCCCAGGAAGGAAACTCACCGGCTGCTCCCTTTGCTCAGGGAAGTAGGAGGCAAGAATAAAAGCTGAGAGTGCGGATGGAGGGGGAGGTGATGGGGACTGAAGCAGGAAGGGAGAGTAGGCGAATAAACGCCCTGGGAAAGGAAGTGCAGGGTGGCCGCCTGCCTGCAGTGGAGGCTCACGCCAGGTGAGTGGCCTTGAACTTACCGGAAGATGGGCTGTGGACATCACACATGCCTGGATGTATTTCCAGAGTAATCTAGTGTCCTCGGTCTCACTTCCCAAAGCTCACATTTTGGGGGAATGTTCTCAGTTTTTAGTCACTTAAGTGAGGACAGAGTCTGAGCCCAGAGCTTCCACCCTAACCCCTGGGGTTCCGTGCCACATGGGAAGGAAGGTGAGTGCCATCTCAGGAAGACAGAGGGCACAGAGAGGGGTGGGGTCCCCATGGCCCAGCAAGAAAGGGAACAAAAACCCATTCCTTCTGACACCTGCAGGGGGCGCTGGGGAGGCGACAACAGAGCAGGAAGACCCAGGTGTTAGAAACAAGCAGGTAAGGCTGACACCATGGCCAGACATGGGGACTTGTTGCTCAGCATCTTGGCAGGCAGAAGCCCACTTGGCATGTCCCTGTTGATAGACTGGACATGGCAGAGCAGCCCTGGGAGAGAGGAGAGGCAACGCCCCGCTGCCCGCCACCCCACACCTCTCCAGCACATCCAGTTTCCAGCAACACCAGGATTGGCTGAGTGGGGACCCAAGCTCTCCTGTGGGCAGAGAAAGCCTTGGCCAGTGAAAAGAGCAGAGGCTATCTGGAGAGCCCACGGTGAAGTCACCCAGAGGGATGAAGGGAATGCTGCAGTGTGGAGGAGTGGGCCACCCACTAGGGGTAAGTGTGAGGGTGAGGGGCTATGATTGTGGCTCATGCCAGAGGGGCAGGGTGGTGAGTGCTCAGTTGGGCACCCAAAGCCCATCAGATGCAGCACCCGCCAGAGCCAGCTATGGGGCTCCCCCATGGCTGGCCACCCTGCTCCTTGTTGAACAGCCTCACCCCAGCAACTGGGCAAGTAGGAGTAGAACCAGCACTGTCCAGGAGTCAGTTTATCCCCAAATAAATAAAAATTGGGAGACAGAGACCTTTCATTGTCAAGTTTACATCCACTCCCACATTACCAGGAGAGTAGGGGCTGATGAGGAAAGTTAGAACAGTGACAGAGAAATAAAGAAGCTACAAGTGTTTGTGTGGGATCTGAGTGTGGGGGGTCTGAGTTTTCAGCTGTTACACGGATCCATGCAGTAGGATGTGGTAAGAAAAGCACAGAGGAGGAGCACTCAGGGAGGGCCTCCTGCAGAATGAGGAGGATGAAGAGTTGCCTCTTGCAGCGAGAGGGTTCCTTGTCTGCCAGCTGGCAAAGTCATAGGGTACCCAGGCACAAATGCCACTACTGGGGACTCAACACACAGATCTCTAGTCAACCACAGTGTCGCCCATCATAGTTTAAAGATCCAGGTTTTTAATGCCAAGGCATCGGGTTTCTGCTAGAAGAGGTTCCAGAACTTTCATTTAGTGCAGTTTTATATTTGACCACTAACCAATTTTTAATCCAAAATCTTTTTATATATGCATTGTTCAGTTCACCTCCTTAGAATACAGAGCCCAATCATGACTATATTCATCTTCCTCCCACTCCTCCCTCCACACCCCACACACTCAGGTCACATGTAGGCTTTGTGATATAAGATTTGGGAAGAATTTAGCCATAAAAAGGAAAGCAGTAAGGACACATGCTACTACATGAATGAACTTCTGAAACATTATACTAAGTGAAAGATGCCAGACACAAAAGGCCACATATCGTATGATTCCATCTATATGAAATGTCCTGAATAGGCAAATCCCTAGAGATAGAAAGCAGATTAATGATTGCAGGGCTGTGAGGGGTGGGGGGAAAATGAGGAGTGATGCCTAATGGGTACAGGGTTTCTTTCTGGGGTGACAAAACAGTTCTGAAATTGATGGCGATGGCTGCACAGTGCTGTGAATATACTAAAAACCACTGAATCATACATTTAAGAATAAATTTTATGGAATGCAAGTTACATTTCAACTTTTTAAAGATGATTTAAGTTCTGCTTTCTCAAGACACAGAGACCAGAACAGGTCATCTGAGTTTATGAGAAGACCAAGTAACGATGAAACTTATCAGAACAAGCACCAAACTCATTCAATTCTAAGTGCTGATGGCTGATCTGAAAACTTGACAGGGTGATAGTGTACATCACAGAACTTACGGGAGATTTCCACCATTCAACCTTGAATCGCTATTGATCAAGTGTCTACTATGCATGTACCGTGTGCTGCTACACGTCGGGGACGCAGTAGTGACTGAGACAGACAGGGGCCCATGGAAAAGACAGACACTTAACAAGAGCTTGCACAAATAATTACCCAATTAACATTATGCTGTAAAGGAAAATTACAGTGACTTCAGGGTTTATAAAATGAACATAATATTTTGGGGGGAGCAGGAGGAACCTCCCTGCGGAGTTAGGATTGAAGCCAAAACTGGAAGGCTGGGGGAAGAACCATCCAGGTAAAGTAGAAGGCAGAGGAGCTAAGCAAGAAGAGAGAAAGCACCAGAAGGGCAAAGAGCCAGCAGGGAGAACAGTTGTCTCCTATGTCACCAGCCACAGAGATCTTTCCTGAACCCATCAAGCAGAGATTCAGGCTTCTAATGCCAATACATCTGGCTTGTGCTGGAGAAGGGTGCCTTCCAGAATGTTCATGTCCTGAGATTTTAAAAAGTGTGTCTAATACCATTGTTTATTCATTCATTCAACAAATATTTATTGAGCTTCTGTAACATGCCAGGCACTGGGGATACACAAGCGAACACAGTGTCCCTGTCCTCCCGGGGCTCACATTCTAGAGTGGGAGACAGACAGTCAACAAGTGAACAGTCAACAGGTGGAAAGAAGGTAACTTCAGAGGTGATGGCCCCTGAGAAGTCTGGGGCTGGGTGGTCTTTACACAAGGTGCTCGGCGAGGCCTGTTTGAGAGGAGCAGAGGAAGAAGCCCGCCAGGCCCAGGCTTGAGAAAAGGACCCTAGGGGAGGGAAGCTGCGGGGGGGAAGTGGGGGTTGGGAAGAGAAAGGCTGGGGGCAGTAGTGAGAAAGCAAGAGGGAAGAGCAAGGAGGAGAGTGGGTTCGGAGAGCTCGGCAGGGGCCTCGCGGGCCATGCAGCCGACTTAATTTAGAACTGCATTTAGTTGTCAAGTGATGGGAAGCCCTTGGAGCAGGGGAATGACACACTGAATTTAAGCTTCACAAAGCTAAGCTGGGGGGGGGGGTGGCAAGTTGCGTGGGGGTAGGGACCAAGAATGGAATTGTAAGTACTAAGGAGAAGACAAATGGGGTGTCCCAGAACAGAAATACAAACAAAAGGAAACATGACTGAAGTACAGCGTGCTCCAATCCAGGCTGACCCTGTCCAAGTCTCAAAGTTAACAGCGCCCACTTTGGAGGCAGGCTGACC
Source organism: Rhinopithecus roxellana (assembly GCF_007565055.1). Taxonomy (NCBI): domain Eukaryota; kingdom Metazoa; phylum Chordata; class Mammalia; order Primates; family Cercopithecidae; genus Rhinopithecus; species Rhinopithecus roxellana. Next base: position 158,242,443 of record NC_044553.1, on the reverse strand, counting down.
TGGGCTTAAATCTAGGCTTACCAACCGTGTGACCTTGGGCAGGTGACTTCGCCTCTGCGCGCCTCAGTCTCCTCGTCTGAACGATGGGGTAGCAATAGCGCCTACCTGAGAGGGCTGTCGCTGCCATCACGTTTGTGGGGCCCAGCTGTGCGCGGTGGGCGCCCAGCAGTGCTGCGGCTGTGAGTAATTTGTTACTAAGAATAGTTAGCGCCCCTCTCCGGGCCGCCGTCTCCCAGCGGCCGCGCGCACAAGGCGAGGCCGGACCCCCGGCCTGGACGCCGGCTTAGACGCGGTCCCCCCGGCCCCCTGTTCCAGCGCCCCAGCCAGGCCCCGCCCCCAGCCCCGCTCACCTGGGCCGCGGCGGCCCGGGGATGTGCTCGTAGCGGCTGCGAGCGCGGTGCACGAAGGTGCAGCAGAGGCCGAAGGCGAGCAGGACGGCGCTGCCAAGCAGCAGCAGCCCGGGGCTCATGGCTCCGGGGCAAGCCAGGCCAGGGTCGGGCCGGGCGCCGAGGGGGCCGGGAGGCCGCGAGCCGACTCAGCTGTCAGCGCCGCGCGCCGCCTCGGCCCCAGGCCCGGCGCGACCCAGCACCCTCCCCGCCCGCTCGGCTCCGCCCCCGCCGACTCCGACCCCTCCCAGGGCGCACCGTCCCCGCCAACCACGTCTCCGCCTCCGGCTCCGGCGCTCGGGGCCCTCCCCCGCCCCGCCCCGCCCCCCAAAGCTCCGCCCCAACCTCCACACGGCCCCAGCCCGGGCCCCGCCCCGAGCATGTAGTCTTCACCAATCACAACTCCGTTTCTGGCTCAGCCCCCCAGGCTCCGCCCCCACCTCCTCAGACTCAGGTCCGCCCCAGCAGCCGCTCCGCCCAGAACGCGTTGTCCCTGGCAACGCCGATCCCCCTCGCTCTGGCCCGGCGGCGGCGCGAAGTCCTGCTGGCTGGCTCCGCCCACTTCGGCGCCGCCAAATAACGGCATCTTTCCGCGCGCGGTCTTAGGCCCCTTCCTTTCTCCCCAAAACCTGCCCGGAAGCCCCATCCTAGCCTGCAAAAGTCCGTATGACGCCGTGTTCCCAAACTTCTCCTTGGAACCCCAGACCCCCAAAGTTGTTCTCCAGTTGTCGCAGGGCGCCTCTTCCGCCCGGACAGTCCGCATCTAGCGCCCATGGTCCGCCAGCGGGGCCCACGGGCTGGTGGCAGGATCCCGCGGGACACAGGGACGCCTGTGCGCACGGCGTGGCCGGAGGCTGCTCTCCCAGAGACTCGGGCGCCTACGGACCCTCCCAGACCAGGCGAAGCCCCACCTGAGGGACTGGCTCAGGTCCGAAGGAGTTGGAGGGATGAAAATCTGGGTCCGCCCTGCAGGGAAAGCGGGAAGTGTGCCGGGGAGGCGGGGGTAGCGGAGGAGAAGGTATTTTCGAAATAATGATCAGGGCTTCCCCCTCTGTCGTAACGCACGTCTCCTTACCCATCCCGTATGATGATGAAGCCAACTCTGGGCGTTTTAGTTCCCAATTCCTACCCCGAGGGGCCACCCAGCGTGAAAGCTGTGACTGGGGACGGCCAGGTGTGCCCACTCCTAGCCCAGGTAAAGGTCCCCGGGCTGGAGGGAGGTGCCCAGGGAGTGTAGATGGTGCTGGGTTTCTGAGAAGAGGCAATGCCCCTGCCCCACGCTTGAGCCAGTCCTGGAGAGGTTGGGGGTTGGAAAACTAAGGGGACCTTTGTACTGCCTTCCCAGGTACAGCCGGGGACAGTCCCCGCCAGGGACATGGGACATAGCTGTTAGAGGTGTGTGGGCTGAGGGGCGACGGAGAGGGCCAAGCCTTAAGAGCCGTGCCCAGCACGGAGGAGGCGGGATTTCTGCCCCCTGGGGCCACCGCAGCCTGGACAGGTGGGCAGCAGGGCGTCCATCCCCCCGACGCCTGGCCCGTCCTCCCAGTTGGACTCGGGGAAGTTGGCTTGCCACGGCGCCCCCGTGTGGCGGCGGTGACAAGCAGCCGCAGGCGCACCGGGTAACTCAGGCTGGCCCTGCTGGGGTGAGGTGTGGAATGGGGCCACCAAGTCCCCTGTCGGCTGTGAAAGCTCCAGGGCTTGGGGGCAGTTTGGAGGGAGGATGAAGCTGCAAGAAGGAGGGTGTGGATTCCTGCGCACTGGAAGGTGGGTTGGGGTGGTTAGCTAGAAAAGAAATGTGACCGCACCACATTTAGTATCCAGTTTGTGGAACAGCTCCCTGAGATTACACATTGCATCGCACTGTCTGGAGAGGAATTTCTCTTGCCTTGTCTCTCTGGAACCCTGGAACAATGATTCTGTTAGCAGCAGCGAATCCATACGGGTCTGCAGCAGCCTAAGTTCTTGCCTCCTCAGAAGAAAGAATTCTACTGAGGGACATAAGGTAGAGTGAGAGGCAAGTTTTAGAGCAGGAGTGAAAATTTATTTAAAAGTTTTAGAGCAGGAATGAAAGGAAGTAAAGTATACTTAGAAGAGGGCCAAGCAGGTTACTTGAGAGAGTCAAGTGCGTGGCTTGACCTTTGACTCGGGGTTTTGTAGATTGGCATGCTTCCGGGGGATTGCATCTCTCTTCTTCCCTGATTCCTCCCTTGGGGCGGGCTGTCTGCGTGCGCCGTGGCCTGTCAGCACCTGGGAGGGGCCGAATGCACAGTTGTGTGTACTGAAGTTATGCGCACGCTCATTTGAGGTGTTTTTCTCTTACCTTTGTTCCTAGAGGAAGGTCATCTACCAGTTTATCGCTGCCCTTTTGCCTTAGTGTGCATGCTTGAGCCCACTCGCCCAGCTCCTGAGATATCGGGAAGCCGATCACCAGCTTCAGGTGTTTCTATCTGTTGGGAGACTGCCTCTTCCTGGCACTGGCTGCAACCAATTATTTTAGAGAAGCAGTTTATCAACTGCCTGACCATCACCTGATGGTCGCTTGACATTCCTGGTTGGAGGAGGGCCCTCTCCTGCCTTGCTCATCATGTCTGCCTGACTACCTACTGTCACAGTTCCTTGATGGAAGAGCCTGGTCCTGAACAGCTCCAGGCCAGCCTGGAACCCCACAGAAAGCAGGTGTAGAGCAGCATCAGGGAGCAGTGGTCAGGGTGAACCTCTCCAAATACAGCTAAGGAGAGGAGTGGGCATACATGTTCTCTGACACATCGGGCAGCACCACTGAGCTCTGGCTCAACATGACCATGGCTTACCCCAGGAGTAGCACTTCCAGAGCAGTCTGTGTCCCCATCTGTGAGCCATCAGTCTCCCTTCTCCATAGGCACCAAGCACACAGCTGTCCCATCACCACCTCATTTGATGCTCCCAGTTATCCTGTGATCAGGTAAGGGAACACAGGCTGCAGACCAAGGCTTGAGGTCCCATGGCTGAAGGCCCTTTTCCTGGGTGGGCAGCCCTGCCAGCCACCAGCAGGAGGCGCTGCCTGGAAGACGTGGCCAACCACCTGCTCCTTCACTGGAGGGTCTGGAGTAAGCTATTCAATGTGGCAGCCATTGGCCACATGTGGCTATCCGGTACTTGAAATGTGGCTAGTCCAACTGAGATGTGCTATGTGTAAGATACACACCAGATCTCATAGATTAATACAAAAAAAGAATGGAAAAAAAAGGTCACCGGGCACAGCGGCTCACAACTGTAATCCCAGCACTTTGGGAGGTGGAGGCAATAGATCTCTTGAGAACAGTAGTTCAAGACCAGCCTGGGCAACATAGGGAGACCCTTTCTCTAAAAAAATGAAAAAAAAAAAAAAAAAAAACTGGCTTCGACATGGTGGCGTATGCCTGTGGTCTCAGCTACTCAGGAGGCTGAGGTGGACCACTTGAACCTGGGAGTTCAAGGCTTCAGTGAGCAGTGATGGGACCACTGCACTCCAGCCTGGGTGACAGAGCCAGACCCTGTCCCCCCCCCAAAAAAAAGTCATTGATATATGGGTCACCTATTAAAATGATAATATCTTGAATATGTTGAGTTAAATAAAATATATTATTAAAATTAATTTTACCTGTTTTACTTTTTTAACATGGCTACTAGCAGATTTTAAATTACCTATTTGGCTAACATTATGTTTCTATTGGATAGCACCAGTATGGACAATGACTATGGCCCCTAGAACAGGAGCATCAGCATTACCCAGGAGCTTCTAGAACGGCAAATTCTCAACCAAGACTGAGTCAAAAACTCTGAGAGACAGGACCCAGCAACCTGTGTTTTAAGCAGCCCTGTAGAATTTGATTCTTCTCAAGCTTGAAAACCACCGGTGTAGATGACATACGGGGAGTGGTTTCCCAGCAGGAATTGTTGGGGGAGATGCAGGCATAAGAGGTGGCTCTGAATTGACTGCCTTTACGTGGGTGGCCTGGCAGGGTGGAGGTGCAGTGTCCCAGGGAAGGAGAAGGATCTGGCTCTGGGAGAATGGGCCTTGGTGCAAACCTGCCTCTAAAGCCCTGGGAACCACTTACATAACACCCTAGGAATCTGTCCCCTCATCTGAAAAACAGGGGCAGTGATATTGAGGGTGTCTCATGGAGTTGTTGTCAAGATTAAATGAGCTGACACACCCGACATAGCTGGCGTGTAATAAGTGCTCAGTAAAAGCTAGTTCTCAGTGGGGGAGGAGGGGAGAGGGGACAGATGCCGCACAAGAAGACTTGGGTTCTACATGTTAGGCTGAAGAGCTCTTTCTCCTGCTATTGTGTTTCTTCCCAGGTCATTCTGATGCTGGTCCTTCACGTGGCATGCCCCTCCTCACTCTGTCGTAGACAGTTGGCTGCTGCCAGCATGGATGCCACCAGCCTCAGATTGAGCTTTCTGTCCAGAAAGCAACCTGGAGTATACATGCCATGCACATCTGCAATGCTACCTCATTTTTCATCCAATTATCCTCTGGCGACCTCTGTTTTGCAATGAGACTCAGGCACAGAGCCAGGACTGGAACCCGGTTTCCAGCTTCCTTGAACCTCCCAAACATTTCTAAGGTATAAACATGGGGACTCCTAGGCTCAGTCTAGGGCCTGGGGTGTTGTAACCTCTGGCTGATGCCTTGAACACAGTCCTGGACACTGGGCCACCCCTGTAGCATTGACCCTGAAGCTCCAGAATTAAGCTGTGTGGCACTGGGCAGGGCAGCACCTCTCTGGGAATCTGACCCTGGCTATTGACTAGAGGTTGGATTAGAGGGCGTAAGGGTGAAGGCTGTGCCTAGACCAGCCCCCATCCCCAGAGGCCCTGGAGGACTTTAAGGCAAGATCGGAGTCCCTGGGGACAGAGTCACTTCTGAATGCTCCCTCAGTGGCCAGCTGTAGGTGGTGGAGTGAAAGCAGCACTGGACAGGGAGCCAGCTCTGCCCTTCTCTGAACTTGTGTCCCAGTGGGGTGGGGGTGACTTTCAATGCCCAGCAGGAAGGCCCACAGCAGGGTCCCAGAGCTGGACTGCCTGGGCTCAAATTCAAATTTTGGCTGTGTGATATTTGGTAAGTGACAAATGCCCTGGGACTCGGCTTCCACGTGAGTAAATGTGCATTAATACGAGGATTACATGAGTGAATGGTATGTTAAATTTTCGGAGCAGTGTGTGGCATGTAATAAGCACTCAGCAGAGGTCAGCTGTTGTAGAAAGTAAAAGTTCCTCTTCCAAGTTTCCCTTCTTGTTAAAGAATAAATCATAAGTGTTAGAAATAATAGTTTCTAAGAACAGAAAACCAAACACCGCATGTTCTCACTCATAGGTGGGAAGTGAACAATGAGAACACTTGGACACAGGAAGGGGAACATCACACACCCAGGCCTGTTCTGGGGTGGGGGGATGGGGGAGGGATAGCATTAAGAGATATACCTAATGTAAATGACGAGTTAATGGGTGCAGCACACCAACATGGCACATGTATACATATGTAACAAACCTGCATGTTGTGCACATGTACCCTAGAACTTAAAGTATAATAAAAAAGAGGCCGGGCGCGGTGGCTCAAGCCTGTAATCCCAGCACTTTGGGAGGCCGAGACGGGCGGATCATGAGGTCAGGAGAGCGAGACCATCCTGGCTAACACGGTGAAACCCCGTCTCTACTAAAAATACAAAAAAGTAGCCGGGCAAGGTGGCAGACGCCTGTAGTCCCAGCTACTCGGGAGGCTGAGGCAGGAGAATGGCATAAACCCCAGAGGCGGAGCTTGCAGTGAGCTGAGATCTGGCCACTGCACTACAGCCTGGGTGACAGAGCGAGACTCCGTCTCAAAAAAAAAAAAAGAAAAGAAATAATAGTTTATTTTAAAGACGAACTTCCTTCAAGCCTCCTTGCTTTATGCTAATAACTCTTTGTTAAGCCCTATCCTATGTAACTGTTAGACATGCTCACAGGCAAATAGGACATTCTATGTCCTTGTATTTTAACCAAAATATCTGTGATGGACGTGCTTGCAGGCATGTCCCAGCTCGCACCCTAGGCCCCTTCCTTATTTGGGAATATTATTACTTTTCTAAGTCCTTTCTTAAGCAACTTCCTCTTTTCCTTTATCCTTCCATTACTTTTACCTATTTAGAAAAGTTTTAAACAGCCAATCGGGTTTTAGTTTAGATTGTGCGGTCTGGCTCAAGCCAATGGACACAGGACACAGTAGCAGGGACAAACTGCGTAAGGGCTAAAAATTGCTTCCCTCTTTTGTTCAGGTGTGCTTTTGCCATTGTTCCATCTGTGATGAGCACCCTTTCTGCAGAAAGTAAAATTGCCTTGTTGAGATAATTAAATGTATGTTCTAGTGCTATTTCTTTCCAGCACTGGGGAATAAGTATTTACATATAACAGCTGTCCACTCTTATTACTACTTAGGGCAGGGGTCCCCAAACCCTGGGCCAAGGACCAGTACTGATGGGCAGCCTATTAGGAACCAGGCCACACAGCAGGAGGTGAGCGGCAGTGGGGGAGGGTAGTGTGGGGAGCGAGCATTCCCACCTGAGCTCTGCCTCCTGTCAGATCAGCAGCAGCATTAGATCCGCATAGGAACATACTGTGAGCTGTGCATGCGAGGGATCTAGGCTGTGAACTCCTTATGAGAATCTAATGCCTGATGATCTGGGTGGGACATTTCGTCCCGAAACCATCCCCCCCAACCCCCATCCATGGAAAAATTGTCTTACATGAAACCTGTCCCTGATGACAAAAAGGTTGGGGACCGCTGACCTGGGGACCATGGAGTAAGGCCCCAGAAGTCAGGCGACAGCCTAGCCCAGGCCTAGTTTGGGGCCTGAAAGGTGATGAGTTGGAGGTTGGGGAGGGAGTGTACCTGGACTGGAGGACTCACGGCCAAAGCCCAAACTGCCCAGAGAAGTATTGGAGGGCCTGAGGCCATACCCAGAGCTCCCTTTGCCAACCCTCCTAATCCATCTCTGAGCAAAACAGCTTCTGGAGCCAGGCGAGCAGGGCCCTGGTTTGGCTGCATTCTTGAGGGCCTCAAAGCTTGCTGCACCTTCCCCGGCCTCCAGTCTCAGCGTGGCTTCATCTGGCAACAGGCCTGGGACACTCAGCCTCCCTGAGCTCGCTTCCCCATCTGCACAGTGAGGAATTCAGCCGGGATGGTCACTAATGGCCTGCTATCTCCTAACACCCCCTGCATCAGAGTTCAGAACTCCCCTGCATCCCGGGAAGACGTCCACTCAACCACCCCTAGGCCGCTGGAGGCCCGAAAGGAGCAGGAAGCCAGCAGCAGGGCCACATGCCAGGCAAGAGGAGCCCCCAGCTATCCCCAACAGCTGCTTCCCAGCCAGGCTGGCACCCCCACACCAGGCAGGAGCCCCAGCACACCCCTCTCTGCAGGCATAGTGGAGCTGAGGCAGTGGTTAGGGTGCGGGGGCTCTAGACTAAGCTGCTGTATTCAAACTTGGCTTCTCCCTTCCCTGGCTTGGTGCCCTAAGATGTCTAACCGCTGTGTGCCTCAGTTTCCCCTTCTGTAAAGCACTGAGTATGAGGAGTACAAGAGAGTGACCCTAAAGCTTTCTGCTGCAGCCCAGGATCCTATACTAGCAACTAGGAGACCCTATACTAGCGGCTAGGAGACCCTGCCAGACTCGTGCCTGACCCATGTGCCTGCCCGGCCACCCCTGATGCCAGCTCCCAGAACTTGGCACAGCATCACTGCCTCCCCAAAGCCTTCCCCCCCGGCTGGGTTTGGGTGCCCCACCCAGACCTCTTCCAACCCCCGACATGGGCCACGTCCTGTCCTCACTGCCTGGTGACTCATCAGCTTACCCACCCCCACCCGTGCTCCTGTCCGAGGCTGAGCATAGTCACACTTAGTGCCCCTCTGCGGCCTGGCACAGAGCCAGGCCCGAGCATCCCTGGAGCAAAGGAGCTTTCACCTGTGATGCAGGTGGGAGACGGCAGGCCTCACCCCTTTCTCCTGGTTCCCACCCTGGCTCCCACACAGGCGCAGGTCAGAGAGGAGGCAGGAGAGTGGTGTGTAGACAGCCACATTGTTGGCATAGCCCTGGGTGAACAGATGTCCGTAGTCTCACTGAACCCCCAGCCTGATCAGCCCCAAGGTACGGCTGGAGGAATCAGGTCTCCTGGGTTTACACTGAGCAGGGACGGGGATGGAAAGGACAGAGGTGGCCCCAGAGCCCAAACACAGCTTTGAAAGTAGTGGAGGCCCACCCACTCACTGGAGGGTCAGGGTGAAAGCTCTGCCCAGCTAGTGTGGGTGGCTCCTGCCCCGAGAGCAAGAGAGAATCAGACGTCAGGGTTGGAGGAGGCTGGCGCCATCCCAGGAGCACCCACAAGGGCTGGGTATGCTGTTGAGCGGCTTCTCCAGCACACGGCCTCGGAGGTCATCCAGTCCTCCCAGCCATCCTTCCTGAGCGGGTGCTGGCTCCTCCACGCAGCCTGCCCCTCCAGTGGGGCCCCAGGCCTGCAGCTCACCCTGCTCCCAGCCTCCGGAAGGCTTTCCCCACTGGATGCCTTCCGATTCTCTCCAGTGCCTCTGACTGCGGGGGTCAAGGGGAAGGGGGCGGGCACCAGGCCATGCGCTCTGGGCCACATTCCTCAGGCCACCCTCCGGATGTTCTGGCACCTTCCATTCCAGCTGTGGGCAGGACAAGCCTGGTTTCCCCCACCGCCCTCAGTCTGCCAGCTGTGCCTCTGTTAGCAAAGCCAGGGGCCATGTCCGTCCTCGAAGCCTGGCTGCCCTTCCTCCTCAGGGTCCTACAGCCGGGCTGTGTTCCTGCTGGTGTCTGGAATGCTTGGAGGTAAGAAAGGAACTCCTCCCGCCCATGATGGACCATGACCCCCGCCCACACCCCCGCCAACACACACTCCTGCCTTGGGTCTGCGGAGGATACACATGCACTGCAGCGCCTCACACAGGTCCCCAGGACAGCACACACCCGCACCCCCTTCACCCTAGAAAGCGTGTGCACCTGCCGGGCGCACACAGGGCGGAGCGGCCCCTGCCAGGCTTCCCCGCCGGCGGGATGGCCTGGGGGCAGCGGCGTGTTGCCTACAGGTCGGGGTTCTGGTGGCTGCACACGACGCCCGCATCCTCGTCGTGCTCGCAGTTATGGGTGCCCACGCCGTTGTGCTGGCACTCCAGCAGGTTGCGCTCCCAGCCCGCGCAACGCACATTGTCCAGCAGAATGGGCAGCGAGCCGCCCTGGCCGAACTCGGCGCTCTTGACGGCGCGCACGGCGTAGGCAAACCCCAGCTGGCGACACACGACGGCGGCGCCGTTGATGTTCCAGGAGTCGTCGCACACGGTGCCCCAGCGTCCGCCCACGAACACCTCCACGCGCCCGCTGCCAGAGCTCAGGCCCGCGGGCCGTACCAGGCGCACCTCACCATCCCGGAACGCCCGGTTCGCCGAGTTCAGCCGCCCCCGCCGGCGCCCGCCGCCCCTCCGGCTCCCTGACTGCTGGGTGGGCCGCGCTGGCTGCGGGGTGGGCGGGGGCGGAGCGACCGTGGGGCGCCTGCGGCGGGGCGCCCGGGTGGGCGCCCGCGCTGTAGGCCGCGCAGTGCTCCGTGTCTTCGGGATGAACTCTGCGCAGAGGAAGAGTATGCCATCAGAGGGATCCAGGAGCCCCTGTCCAGCCCTGCTGCCCACCCTATGCTGCCCTACAACCTGTGCGGAGAGGGCGGACTCAGGGAAGGATGTCCTGGGTCTGCCCTGCACTCACACCCAGAATGCATCACACAGGATGCTGCCTGTGCTCCCAGTGGTGCTTCCCAGGTCACCTGGACCCAGCAAGATGCCAGCCTGGACTCAAGCGCCAGGGGCTTTTTCAGTCATGCAGCAAACACTGGCAACTGCTTTGTGCCAGTCTGCTGTTGCTGTGTCTCCCTACCCCAAGCCCGGCCTTCCTAGGAGTCCCCAGGTTGGGCGGGGGAGCCAGCCCCCGGCACTTCAGAACTCAGGAAGGCAACAGAAAGGAAGGAGTGTCTGGGAAGTCTTCTGAGAGCAAGTCACCGTTTCTTCTTCCAGGCCTTGGTTGTGAGGGTGAAGAAGCTGAGGCCCACAGATGGGTAAAAATTGCTGCAGGTCTATGGTGGCCAGTGGCCAGCAGGCTGGGAACGGGATGCGCACAGGGATCCCTGGGGTCAGGGTGAATCTCTCCTCCTCGCTCCCAAGGTTGGCACCTGTCACAGCGGGTACGATGGGGGTGCTCTGGTTGTCTGGCTGGGGAACAAGGCAGAGCCCCTATACCCCCCCCCCCCCCGATAGAGCCTGAGTGCAATCAGTGCTAGGGAGCTGAGGCAGGTGGTTCCCTTTGTCCCTGCAGAATGTGGGGACACGCTTGGCCCAGGTCAGCCAAGGAATAGACCTCAATCTCCACTTTGCTGTGCCCAGCCCTACTCCACACGGGTGCAGTGCCAGGCACTGGGCCCTGCCATGTGTGACAGCCCAAGACTGTTCAGTTACCATGGGGAGGATCCTGGGACCACCGGGCCAGACCTCTTTAATCCGGCCCCACCTCCGCCAGTCCCACTTTGAAAACCACTGAGAGGGAGCTGAGAAAGGGCTTCTCAGCACAAGGCCAAGCACAGGCCAGGGCCCGGAGCACCGTGACATGGACAAGGTGCTCCCTGTCCCTGCACCCTGGCCCCTGGCCCACACCTCCTGCTCCTCAGGCTGCCTCACCTCTCCCACTGTGGCTCTCGCTGTTCCCCCTGCCTGCACTGCCACCCCCATCAGTGCATCCCTGAGTGAACCTCCCTCTTGGTGCCAACCCTCCTCGGTGTACTCCCCCAGGTGCACCCCCCCCCCCGTGCAACCCCCTCCCGGGTGCATCCCCCACTCTGCACCCTCCCTCAGTGCCATTCCCCTAGGAGCCACCCCCCTTAGTGCATCCCCCCATTGGTGCACCCTTCCTCTTCTTTTCAGACTCCAGGAACCCCTACCCCCGACCCCAGTCTCCACTGTTCTGGGTGGGTCCTCACTGGTACCTGGCACACACTTCAATCATGAGGCCTGGGACAGTAAATGACATCTCTGTCTGTCCCAGCCAGAACAGGGCCTGATCTGACTTCTCAATGTGGCTCCGGCATCCAGCGTGGAGCCAGTAACTAACAAAAGTGCCAGAAACTGCTGAATGAATGAATGAATGAAAAACTCACCAAGCCCTGAAACCAACTGCGACCAGAACTCACTTCCAAAATCACTGAGCTCAGACCCTTCGCCCTCTACCCCGGGTACCTCTTCTGCCCAGGTGCTTAGCCTCCCTCTCTTCTTGCCCTCCCCACCCCTACACACACCCAGTCTGCCAATGGGTGGCCTGCTGAGCCCACTTGGCCTGCTGAAATATTTTCCTTGGCCCACAGAGTGATTTTTAAAATTCTGAACTAGTTGCCAACACTTTGAATTGGGAGGTTTTACCTAACAGGCTGAGAAGGCGAGGACCGCAGTGTCTCACCATGTGCTGTATCCCCAGGGCAGGGCACGTGTCCGTGGTGAATGAGTGAATGGGGGGATTTTCTGCTTCTCTGAAGAACTGGAAGACCTGGCAACATGGGGTCTTTGTTCCCACGTAACTTGGGCCCAGGGGAATAGCCCCAACCTGGGGCATCCTCTTCCCCCTAGCCCCAGGCCCCATGGGCAGTCATTTGTGGCCCTGCTCTGCCATCTCTCCTCATCAGGCTTGTCAACAATCTATGAAGGCCCAGCCCACATGCTAACCCCTCCCACAAATAACTCTTCCAGTCTCCTTTGCTTACACACAGATACATCCTCTTTCTCTGTCCCTCCCAAGAACTCAGAGCATACCTTGCCTGGCACTAGCTATTTCTCTCTTGGTTTAAGGAATTGTGACCAATCAAGCAAGACCCAGTTTAGTAAAAGTCCCATCCACCTTATCACCTTGTCTAATGTGTGCCAGGCACAGTGCTAGGCACAGGGGCTGAAGAGGGACATCTAGGTCCAGCTGGTAAGATCCGCATCGGGCTGGAAAGGCAGCCGTTGTGGGCTGCAGGATCTCTCCCCCCGACCCTCAGTGTCCCACTGGCGGGCACTTACTTTCTTTGGGCATAAAGGGGATGAGGCGGCTTCTGATCTTCACCTGAGCAGGCTGGATCTGACACTTGCCAGGTGGTGCCCGCCTGCCAATGACACACAGGAGGTTATCAGTCTCACCCTGGGAGCCCACCCTGAGGATGCCCCCTGCCATTGCCTTTCTCCTGCAGTGAGGCAGGCATGAACAGCAACGATAGTAACAGGTGGCCATTTACCATGCACCTACTGTGTGGCCTGTGGCATCCCTACCCACTCCATGCCCCCAGGATTCTAAGAGCTCCAGGGCATAAATCCCCTATGACAGCCCACTGGCTGCATGCTCAGCCTCTGCCAGAATAGCACCGGGGCTGGAGGCTTACTGTTTCCCAAGACACTTCTAATCCAGAGCATGGACTCTGTCCTCAGGGTGTGAACAAATGCCAGTCTCTCTACTCCCCCAGCCTGCCATCAGATTCCTGAAATGCAGCCTGATTCCTGCCCGCCACCCTCTCCCACCAGCTCCACAGCATTTGAGGAAGGTCTCTCTCAGACCCTCTGGTTCCTGGATTTCTGATGATGCAGAATCTGAGAGATTCCTCTGCCTGGAACCATCTAAAGGACGGGGCAGGGGTGAGGAAAGCAAGCCTTGGGTCTGGAGGCAGAGCTGAGGGATTTGGGGCCTTGGCGTGTGGGGTTTGCGAGAGCAGGGAGACAAAAGAGGCAGAGAAGGGTGCCAGGGCTAGGAATTGGGACTCCTTTGACATTTTTGAGGGCACAGTAGGAAATGGAATTCCGTTTTAATTAGTTTTTGGCCGTCGATCTGTGATTCTTTGGGAATGACCCCATTCCAGGACAGACCCACGTGGGCCCACGACTTCAATAGGATTCCAGTGGAAAGGCCAAGGGGTGAAGTAGCCACGTGACACGGAGTGGCCTCCAGACAGGCTTGGCCAAAGAGGGACACAAAAGAGAAACAAGGGTCTTTGTCCCCAGAGGCTGCAGAAACACAACCAGGCACACACGCTTCTCAAAGCTGCAGGAAAAGCGAGGTTTTTTCTTGCTCTGACCTCCAGAGAACATCCACACACTTTCGACAGACCCAGTGGGGCTTCTGTTCCTTAAGGAAATTGCATTAAAAGTCTTTGTTATGCAAAAGGGTAGGATGTCCACCCCAAAACGCCATAGTGGTTATGTGTGGGTAGTAAGAGATGACCTGACCCTACCTCCTCCACTCCCCATTTATTTCATTTTCCAAATGTTCTATAATGGGACCTCTGTGTAATACGTGTGGGTGCAAAGAAACAGTTATTCCAAGCCAGGAGAATGAAGGGAGGAGAAGGGTCAGGGCGGGAGGGAGGAATCTCGCCCACTTCTGGCTCCTAACACAAGACTGTGAGCAAGAGAACTCCCTAAGTCTTGCTGCGTCCCTCTCTATGACATGGGGACAACAAGCCAATAGGGAAACGGTGTTGGAAAAACCAGAGATGATGGATCTAAGGCAACATCTGGCATGAATTAGGCACTCGTTTGGTATATGTAACATTTCCTCAGAGAAGCATTCTTTTCTGAAAATTGGCAATAACCTAAAATTCCGAGGAATAAGTTATAGTGACTCAGCAGAAAATCACACAGCCATTAGAAATGGTTTTTTTGAGGGTGATGTTTGCAACATTTAGACAAAATGGGCATAAGTGAAGGAAAAAGAACCAAGTCTGCGTGTGATCCAAATACAACCCTGTAAATCCTGGCACTGCATAGATAACGATGGTCAGGACCTCATGGAAATGAGAAGGAAGGGATGGAAGGAGGAAGTGATTATGTTTTATCTGATAAAAAGTCATGTCAATAATTTACGTGTGCTTTTAAAACAAACAAGCAAAAAAAAAAAAGTCTGTAAACAAGGAAAGTGAGAAGCTGCCACAAACAGGGCAAGCTAAGGAGATGCAACCACTAAAGGTAACATGGGATCCTGGAACAGGAAAAGGGCATTGGAGAACAACTAGAAACATCCTTTGAAAAAGAGTGTGGAGTCCAGGTGTGGGGGCTCACACCTGTAATCCCAGCACTTTGGGAGGCTGAGGTGGGCCGATCACTTGAGGTCAGGAGTTCAAGACCAGCCTAGCCAACAGGGCGAAACCCCATCTCTACTAAAAATACAAACATTAGCCAGGCGTTGTGGCAGGCATCTGTAGTCCCAGCTACTCGGGAGGCTGAGGCAGGAGAATCACTTGAACCTGGGAGGTGGAGGTTGCAATGTGCTGGGATTACAGGTGTGAGACACTGAGCCCAGTGCAAAATATTTTAAGCACAATAAGTGTTTTAGAATTTTTCTTTTTGTAAAAGTAATTAATTATTTTAGAGACAAGGTCTCCCTCTGTTGCCCAGGCTGGACTTGAGCTCCTCCCATTTGCCTCCCAAGAACATGAAACATGCCAGCTTGTTTCAGGATTTTCCCAAACCTGGCGTGTCTCAAAGTTTAGGGTAAGTAAACACACTGGGGGACTCCTAGGGTCTGCCAAATATGTGGATTCTTGGAATGCAACCTCAGGCCTTGTGTTAGAGATAAGCACAAGCCATGTCCGCACCGGGTGTTGAAGGGACGTTCGGGCTCCTGTGGAAACCAGCAGAGATGCGAAAATCTAAGGGCTGAGAAGCAGCTTAGAAAGCTGATCACTCATTTATTCATCAAGCATTCCTGAGTCTCTGCTCCATGCCATTTGCAGTATCTGGGCAGCCTCTGCAGAGTGAAGAGATACAGGCTTGGCCCTGAGACTCCCAGAGCAGCTGGGAGACAGTTAGTCGTGTAGCCCAGAGACTACAAGTCTGAGTGAGGAGAGCTGAGGAAGCGCTGGACAGGGGCCTGGAGGGCAAAGTGGGTTGGGGAAGGTACTTGAAGAGGGTGAGGTTAAGGCACACAGCCGAGGGGTTAGGGCAGGGCTCTGGAGCCAGCGGCCTGGGCCCAACCATGGCTCTGGGCCCCGGGCCGTGACTTTGTATCTTTGTGCTCATTTCCACCACTGTAAAATGAGCGGCTGAGAGTTTAATAAGCTGCACACGGAAGGAGCTGGTACATGGCCTGGCACGGCACTTCTGGCCTTACAGCTAGAAGTGAAGCCGGGGAGATGGAGCCGGCGAAGGGAGCCCCAGTGTGTTTTCCCCAGTGAGACAGACAACAGGAGGATGGGCAGGCATGGGGCGGGGACACACAGGGATCAGGGTGTCTTCTGGGAGGCATCGCAGAGGCAAATTGGGGGCTGGGTTGTGGGAATGCAGGGGCAGCCCAGGAAATGAGGAATGAGGGGCCTGCTAGACAGGAGGAAGACGCAGGGAGGGCGGGCCAGGCAAGAAAGCTGAGTGAAACCTCCGCCCTAGGCCCCAGTCGCCTCTCCAGCTCCCTCCTATCCTAACAGACCTGTGCTTTGAGGTGTGCAGACCCGGGTCTAAATCCTGAGTCTGCCCCTTGCCGGAGGAACTGAGGCGAATCACGTCCCTCTCTGGGCCTCAGGGTTCTTGTCTGAAAATGGGGATTAATAGTGCCCACCTGAGGGCAAGGTGGAGGGGACAAGCCAATGGAGCTAGGAGGGCTGACAGAGAGCAGGAGCTCCCTGTCCTGGAGGCCGGGACTCACCTGGACGGGTCAATTATTTTGTAGACAACCCCGCGTGGAGCTGTGGCACTCGGCTCCCCTGTCGACATGAAGTACAGCTCCCCTTTGAACAGAACAAAGTGACCAGTGAGACCCCCACCTAGAATACTGTCCCAGCCAGCCCCGCCTCACCACCCCGCTCCCCGCAGGCTTGGAAATCGACCCCAACCCCAGCTAGCCATCACATGAGGCATCCCAGCTCAGTCTAGCTGTCCAGTCCCCAGAAAGGGAAACTGAGGCTAGGTGAGGCGTTGGGTTGTGCCCAAGGGCCTCTGGAGCCTGGTCTCCCAGGTGTCAGGCGCTCTGCCTGGACCCAGCCAGGCTCAGACCTCCACTCTTGCCTTTTCCAGGTGACCCAGCACCACCCCTGTCACCTACCTGGGTTTCATGCCCAGCCCCATACACCTCTGGGCACACACGAGGGGGCTACAGCCCAGCTCCCCAACTGACTGCTTCCGGGGGACCCGCAGGCACATGTGGCTCTCTGAGCCTCAGCTTCCTCATCTCTAAAATGGGCAGACCTCATTGGGCTGTTACAAGGATTGAAGAGCGCAGAGCGTGTGCCTAATCAGCATTAGCTAGCTGTGATGGCGGTCATCATCTGGGGTTTGGGCCCTGCCAGGTCCTCGAGGCCAGGGTGTCTCTCTACTGACAGCAAGGACCTCCCAGGCAGGAGCAGAGTACATGGCTGGGAGTGTAGGTCCTAGCCCCTCTGCTTGGCCCCCTGTGATCTCCAGCAGCTATGCGATGGCCCCATTCTGAGCCTCAACTTCTCCCCATCTCAGAGCTGCGCTGAAAATGTAACCATTAGAGTTCTGAGTCCCTGGTGCTGAGGACTGTCTCAGGGAATGTAGGTTCTCCCTGCTCCTCCCACTCCAATCCTCCCTCCCAACCCCTGCTGCCAGGGGTATCTATGTCCTGAAAACAGGCTGCATTATTCCTACATCACAGCTGAGAAAAAAATAAATAAATAAAGAGGCTCAGAGAAGTCAAGTGATTTGTCCTGAGTCACACAGCTAGTGAATGGTTAAGCCAGGACCAGAACTCAGGAAAGTCTGCTGCCCCAGCCCCACACCAATATCGGATGCGTGGTGGCTGGGAGCCCAGACATGAGCCACACATGACTCATCCCGAGGGTTCAGCCATGCTAATACCTCTGTCCTTGTAAAAGGATAGCAGAGAGCTCAGCTGCGCTGGGAGCAGGGAGGGAGGTTTCCCCACAGAAAGGCTGAGACAGACAGCTTGGTAACAGGTTGGAGAAAAGCATATCCCTGGGGACAGGTGCAGTCAGGGAGGGCTGCATGGGGGTGGGGTCTGAGAAGCAAGGCACAGGAAACTCCGGAAATGCAAAGGGAAGGCACTTGAGGGTTAAATTGTGTAACCTGGGTAGACCCAGCTGTGATGGGGCTGGGGGATGAGGCAAGAAGTACGCTGAGTGGTCAAACGCCCCTGACCCCCAAACCCAGGGGCACCAGCCCCACTGGGGAGGTCGGGAGAGGGGCTGTAGGCCCACATGGTAATGATGCAGCCTGCAGCAGTGGGGGTCCCCCGGTGAGATGTCCCTGCTGGGAAGTCCATGGGCACAGCCCTAAATTGGTCAGACAGCCTTGGGCTGTCCACTCCCCTCTGGGCCTCTTTCTGGAGTGAGCCACCAGGAGCAGCCCTGGTCTCCTCTGTTCCAACCCCTTGAGGAACTCCCTGGTTCATCTGGCCAACCAACCTTAAGGCCCCCTCTGGGAGGTGTCCAGGGGCCAGGTGGGGCATGGTGCCCCTCCTCCATAACCAGGCGTTCATAGTCAGCCGCAGTTTCCCCGTTGGTAAAATGACAAGGCTGGACCAGGCAGACTGCAAGGCCCCTTCTAGCCATGATCTGCTGGGAGCTGTAGCCCCCAACCCTCTGCACACACAGGGAGCCCCCGCGGGTGCTGCCAAGCCCGCCCAGGGCTCTTGTTGAGACTCAGAAAACAATGCTCCAAAATGAAGGCCTCAGAAGCTGCCTCCAAAGCAAAAGATTTTCTCTGACCTTCTCCTGTCCTCCTGTCTCTCAGTCCTATTCTTCCCTGAGATGTCATAGAAACTAGAATCTCTCTTTCCCACGGCAGATAATAGAAACCAGCACACATTTCCCCCAAAGCCAGTCATAGAACCTAAAAGTATTATTGTAACTCTCCCCCAACCTTTATTTGTAAAACTGGCCATAAAGAAATTATCTGAGACCAGGCACGGTGGCTCACACCTGTAATCCCGGCACTTTGGAAGGCCGAGGCGTGCGGATCACTTGAGGTCAGCAGTTTGAGAATAGCCTGGCCAACATGGCGAAACCCCATCTCTACTAAAAATATAAAAATAAGCCAGGCATGGTGGTGCACACCTGTAGTCCTAGCTACTCGGGAGGCTGAGGTATGAGAATCGCTTGAACCTGGGAGGCAGAGGCTGCAGTGAACCAAGATCACACCACTGCACTCCAGCCTAGGCGATAGAGCGAGACCCTGTCTCAAAAACAAACAAACAAACAAAAAACCCCACAACAACAACAACAGCAACAACAAAGAAATTATCTGGGTCAGATATGGTGGTTCATGCCTGTAATCCCAGCACTTTGGGAGGCCGAGGCAGGGGATCACTTGAGCCCAGGAGTTCCACATCTGCCTAGGCAACACAGCAAGACCCCATCTCTACAGACTATTTACAAAATAGCCAGGCACAGTTACATGAGCCTGTAGTCCCAGCTACTTGGGAGGCTGAGGCAGAAGGATTGCCCAGGAGTTTGAGGCTGCAGTGAGCCATGATGGCGCCACCACATTCCTGCCTGGATGACAGAGCAAGACTCTGCCTCTAAAATAAAGAAGGAGGAGATGATCTGACCTGTTTGACCCATTTGCAGGTCATCAGACTCCCATTCCAGAGAGAGCCCCCTAGCCAGAAGGAAGGAATGCAAGCACAGAGAGGCCAAGAGGAATCTAGACACACAGGCTGTGCTGGCTCTCCCACTCAATCAGCATGAGCTCAGGCCCTTTTTGTCCAATCACATTTCTACACGGCTGCCCATACTTTGTTGTACCTGAGAATAAAAAGGGACAATTTCTCGGCCGGGTGTGGTGGCTCACACCCGTAATCCCAGCACTTTGGGGTCACCTGAGGTCAGAAATTTGAGACCAGGCTAGCCAACATGGTGAAACTCCGTCTCTACTAAAAAAATACAAAAATTAGCCAGGTGTGGTGGCGCGTGCCAGTAATCCCAGCTACTTGGAAGGCTGAGGTATGAGAATCGCTTGAACCTGGGAGGTGGAGGCTGCAGGTTGCAGTGAGCCGAGATTGCACCACTTCACTCCAGCATGGGCAACAAGAGCGAAGCTCTGTCTCGGGGGTGGGGGGGGGGGGGGGAGGAAAAAAGTTCCATGAACTTTCAGAGGGCAAAGGGGACGTTTTCCCTTGGTGGGACACTGAGCCACCTTCCTGGTCTCTGTGGTGTGGACTGTCCCTGGAGCACACTGGGCCAGCAGAGGTACTCATTTTGTAATTTGCAAGTGTTGGAACAATTAGAGAAGCAGCAGCAGGAGCCGGGAGCAGGGGAAAGTTTGTTTGCATTGGACCCCAGGGCTCCGGGCTCCGTGCCGTCCAGAGGCTGCTGCCAGAACTGTCCCTGGGCCACCAGTCTCACTGGTGCCTCCTTCTGGTTTTCCACACTCGGGTGTCAGTCAGAGGGCTGAGGAATGGCCTTTTGGGAACTGTACCTTCCTTCCAGGCCCTGCCTCTGTGGGGGAGGGGCACCCCTGCTTCTAAAACACATTAACCCCCTACTGACCAAAAGAAAGGGCTTTCAAACTTAGGAATGGCTGTGGGGGCTGGGGACTGCCTTTTTGGAAATTCAGATTCTGACAGTTCAACAAAGGTTTCCCAGACTCAGCCCTAGGGGCTCTGGGCACTGAGCCGGGCAGGGGACACCCCTCCAAAGGCCCCTGGGCGGGCGTTGCCTAGCAACCCCAATAAGCATCCATTAGGGCCCGCTGGGGGCCCCTGGGCTTTTGTCCAGGAACAATCCTCGGGCTAAGCACAAAGGCAGGAGGCTGGAGCAGGATCCAGTCTCCACTGGCCCCTCTTCCTCTCCCCTCCCACTCTGTCCCTAGTGTTGAAAACACAAGTGCCTAGATTCAGGATCCACTAACCGACAAGAAGGCTGTGTCCACCCGCTTTGAAATAATTATGTGGCTTCATTTAATGGCCCAAATCCATTTGCCATCAGGAACTCCAGGCCAGGGGAGGTCTCTGGGGAGGCTCTCTTCCACCACCTGCCTGCATTTCCACCATTCCAGATCCTTCCTGGCCGGCTAACGGGCATGGATGCTTACCCGTGTTATTAGTCTAGAACTCACGGCAACCTTACCCAGGGTGAGGTGGGGTAAGAGGAAGAAAGGGGCCACTACTTCCATTTTTCATAGGAACAAACGGGAGCTCAGAGAGGTGAAGACGCCCGAGGAGGTGTCAGAGGCATATGAACCAGAGCAACTCCATCTTAAATAAGAGCTGGGTAAAATAAGGCTGAAACCTACTGGGCTGCATTCCCAGACAGTTAAGGCATTCTGTCACAGGATGAGACAGGAGGTCGGCACAAAATACAGACCTTGCTGATAAAACAGTTTGCAGTAAAGAAGCCGGCTAAAACCCACCATGACCAAGACGGCCACGAGAGTGACCTCTGGTCGTCCTCACTGCTACACTCCCACGGGCACCGTGACAGTTTACAAACGCCATGGCAACGTCAGGAAGTGACCCCATATGGTCTAAAAAGGGGAGGCACGAATCATCCACTCCTTGTTTAGCATATCATCAAGAAATAACCATAAAACTGGGCAACCAGCAGCCCTTTGGGCTGCTCCGTCTATGGAGTAGCCATTCTTCTATTCCTTTACTTTCGCTTTACTCTATGGACTTACCCCCAATTCCTTCTTATGTGAGATCCAAGAACCCTCTCTTGGGCTCTAGATTGGGATCCCTCTTCTCTAACAGAGGCACATGCAAAGTCTGGAGCCCAGGAAACTAGGGAACTAGTTTCAGGCCTGTATGGTCCTTCCCCTACATCAGAGACCAGAAGGACCACAGGATGGAGGACCAGTCCCAGGCATGAGCAACCAGCAAGGAGAGGTCTCAGGAGTGCTCACCGGCCTCATCCTCCCCAAATGAGATGATGTACGGGTAGTAGTTGTTGATGAGGCCTGGGAACTCACAGGTCTGGCCATGGCCCATGCAGATCTCACTGTAGTGCCACTGGCCTGTCCCTGGGTTCTCTTGGAGGGACATCAGACGCCTGCAATGCAAGATGAACTGTGAGGCCATGCCTGGCATGGCACCCAGGGGAACCTACCCACCCATCCATCCATCCATCCCACCCTCCCACCCTCCCTCCCTCTCTCCCTCCTTCCCTCCATCCTTCCACCATCCATCTATACTCATCCATTCACCCACTGATCCATGCAAGGACCATACAAAATTCACAGAGCCCAGTGCAGAATGAGCATGCAGGGCCACTTGTTCAAAACATATTAAGAATTCAAGATGGTGACCTCAGAGCATGAGATCAAGTGTGAACCTTTCTGAGCATGGGGCCCTGTGTGACTGCACATGTGGTACGTCCATGAAGCCGTCATTGTGTGCAATCTTCACCAAGCACCTACCAGAAACCCACAGGAATGAACAAGACCAGCTTGGTTACTGCCCCCTGAATGCAATCCAGCTCACTGGATCCTGCAGAGGGAACAGCGCTTTCAAGCGTTCACCAGTTTCAGAACCTGCCAAGCGTTGGAGCTTCAACGTCTTTGGAATATGCTAACCTTACTCCTTACTCCCATCGCTGATTGTCAATCACCTATTGATACTTCCAGGTCCTGCTTAGAGATGTCCCCTCCTCTGTGAAGCCCTCCCTGAAGGCCGCCATGCTGAGCTCCCCCACACTGTGCACAGGCTCTCTGAGGTTGCAGTGCAGTGGACTGAATGGGTCTGTCTCCCTGGCTCGGGTACTAGGGGTCCTCTTCATCTCTGTCATCCTGGTTCTTGCCTAACCCAGCAGAGGGGCTGAGGAAATACTGGCAAAATTAGTTGAATTTCTGTGGTCAGGAGACTTAGGCCCTCCTGGGAAGGATAGAAGGGAGAAAGGACAATCAGGGGTAAAAACAGAGGCTTCATCTACACCCATTTTCCAGATGAGAAAGCTGGGTCCCAGGTGAAGGGGTGGATCTGGGAGAGGAATCCAACTTCCAGGGGCCCAGGTCAGGTATCTCTCTCAGCTCCAGGCTGCAGACTGGACAAAAATCAGAATTCTCCCACCAGCTTCAGCCATCTTCATGTCTTTATGCCCTCTCCTTAGGAACCCATTCAGTTGCTGTCAGAGGAGGTTGCATGGAAATAATTAAGAAATACCAGGCTGGGTACTGTGCCCTGAATCTGTAATCCCAGCACTTTGGGAGGCCGAGGCAGGAGGATCGCTTGAGTCCAGGAGTTCAAGATTAGCTTGGGCAATAGAGCAAAACCTCATCTCTACAAAAAATGCAAAAATTAGCCAGGCGTGGTGGCACATGCCTATAATCCCAACTACTCAGGAGGCTGAGGTGTGAGGATTGCTTGAGCCTGAGAAGTGGAGGCTGCAGTGGGCTGAGACTGTGCCACTTCATTCCAGCCTGGGTGACAAAATGAGACCCTATCTCAAAACAAAACAAAACAAAACAAAACAAAACAAAACAAAACAAAACAAAAATCACCAAATATTAAACATATTCTTTCTTTTCTTCCTTTCCTTCCTTCCTCCCTTCCTTCCTTCCTTCCTTCCTCCCTTCCTTCCTTCTCTCTCTCTCTCTCTCTCTCTTTCTTTCTTTCTTTCTTTCTTTCTTTTTTTCTTTCTTCACTAGATTCTAAGTGCTTTTTATGTATTAACTGATTCAGTCCTTAAAACAACCCTACGGGCCAAGTACTATGATCATCTCCATTTTGCAGATGAGGTAGCTGAAGATAAGGAAAGGTGAGGTAACTGGCTCAAAGTCACCCAGCCAGTAAGTGAGCCAGGGTTCAGACCAGGCTGTCTCAGCCTGCCCTTGGGCCTCTTTAGTCCTCAGCTTTCTCCTCTGTACAATGGGACAACAAAGTGGTCATGAGGCTCCACAAGCGCCCTTGGGGACAGAGCCTGACTCACAGGAGGGTGTGATATAGGTTTCCCTCCCCCATCAAACCTATTTGGTATGTGGTTCATCCTCCTCCCACACCAGGGTCTCAGTGGGTGGCACTGCCGCCCTAGAGCATGGGGACAAGGCAGCAAGGCTCCAAGACCACAAAAGCCCCACCTCCTCCTCTCCCCATTAGGGGGTCGGTGGGCAGCCATCGTCCTCTCGGGTCTTAGTTTCTCAACCTTTGCAAGCACCCTGCAGTCCTGGCTGGGGTGGGATGGGGTAGGGCTCCAGGCCCCCATCAGCTGTTGCAGTGACAAGCTGTGGCTTCCCCAGGAGGAGGGTGGCCCTGAGTGTCCAGGAAATTATTCATATTCTGCCCTCCTGCCCATTAGAACTGCTGTCAGGCCCAGAGCCCATGGTTCTGAGGAGGGACAGGAGGACCACCGGACCCGCACTTAAGCAAGCCTCCAGTCTTTCATGCCATGAGTTGTGTGTCTATCACAGAGTTACTGAGGCCTGCAACAAAGGCTCAGCATACATCTCAGGAGAAAACGGGGTGGATGTGGGTGTCCGGCCCACATCTGGGAGTCCCTGTCAGAGCAGCAAGGCACATGTGCAGGAACAGGCGCATACATACACTCCTCTTTACCAAGGAGCCAGTCCCAAGGAGCCAGTGGCAGCAGCCAGGGGCATGAGGGCACTAGGTCACTTACCCGGTCATGAAATCCCCAAAAATGTAGAGGCCGTTCAGATTGGGGTACTCGCAGCCCCGGTACACGTAGCCCCCTGTGACCGACTTGCCAATCGTGTGAGGGTAGGCGAAAATCGGCAGCACGTCATCTGCGGGGTGGGAGGGCGAAAAGCTGCGGTGAGCCCGCCGGGGACAGGTTCATCTGTCAGGAGAATTTCGGAGGGATTCCGCGGGGACGGGGCGACCACGGAGGGAGGGGCGTGCCCACAGCAGGACTGGCGTGGTGGAAAGCGTGTCTGCAGGGGTGCCAGATGGGGATGGGGCGAGGAGAAACTCAAGAGCGCTGCTGGGAGGCATCCAAGGCACAGGGAGGCTCCCGGTGGAGGCGAGGGCAGTCACCGAGGGAGGCTTTGGCTCACAGCCCGTGGAGTTGGGGTGGGGGAAAATCCAGAGTCAGGGGGTGCCTGGGGTGCGAGTGGTTCCCGAGTGAGGCCCTGCCGCACAGCCCATAGAGTGGGGCCGGGGACAGATCCAGGGTCAGGGATCTCCGGGGCGCGGTCTCCGAGGGAGGCCCTGCGGCACGGCACGTGGGGTGGGGTGGGGTGGGGGCGGATCCGGGGCCAGGGTCCCTGGGGCGCGGGCACTCACTGAGGGAGGAGTTGGCGCACAGGCTGCGGTCGTAGCACTCGAACCCCTCGCGCGCGCGCCAGCCGTAGTTGCCGCCGCGCTCCACCAGGTCCACCTCCTCAAACTTGTTCTGGCCCACGTCGCCGCAGAAGAGGCGCCCGCGACCCGCGCCCGACGCGGGGTCGCCGCGGTCGAAGGAGCAGCGCCACATGTTGCGCACGCCCAGGGCATAGACCTCGGGCTGCGCGGTGGGGTCGCCCACGAACGGGTTGTTGGGCGGGATGCCATAGGGCAGGCCGCGCTCCTTACGGTCCACGTCGATGCGCAGCACCTTGCCCAGCAGCGCCGACCTGCGGGCGGAGTGGGAGAGGGCGCGGCTCGGGGTCGCCCTGCGCCAGGGCGCACGGGCTCCGCGGGGCAGGTGCCGGCGCGCCGGCTGACCGCTGAGCCAGGTGCAGGGTGAGCCTAGGCTGTGGGATCAGAGACCCTGGGATGCAGTTCCTCCTTAGCTACTTACAGCCGGGTAACCTCATTCATTCACTCAACATGCATTTTCCACCTTCCTGCGCGCCAGGTCTGTCCCATGCGTTGGACACAACACATCATCTATTTCGTCTTGTCCTCACAACAGTGGTTTAGGTAGGCGGCTCCTAGTATGATGCCCACTTTACAGATGTGGCAGCAGAGCTCAGAAAGGTCAAATAACGTTGCCTAGTTGCCGCACCACTGGGATCCAGCCCAGACAGCCTGGGCCCAGAAACTCAAGCTCTTTACCACACACTCTGTGCAATGTGGGTGTCCTCAACTGTAATAGTAGAGTGGTCCCGCTCAGTCCACTCACTCCTCCTGGACTGTGGTATAGGGTGAAAATTCCACTAGAAAAATGACTTGTATTTACAGTTTTCTTCTGGTACCTGGCAATGTGACCAGCACGTAGTAGATGACCATTAAGTGTCTGCAGAGTCAGTGAATGAAAGATTGCATTCAAAGCCAAGTGCACCAGAGTGCAGGTTGGTAGGGGAGGGGGAGAGAGCAGAGGGTGCAGCCCTAAGCGCCAAGCAGCTTAGGGGGATAGCTCATGACAAAAGTGACGCGTGATGGGAAAAATCTGTAATGTGCTTAAAGACAGTGCAGAGAACATACCCTTTTCATCTGTGGTTTTTGATGCACCGACTTAATGCATCAGTTTCCCTTGCGGTTAGCACTTTGGTGTCCTCCCTCTGGTTTGCTTTTCAAAGTGGGATTTGTGAAGCCGTATTCCATCATCCTCACATAGCATTCGCACCCACACCTTTCCCTTATCAGTAGGGACAGCAAACAAGTGTCCTCTTTCATGGTGGTGAAATGCTCCCACTCAGTATATTCCTTGTGATCAAGCCCCTGTTGCTGGCCTTCCACTTTCCCCTATAAATTCCTCTCATACACTCCAGCCTGCTGAGCGCCATCCAGATCACAGCCCTGAGCCCACGCACCACACACCAGGATTCAATATCTAAGTGGGCACGACTCGTAGCAGCAAAATAATGTTTTTAAGTTCTGTCCAATTATCCACTAATCCTTAATTTCTATTTTCTCAACTTCATCTCTAAACACAACCCAAACGTGAGAAAGCTCGGATGATGCTTACACTGTCACATAGGAAAGCACAACTCACAAATTGTGAGCACTTTAATTACTGTAATCAACATCATACTTGTACTTGCTATTTTTACTTCCTGGGCGGAGGAAGGTTTTATCATTTTGGCTAAGGGAATGGGGGAGGCTGACTTGAGACTACTGGACATCCTGGTTACACTCACAAGAGTGTGTGTGTGTATGTTGTGAATGTATGTATGTAGATGTGTGTATTTGTGTGTATGTATGTGTGTATATGTGTGTGTACGTGCGGATGTATGTGTGTATATGTGTGTGTATTGTATGTAGTACGTGCATATGTGCATGTGTGTATGTGTGTGCACGTGTATGTGTGTATATGTGTGTGTTGTGTATATGTAGTGTGTGCATGTGTGTGTTTGTGTGTATGTGTGTATATGTGTGTATGCATATTTGTGTATGTGTGTGTGTGCATAAGTAATGGAATGAGATCTTGAGCTCGTTTGCTCAAGCCAGGAAATGGGTTAAAGAGCAAGACTACACGTTGACATCTGGGTCTTCCTGAAGAACCCTGGGACAGGAGCTCCATGTGCTGGTGCCACCCTGCTCCAGCCAGCTCACACTTTCCATTCGGCCTGGGGAGCATCCCTTCCCTTCTTCCAGCAGGGATCCAGCAGGGCCAGGCTGACCTTAGAGAAAATCCCATTTGCCCTGAGGCTTGCTAATGTCACCTCTCAGGCGCCTGTGCCCAGAGGGTCCTGTGCCTGGGCCTGGGCAGCCACGATTGCCTTTACTCCTTGTGACAAGCTGCCCGCAGAGTGGGCTTTTATCCCCTCTGTTGACGGCAAGTGACTCGCCTAGGCTGCCCAGCTAGATGCAGGCTGAGCTGGGACCCAGAACCTTTTTTCCTGCCCTACACTGCCTGGCTGAGGAAGGAACTCACCCTCTGGAAGAGTATGAGAAGCCCAGGGTTATGTAGACCAACCCACTAGCCAACCAAAAGCTGAACATACTTGTTTTGGGCATTTCCGAATGTCCCAAAGGGGTCTCCGGCCATCCCGCCATCTCCGGTGAAGATGTAGAGGTAACCGTCATCCCCGAACAGCAGCTGACCCCCATTGTGGTTTGAAGCTGGTTCTTTGACCTCCAGGAGTATCCTAAAGGAAGATAAGGGCCCCTAAAACTCAGCCTTCCACGCATGAGCCAAACACACAAAACAAGATCACACTCTCTCTTCACAATGGAAAAGACTTTTCTTTCCTTCCTTCCTTCCTTCCTTCCTTTCTTTCTTTTTTTTTTTTTTTTTTCTTGACAGAGTCTTGCTCTGTTGCCCAGGCTGGAGCACAGCTCGGCTCACTGCAACCTCCATCTCCCAGGTTCAAGCGATTCTCCAGGCTCAGCCTCCTGAGTAGCTGGGATCACAGGGGCCCACCATACGCCTGGCTAATTTTTGTGTTTTTAGTAGAGATGGGGCTTCACCATGTACGCCAGGTTGGTCTCAACCTCCTGACCTCAAGTGATCTGCCCACCTCGGCCTCCCAAAGTGCTGGGATTACAGGCGTGAGCCACCATGCCCAGCCTGGAAAAGACTTTTCATATCCTTTATATTAAGTGATTTTCCACGAGGAGCTAGTAGGTAGAACGAGCAAAATTAATGCACTCTATCGTGCCAAGCAGGACCTAGAGGCTCAGAGAGGTTGAGCAACCTGTCTAAGGTCACACAGCCCATAGGTAGCAGAGCTGGGATTAGAACTCAAGTCTTCTAGTTCCGGTCTACTGTTTTTTTTGGTGGTTGTTGTTTGTTTGTTTGTTTCTGCTCTCCACTGCTAGCACCTGCCCTGTTATGATTATGGGAAATTGTCAACCTAGTCACTGACACAGCTGGTTTCTTCCTCATCATAGCTTCCCCCGCACTAGTTTACTTATTACTTATGTTGAGCACATCTTATGTACTCCCTCATTTGCAGCTTCTAACAGTGGGCAGGATGGTGTGCAGTGCACTCAGCGCCACACTCACTCTACTCAGGAACCTCCCTTACTGCCATTACAGGAAACCTACTACCATACTTCCCAGCCAGCTGGCTTCCAGTTTGTGTTGGTGGGTGGAAGGGAGAGGCCAAGTTTCTTTGGCTTCTAACCTTGCCTCCAGAAGTGGTGGCTGCAGAGACAGCAGCATTGGCTGGTGAACCTGGACCCCTGGGTTTCCACCCAGCCATCTTGGTACTAAGAGCAGCAAACTCCACAGCACAAAGGACTTTTTCCCTTTGTTCCTCCAACCCAAGAGTGGTAGCAGCTTCTTACAGTTATCAGTCTTTAAGTAACTTAACCTTCCTCCTCTCCTTCTCCAGCCCTCCTAATGCCTTAGTCATCCTTGTGTTCAGTTTCCCCTGACTGAAATACTCAGGGTGGTTTAGGTTTTCCAGGATTGGTCACTACTTTCTCAAACCCTTCTTTTTCTTTCTTTCTTTTTTGAGACTCTATCACCCAGGCCGGAGTGCAGTGATGTGGTCATAGCTCACTGCAGCCTCGAACTCCTGCGATCAAGAGATCTTCCTGCCCCAGCCTCCTGAGTAGCTGAGACTACAGGTGCATGCCACCATGCCCGGCTAATGTTTTAACTTTTTGTAGAGATGAGAGCTCTCACTGTGTTGCTCAGGCTGGTCTTGAACTCCTGTCCTCAAGCGATCCTCCCTGCTTGGCCTCCCAAAGTACTGGGATTAGAGGTTTGAGTCACTGCACCCAGCCTATTAATCCCTTATCAATACAAATAAGAAAAACTTAGATACAGAAAGGTCAAGTAATTTGAACTCAGGACTTTGACTTTTCAGAGCTGAAACTGGAGGCCTGTTCTTTGTGAGGCCTGTGCATATGATCTGGTGAGCGATACAGAGCTCCAAACCCCAGGCTTTCAGTCATCCACCCGGCATTGGGATCCAGGTCTGGGAAGAGACTGACAGTGGACAGCGGACTCAGGCTAGGGTAACCACTCATTCCTGGCTGCCCTGAGCCTGCTGTGCCTACCTCTCCCCACGAGTGAGTCAGGTTCTAGGCTTGACTTTGTGAGGTTACCAGAGGACCTTTGCTGAGCCCCCACCCTGAAATATGTTCATCTGTATATTTTGTGTTCCACCTCAAGTCTTTATCAGGAATCCATTTTTAAAAGTCTCACCACTGAAGACACATCCATTCTGTCCCTCCATCTCCCCTCTGTCAGGTCCGTGTGATAAACTTGGTCTCTCTTGGAGAACTGGCTGTACAGGCTCCTGTAAGATCCTGAGAATTATGTTTCCTCCTTTCGCTCTGGCTGCCAGGAAGCTCATAGTCAAAACTAATGCTGTGAATCATAAAGATTCACATTAGCCTTCACAGCTAACATATTTGATTTCTCCTCCTTTTTATATATTCAGTGTCAAGATTTTACAGTTTTATCAAACACACAATGTGCTGTTCTTTGCTAATTTGCCCTCAGACCCAGTACTGGCCCTCCCCCTACCTCCTCTCTCTCTCCTGCAGGGGGTCAGCTCCTGTGAATGACATTTCCCAGGCTTCGTAGCTAGCTGGCCTCCAGCGAGGTCAGCCAGTGGACTGCATTGGCAGGAGCCTGGAGAGGGAGGAGCACTTCTCTGCTTTAAGCAGCTTCTTGGCAGCAGCTGCTCCTCCCTGGCTCTACCTCCTCCTGCCCAGGCCAATTATGATTCCAGCTTCCACTGGGTATCCTCAGCTCCAGGGTCCCAATAACCCCATCTTCTCACTTTGTCCTCCCCGTCCAAGGGGTGGAAGTAACTTCCTCCAATTGCTGACCTCAGAGTCGCTGCCTTCCCCAGGTTGCCCGCCCCCCCCCCGCCTTTTTTTTTGAGACAGCGTCTTGCTCTGTCATCCAGGCTGCAGTGCAGTGGCAGGATCTTGGTTCACTGCAACCTCTGCCTCCCAGGTTCAAGCAATTCTCCTGCCTCAGCCTCCCGGGTAGCTGGGATTACAGTTAGACACTACCACATCTAGCTAGTTTTTGTGTTTTCAGTAGAGACGGGGTTTCGCCATGTTGGCCAGGCTGGTCTTGACCTTTTGACCTCAAGTGATCTGCCTACCACAGCCTCTCAAAGTGCTGAGATTACAGGCGTGAGCCACCGCATCTGAGCCCTTTCATCATGTCTAAAACCCGAGTAACTGACTCCCAGGATCAAATTCTACCTACTGAGTTACCTGATACAGGGTTTACTTCCTACTGAACTCAGACTGATATGTGTGCCCCACATGCGAGGTCAGGTCAGACCCATTTTGAAAACAGTTGGGGCATAAATCATCCACAGAGCACAGGCTCTGCAGACGTTGTTGAGAGGAGCAGAAGCCCGGAGGAGGAACAGAAGAACTTAGGGGCAGGAAGGAGAGCAAGTTCCCTGGGGCAGCGGATTCGGGTGGGAAAAAGGAGCCAGTGGGGCTCAAGAATGGAATCTTCGGCCGAGGCGGGCAGATTGCCTGAGCTCAGGAGTTGAAGACCAGCCTGGGCAACACAGTGAAACCCCGTCTCCACTGAAATACAAAAAATTAGCCAGGCATGGTGGCATGCGCCTGTAGTCCCAGTTACTGGGGAGGTTGAGGCAGGAGAATTGCTTGAACCCGGGAGGTGGACGTTGCAGTGAGCAGAGACTGCACCACTGCACTCCAGCCTGGGCAACAGAGTGAGCCTCTGTCTCAAAAAAAAAAAAAAAAAAAAAAAAGAATGGCACCTTCAGGCCGGAGTGAGGCAAGCTGGGGCAGAGGGCAGAGGGTGGGCTTTGGAGACAACAGATCAGGCTTCCAGCTCTGACGCTCCCTCCCCATGTGACCCAACACTTCACCTCTCTAAGCCTCCACTTTCTCATCTGTAAAATGGGAAAAATAATACTAGCCTCAGTGGGTTTTAGGAGACTCAGATGAAATGAAGTGCCTGAAACAAAAGAGCTGGTGCAGAAATGTCGGGCCTCGCAGGCCAGATGGAGGGGTTTGGATATGATCCCCGTATGAGGTCTGATCTGCAAAACTGTCCTTCCCCAGGCCCCAAAGCATGAAATTCAGCACCCATACCAGGTGTGTTAAATATTCACAGTAGGGCCGGGCGCGGTGGCTCAAGCCTGTAATCCCAGCACTTTGGGAGGCCAAGATGGGTGGATCACGAGGTCAGGAGATCGAGACCATCCTGGCTAACCCGGTGAAACCCCATCTCTACTAAAAAATACGAAAAACTAGCCGGGCGAGGTGGCGGGTGCCTGTAGTCCCAGCTACTCGGGAGGCTGAGGCAGGAGAATGGCGTGAACCCGGGAGGCGGAGCTTGCAGTGAGCTGAGATCCGGCCACTGCACTCCAGCCTGGGCGACAGAGCGAGACTCTGTCTCAAAAAAAAAAAAAAAAAAAAAAATTCACAGTATATGAGAACAGGATACCAACTGGTACAGTCACACCAGTGCATATGGGTACCTGCCCCCACCCAGGCCCGGGTTCCCCAAGGAAGCCACCTCTCAGAGCTGTGGTCCACGGCGTTCTCATCATCCTCAGAGACCCTGAACTCGCTGATGCGGATCCACTCACTGGTGCGGATACCCACTGAGTAGTAGACGTAGAGCCTGTGGTTGTGCCGGAAGCTGGGGTGGAAGGCAATGCCCAGGAAGCCACGTTCGTCACCCTGCCAGGGCGAGGTGAGCACCGCCCGGCTGATGTTCAGGAAAGGCTTCTCCAGCCTCGAGCGGTCGGGCAGGTAGGCCCACACCAGCCCCACCTGCTCAGCCACGAAGAAGCGGTGGGTGCCATCCCTGGCATGGACCATGGCCACGGGGTTGCGCAGCCCATTGGCCACCTCCTCCAGGCACAGCTGCAGGCAGCCCTTGGCATCGGCCACCACATGGCCTAGGTTTGAGTTGAGGTTCTTGTTGACCAGCAGGTAAGGGAAGCAGTAGTCCGTGTCATCCAGGGACAGGTAGCGGCAGAACCTGGCACGGTTGCCCTCCAGCGCCTGAAGCTCCCGATCAGTTGAGAGGTGACGGAACAGCCCCCGGCACTTATGCCACATGTCCAGGCAGTAGTCCTGGCAGAGCCCGGGCACCGTGCGCAGGGGTGTGAACGGGTCCTCAGCGTCATAGAGGTGGGCTGCATACGGAGAGCACTCCTGCAGAGACAGCGATGGCTCAGAGATGCTTCGTGGAGGTACTTACCAGCTGTGTACCCTTGGGTGGGTCCCCATCTCTCAGAGCTTCAGTCTGCTGATCCATAAAATGGAGACAATGCCATCTGTCTGTTACCATGATAAGCCTCAGTGACAGTAGCAAACGTTAGGCCTTAATGTTTGTGTTGTTCTGTTAGAGCACAGAACGCTACTCCTACTCCTATTAATAGCAGCAGCAACAGCAGCAGCTACTCTGGAGCACCTGCCGTATGCCAGGAAGAGTCTGAGGCACTGCCACCCACCCTCTCTGTGTTAACAGTGCACCTCTGCCCCTACATCAGCACAGCTCACTGCTGCACTTAACTTGGGTTCCTGCCCAAGGCTCACCTCCGATCCTCCCTGACCACCCTGTCCACACCCTCTAGTACCTTCTGGCCTCTATCTGTTGAAAAACAGTAAAATACCAAGTGCTGTCTGATTTGGCTCTGCCCATGGACAGCTCCACCACCAGCTCCCGCCTCTCTCCACCTCTCCAGCCTCCTGTCTACCTTCCATCTCCTGATATTCTGATATGGCTTGGATCTGTGTCCCCGCCCAAATCTCACGTAGAATTGTAACCCCCAGTGTTGGAGGAGGAGCCTGGTGGGAGGTGACTGGATCACAGAGGCAGAGTTCTCACGCATGGTTTAGTTTAGCACCATCCCCCCTTGGTACTGTAGAGTGAGTGAGTTCTTATGAGATTTGGTTTTTTAACATGTACCCCCGCCCCGCCACCATCTCTCTCTTGCTCCTGTTGTTGTCATGGGACATGCCCGCCTCCCCTTTGCTTTCCATCATGATTGTAAGTTTCCTGAGAACTCCCCAGAAACAGAGGCCACTATACTTCCTATACATCCTGCAGAACTGTGAGCCAATTAAAACTCTTTTCGTTATAAATTACCCAGTTTTGTTTTGTTTTGTTGTTTGTTCATTTGTTTTTTTTAGGACAGGGTCTCTCTCTCTCTCTCTGTCACCAAGGCTGGAATACAGTGGCACCATCTCAGCTCACTGCAAACTCTGCCTCCTGGGCTCAAGAGATGCTCCTGCCTCAGTCTCCTGAGTAGCTGGGACTACAGGCGAGAGCCACCACACCTAGCTAATTTTTTTGTTTTTTGTAGGGATGAGGTTTTGCCATGTTGCCCAGGCTGCTCTCGAACTCCTGAGCTCAAGCCATCTTCCCGCTTCAGCCTCCCATAGTGCTGAGATTACAGGTGTGAGCAACTGCACCCAGCCACGTATTTCTTTATAGCAATGAGATAAGAGACTAATACGTACTCCCTGCCATTTCACACCTCTGAGCCTCAGCACAGGCTGTCCCCTTTGCAGGTATGCCCTTCCCCTACTCTTCTCTGGCAGACAGAATTCTCTTTATTCTTAAATCATGACCATGACCATGGGAGAAGGAATGCTAACCAATCACAGCAGTTCCTGGGGTTTGGGGCAGATTGTGGGCCAGGCACCAGGTCAGTGAGCCCACGCATCTGCATTTCCTCCTCAAGGCAACCACAGGAGGGAGGCCTGTTCTTATTACCACTGCACAGAGGTGGAAGCAGACAGCAGAAGGGAGCCACTAGCCCAAAGTATCATGTCACATGCTGATGGGCTGGGGTTTGAGCCATGTCTGCTCAGCTCGACCTGCCAGCTCCCTGCTACCCATCCCCAAATGCCAGTTAAGTGTTCCCACACCACTGCACCCTCTCTGCACCCTATCCCTACCCAAAGCACAGGCCACAGCTCCAGGCTGTCTGCAGGCCTTCCTGTTAGAGCCGCCGGCTTGTGGCGTGGTCATTCTTTCTATCTGTGGCTGACACCCTCCCCCACCTGTGAGTCCACCAGGCCAAGGCCTGGTCTGAGTCAGCTCTGGGCCCCCCAGAGGCTTCAGGGGATGCTCCTTCTGCAGTGGGGAGGCGCTGACAGTCACGTACTCCCTCCCCTCACAGGGAGGACCAGGCTGGCTTCCAGCAGGAGGCCTCTGGGATGTTTGGGGGAGGATTGGGCATGCGGGATGGCAGGCTGCCTCCCAGTGTGTTCTCAAGTCTCAGGCCAGGGCCCACTCACTCCTGTGACATGATTGTGGCTTTTGTTCATGCCACAGCCTGTCCTTCTGGCCCCTCTACTGCTGTGAGGCTAGGTCTCACCTGACAGGCCAAAGGCCACTTGGCAGAATGTCTTGAGGTCCTGGTCAGTTACTGTCCCAGGTACAGACCAGGGTGCCATGTCTCACATGCCCCCCTCTGCCAATGAGCCGGCCAGATGGCCAGACCTCGGGCTGTCGTGTGTGCTGTCCCTCCCATGGTTCCCCGGGAACCGCCTGTGGGTCAGCTGGCAGCTGCACATGGACCAAGGAGGGGCTGTGTGCACACATGCCTTCTTTCATCTTTGCAAGGTAGGGTCATTGTCACTATTTTATTTTGTTTTATTTGTTTATTTATTTTTTGAGACAGGGCCTCTCTCTGTCTCCTGGGCTGGAGTGCAGTGGCACAATCCTAGTTCACTGTAGCCCTGACCTCCTGCACTCAAACGATCATCCCCACCTTGGCCTCCAGAGTCGCTGGAACCTCAGACGGGCTCCACCACACCCAGCTAACTTTCTACTTTCTTTTGTTTGTTTGTTTTTTTTTTTTTTGAGACGGAGTCTCGCTCTGTCGCCCAGGCTGGAGTGCAGTGGCCGGATCTCAGCTCACTGCAAGCTCCGCCTCCTGGGTTCACGCCCTTCTCCTGCTTCAGCCTCCCGAGTAGCTGGGACTACAGGCACCCGCCACCTCGCCCGGCTAGTTTTTTTGTATTTTTTAGTAGAGACGGGGTTTCACCGTGTTCGCCAGGATGGTCTCGATCTCCTGACCTCGTGATCCGCCCGTCTCGGCCTCCCAAAGTGCTGGGATTACAGGCTTGAGCCACTGTGCCCGGCCCCGGCTAATTTTCATTTTTATGTTTTGCAGAGACAGGGTATCCCTATGTTTCCCACGCTTGTCTTGAACTCCTGGACTCAAGCAACCCTCCCGCCTCAGCCCGCCAAAGTTCTGGGATTACAGGCATGAGCTACCGCACACGGCTTGACTCCTGTTTTATAGATGAGGAACTGAGGCTTAAAGAAGGCCATGTGCCAAGAAGTAGCCAAACCTGGGCTCACACCCAAGCCTCATGGCGCCTGGACTGGTGTTCTTTCTAGATTAGTCAGCAACACTTCATTCACCAAGAATTTACTGAGCAGAGATTGTGGCAGGCACATCTTGGTTCCAGAGACACAGTGAGGGGCAGAATAGACATCTGGAAGGCAACGAGAGCCCTCCATTCACCAAAGCCCAGTCCAGAACTACAGAGGGAGCAAAAGTTCCCCCAGGCAGCCAGGCCGAAGACCTTGGCATCCACGCGTCCCAATCACACAGCAGACGCTTCCTCGTGACCTATGTACTCTTACTTACACACAATGTAATATGGTGCCCAGACCAGGGTAGTCCAGAACTAGGAAGCGACAAGAGTGATTGCTACTGGCAAGAGAATGATCCGCAGCTTGGCCTCAGTGTGTTTGGGGGCAGGTGGCAGGAAGCTCACAGCAAACCAGCCCAGTATCGCAGGCTACAGCTGCCTGGGCCATTCAGTGCAGGGCAGAGAGCCCCATCTTGCCCAGAGTTTGGCATCCCATGTCACTGACACTCGTGACTTATGGCCGTGGGTCCTGAAGGTTTCTTATGTCCACCATTCATTTTTTGAAAGACCAAGCCTTTGCGCACAGTGTTCTGTCCAGCGGATATTCGCTCCTCATCTACTTCCTCCTCTGGCAAACTACTATTCATGACTCAAGGCCGACTCAAAGGTCTCCTCTTGTCCTCTATGTTCCTAGGGCCCTGACTGGTCCATCCCTGGCCCTTATGGATGCTCCCAATGCACTCTGTCCATATCTCAGGCATGACACTCACTCCATGGAATCTTATAGCTTACAGGGTAAGTTCTCTACAGCAGTCACTGCTCCATCGCCAGGGGCGCTCCAGTCAGTCAGCTTGGCTAGGATTTCGTTATCTCTTCGCTTGTCTGTCCACTCTACAGACTGTGGGACACAGTGGGGCTTCAAGGAGGGAGGCAGTGTGGCGAAGTGGTTAGAAGAAGGGTTTTGGAGCCAGAGCATACATTCCCCCTGGGGAATGCTTCTTAACCTCTTAATGCTCTTAACCATGGGCAAGCTCCTTAACCTCTCTGTGCCTATGTCCTCATCTATAGAACGGGAAAGGAGTTCCAACCTCTTAGAATTGTTGGGAGGAATAAATGGAGAAGATGCGTGTGTTTGTTCAGTAAATATGAGCTATCAGCATGCAACCAACATTCAGGAAGCCTTCCC
This sequence comes from Rhinopithecus roxellana, assembly GCF_007565055.1. NCBI lineage: Eukaryota > Metazoa > Chordata > Mammalia > Primates > Cercopithecidae > Rhinopithecus > Rhinopithecus roxellana. The sequence goes on along the minus strand of NC_044553.1, from coordinate 158,205,760 downwards.
TGAGGTATGTGGCCTTGTTCCCACACTCCTTGAGGAATCTCTGGCACCTTCCTGTGTGTGTCGGTCTCCTGAAGCGACGAAGGGGACTTTTGAGACTGGGCCTGTGACTTGCCAACTGCTTTTGGGTCCAGCATCCAGCACAGGGCTGACTCCTAACAGGTTCAGGAAGAGCCTGCTGAATACATGAGCCCGTAGGGCACATTTCATGGAGAACTCCATCAGAAACCATGCTTTGATGATTTCAGCGGCTTAGAGAGGCAACCCCAGTCACAGGGGTGGTTACTGATGTGGAAGCTCACACCAGATGCACTGGGAGTGCCACGCGCCATGGCTGTCCTCTCTCCTCCAGAGGACACAGGCACTTACTGGACAAGCCAAGCCCCAGGAAAGAGTCTTACATCTCCCCAAAGCAGGTGTGAAGGCCTGAGTGCCTCCATACTGCCAGAGATCTATAGGTAAGGCACCTCCACCACCTCCCCGTGTGGAAATCAGGAGGTGCCAAATGCAGACTCCGCCTTGGCTAGCAGAGAGCACGGTCCTCCCACCAGGGTGCTCCAGGAGGTCCCGTCAGTGAAACTGTAACCCAGCCTCAGTCGCCATCTCTAAGCTCACTCCAGACATGAGGTCACTCTGAGAGACGCCTGGGGTGAAGTGTTAGCAGTCACTTCACTGCTGGTTGCTTAAGGCCAGGCTGTCCTGGGAAGGTTCCCAAGAAAAGAGAGGTGCCCTGCCAGGGGACAGCATCAGGACTGACCCTTCCCTTCCTCCATCCACCTGCCCCCCTCACTGCCCTGCTGAGTCAGGCACATAGCGAGTGCCCAATAGACAAATGTGGCATGGATGCAGGAACTCTGCTATGTGACAGGGGTGGGGAGACCAAAGGACCTGGTCCTGAGGAGCCCCCAGGCTGGTGAGAGAGGCAAATGCTTGGCCAGACCATTCCCGTGCCCTTGAGGCGCACAGCATGGGAGTCCAGCAGAACCCACCTAAAGGTGGCCAGCCCACCCTTTGTTGCATTCTGAAGCTCCCAAGGTCCCCCTCCTCATCCTCCCAGAGCCTACTGCTTCCCACCTAGATATGTGTTCACATCAGCGAGTGTGGTCCATGTCCCCACCTCAACCACCACTGAGCTGTGTGACCACTGGGCAAGTCCCTGCCTCCCTCTGAGTCTTTCTTGAATCGGGCTCCGAGCCTCACCTGGACCCTTCCCAGGGCTGGGCAGCCAGTGAGGGCCAAGGAAACCCTTGAGAAATCCAACTGCAAACATTTACCGAGCCCCTAGTATGTGGCATTTAATCTGCATGGCAACCCAGAGGACTGGTTAAGGCTTTATTTTATATATTCCATTCCATTCCATTCCATTCCATTCTATTCTATTCTATTCTATTCTATTCTATTCTATTCTATTCTATTCTGTTCTATTCTATTTTTGAGACGGAGTCTTGCTCTGTTGCCCAGGCTGGGGTGCAATGGCTCGATCTTGGCTCACTGCAACCTCTGCCTCCCAGAGTCAAGTGATTCTCCCGCCTCAGCCTCCCGAATAGCTGGGATTACAGGTGTTCCCCAACATGCCCAGTTAATTTTTATATTTTTGTAGAGATGGAGTTTCGCCATGTTGGCCAGGCTGGTCTTGAACTCCTGACCTCAAGTGATCTGCCCACCTCGGCCTCCCAAAGGGCTGGGATTACAGGCGTCAGCCACCGCACCCAGCTTCATTTTAAATACTGTGAGGTGCAGCAGTGACCTGCCCAGGTCACGAAGCTGGGGAAGTGACAGAGCCAGGATCAAACTCCAACTCCAAGTCAGCCCTCTTGCCCTTCCCCACACCACCTGCCCCTGCTGGCCGAAGGCTGGGACATGGCCCTGGCCACTGGGGCCTCTCCACCCCAGGCCTCTCACTAGCCAGATGCTGGGGCAGGAATGCCTTGTCCTGCCCCATTTCTGCATTCAGCCAGGCAGCATTTGCCCACCTGGGTGTGGTCAGGCACTGGGGCCTCAGACTCCCACAAGAGGAAAACAAACAGCGGTGGCAGCGCCAGGTGTGCACAGAAGCCGGGGCTCCCCCTCAGGGGGAGGATGGGGGGCCCAGGAACTTCAACACATAGCTGTTGCTCATTCCTGAGTGAGCTTCTGCCAGGCCAGGGCGCCATCCCCAGGAGAGGACACAGCACCCACAGAGGTGATGGCGGAAGTGGCAAGGGCATCAGGATGGGGGTGGGACTCTCGTGGGGGGCAGTGGCCCCAACCCCCGCAACAACCCCTGGCCACACGTTGACCACGTCCACGGCAGGGCCCCCTGCTTTCACTGCCCCTGGGACAACACAGAGGAGCACTGACCAGGACAGATGCCTCTCCACCTTGGTACCCCGACAAGGGTGCAGCTGCTCGGGGTAGGATGCTGGGGGCTCGACTCCAGGGGACCGGGGCAGAGGAGCCCCCAACCTCTGAGGAAATGATGACATCATCTGTCCGTCCCTCCTGCTTCAGGAGGGGAAACTGAGGCCCTGAGAAGGCCCAAGTCATAAAACGAAGGAATGGCAAAGCCAAGAGTCGCCCTGGGATGCGCAGTCTCCCCGCCCCGTGCCAAATGACTCCCTTTTGGGGACTAGAGTTCCAGAGTCCGCCGCCCACTCTTGGCCCTCGCCCCCGCGGGGTTCCGATCTCTGCTCCAGGACCCGGCCGTCCGCGCCCCGTCCCTCCCAGTGGCCGCGCGCCCGCTCACCTGGCACAGCAGGTCCCTCGCGTAGCCGGCGCACGCGGCCCACTCGGCGGCGTCCACGCGGCTCGCCAGGTCCCAGAAGCGGCGGGTCAGTTCGGCGTCGCGCCCTTCATCGCAGCAGCCGAAGTCCGAGTACTGCGCGCAGAGGCGCAGCAGCTGCGGCGGCCGGAAGGGCGGCCTGAAGTCCAGGCACTGCGGATGCGCGGCAGCCCCGAGCACCCAAAGCGCCAGCAGCGCCCCGGCCCCGGCCCGAGCCATCGCTTCGCCCCGCGGGGGAAGAGGCGGAGGGACGGCAGCCCGAGTCCCCTCCCGGGGCGCTCGCAGCGGCGGGGAAGGGGCGGGCGCTCCCCTCCCCTACACGCAGGGCCTCCAGTTTGGGGACCTCCCCTTCTAGGAGGCCACCTCTGGTCGGGGACATGCGGCGGGACTGAAGGAAGAGGGACGCGGCGCAGAATGCGGTACGACCTCTTTTAACCGCTTTCCCAATTCAGTGGGAGTGGCCGGGTTTGTGGAGAGTCCCGGTGTGTTTTCCCGGTTCCGCCTGGGGCCCTGCTTCCTCCCCACAGGGCGCTATTTAGCCAGGGAGGCGCAGGGCCAGAGGGCTGGACTCCTGGGCTCCGGTTCCACCACCCACTGGGCTAGGGGAAGGGATGCCCGCAGCCGGTCCCCGAAAGCTCTCACGTAAGTTTAAAAATGGGGGAGCGAGGGAAAGGACAGGGGGTGTTGCCCCAGGACTCTCAGGGAGAAGCGAAACCTGGCCTAGGGGTGGGGAGGGGGGACGGAGCAGCTACCGCAGTCCACCCTTGGCCCTTACTGTGTGCTTCCCAGTCTCTGCTCCTGGGGCAACGGATTCTCCTGCAGCCCAGGACCCACTGGGGCTTCCCACTTCCACTCTCGCACAGGGAGCACTGATGCGTCTACCCCCTGGGGTGGGCATCTAGCCCTTTGTTCTGCTGCCCCTGCTGAAGATTCAGACCCAACCCCGCCCCACCCCCCAACACACACATGCAGACGCACACACACAGCCTCACCTACCCCAGAATCTCACAGCACCAGAACCACCCAGGCATTTTCTCAAGTGGACCTCAGCATTTGATCCTCCCTGGAGTGTCCTTCCCCATCTTCTCTGTCCAGTGAGCTCCTACTCCATCTTCATGGCCCCAGCGCACACATCCGTCCTCTGCAGGTCTCTTTGGACTGTCCTGGGGGACCGTGTTTCTGTCTTTGGGCCCGTGCTCCTGGCAGAGCTGGGAGTGGATTAGATGCAGCAGGGCTGGAGCCCTCAGAGGTCTGTGGCTCTGGCCTGAACAGGTACAATGTAAGAGTCAGTGTCTCTGCTGGAGACTAAACATCTCTGAGTATTTGAAACACGGGAAATTTAATGCAGGGACTTGAAGTCAAAGAGGCTAAGAAGCCATACAGGCAGGGCTCAGTGAAGTAACCTTGAGATCAGCAACAGTAGGAACAGTCCCCAGGTCCTTGATGCAGGGAGAGCAGATGTTACCGGAGCCAAGGAGCTATGGTCACCTTGTAAAAGCTGGACCCTCACAAGGCCTGTCGGGCCAGAGCTGGAGATAGCCACCGTCAGAGATGCTGCACAGACAGAGCGGGACAAATACCCCGGCTTCTCCCTGCCACCTCCCCTCCAACTCTCACCTGTGACTTTCATTGGCTGAACCTAGCAGAGGGCTGCTAGGGTGGGAAATGCGGACCGCAGGGGCTCCCTGCGTAGAGAGCAGGGCACAGGCAGAGCCAGGATGGAGTCGGAGGGCACACAGGCCCAGGGAGGGCATCTACGATAGCCCCTACTTCCCAGCTGGGACTCAGAACTGGGTGATAGTCACACATCACCACAGGGCTCCAGATGGGTGTACAGAGGCGGAAGTGACACAGAGCCTGGGCCATAGCCATGAGGTTTGGACTCCTACAGCCACAGAATATGTCAGACACAGCCCAGCCCCAGCCAGAGTAACATCAATTCTTACCCTAAGACCTATTTATCTCAGTTCCTGTTATTTAATATATCCTGACTGGCTTTCCAGAAAAACAAGGCTTGAAAAAAGATAAGAAAAGTCAGTCAGGGGCCAGGCACAGTGGCTCATGCCTGTAATCCCAGAACTTTGGGAGGCTGAGGCAAGCGGATCACCTAAGGTCAGGAGTTCGAGACCAGCCTGGCCAACATGGTGAAACCCCGTCTCTACTAAAAATACAAAAATTAGCCAGGCGTAGTGGCACACGCCTGTAATCCCAGCTACTGGGAGGCTGAGGCAGGAGAATTGCTTGAACCCAGGAGGCAGAGTTTGCAGTGAGCGGAGATCATGCCATTGCACTCCAGCCTGGTTGACAGAGCGGGACTCTGTCTCAAAAAAGAAAAAAAAGAAAAAAAAAAAAAAAGAAAAGTCACAGTCAGAAGGAGCATCAGAGCCAGCCTGGGACATGACACAGATGCTGAAATTACCAGCCATGGAATTTAAAATAACTATGACTAATATGTTATGGGCTCTGGTGGGAAAAGTTGACAACATCAAGACCAAACACCTCTGAGTATTGACAAGGACATTGCAAGGACAAATGGGCAATAGAAGCAGAGAGGGGTCCACCTTAAGAAAGAAAATAAAGGCCGGCCGCAGTGCGTCACGCCTGTAATCCCAGCACTTTGGGAGGCCGAGGCAGGTGGATCACGAGGTCAGGAGATCGAGACCATCCTGGCTAACATGGAGAAACCCCATCTCTACTAAAAAATACAAAAATTAGCCAGGCGTGGTGACGGGCGCCTGTAATCCCAGCTACTCAGGAGGCTCAGGCAGGAGAATCACTTGAACCCAGGAGCAGAGGTTGCAGTGAGCCGAGATCACACCACTGTACTCTAGCCTGGGCCACACAGCGAGACTCGGTCTCAAAAAAAAAAAAAAAGGCTAAGAATTTTCTGAAATTCATGACAGATACAAAGCAACAGATCCAGGAATCTAAGAGGCATAAAGCAGGATAAATACCAAAAAATCGATAGCGAGGCACATCCTATGCAAACCACAGACAACCAAAGATGAAGAAAAACCTTGAGAGAAGCCAGAGGGGAAAAAATACCTTACCTATGGAAGAACAAGGAGAAGAATTACAGCAAACATTATTAGAAACCAGGCAAGCAGGCCGGGCGTGGTGGCTCATGCCTGTAATCCCAGCACTTTGGGAGGCTGAGGCAGGTGGATCACCTGAGGTCAAGAGGTCAAGACCAGGATGGCCAACATTGTGAAACCCCTGCTCTACAAAAATACAAAAAATTAGCCAGGCATGGTGGTGGGCACCTCTAACCCCAGCTACTTGGGAGGCTAAAGCAGGAAAATTGCTTGAACCTGGGAGGCGGAAGTTGCAGTGAGCCGGGATCTCACCATTGCTCTCCAGCCTGGGTGACAGAACGAAAGAAAAAGAAAGAAAGAGAGAGAGAAAGAGAAAGAAAGAAAGAAACCAGGCAACCAAGAGACAGTAGAGTGAAATATTTAAAGTGGTAGAAGAAAAAAATAAAAATAAAAAAAAACCCATCAACCTAGAAGTCTAGATCCAGTGAAATTATCCTTTAGGAGTGAAAAAGAAATGAAGACTTTCCCAGAAAAACAAAAATGGGAGAAATTCATCACCAGCAGATCTGCCCTACAAAAACAAAAAAGCATTAAAAGAAGTTCTTCAGGCCAGGCGCAGTGACTCACACCTCTAATCCCCACACTTTGGGAGGCCGAGGTGGGTGGATCACCCGAGGTCAGGAATTGGAAACCAGCCTGACCAACATGGCGAAACCCTGTCTCCACTAAAAATAAAAAATGTAGCTGGGTGTGGTGGCGGGCACCTGTAATCCCAGCTACTCGGGAGGCTGAGGCAGAAGAATTGCTTGAACCCAGGAGGCGGAGGTTGTGGTGAGCCGAGATCATACCACTGAACTCCAGCCTGGGTGAGAGAGAGATACTCTATTTTTTTTTTTTTTTTTTTTTTAGACAGTCTCACTCTGTTGCCCAGGCTGGAGTGCAGTGGCACAATCTTGGCTCACCGCAAGCTCTGCCTACTGGGTTCAAGCCATTCTCCTGCCTCAGTCTCCCAAGTAGCTGGGACTACAGGCACCCACCACCACACCTGGATAATTTTTTATATTTTTAGTAGAGACAGGGTTTCACCGTATTAGCCAGGATGGTCTCGATCTCCTGACCTCGTGATCCGCCCGCCTCGGCCTCCCAAAGTGCTGGGATTACAGGCGTGAGCCACCACGCCCGGCTGAGATACTCTAGTTCAAAAAAAAAAGAAGAAGTAAAGAAATTCTTCAGGGAGAAAGATGATATAGGTCAGAAATTCAACGTACTGGATGGTTATGGCAAATGGAGGAGTGACATGGATGAGAGCAACGTCATAAGAGATGGGAGGAAGGAACTGGAAATTCTGTTCTAAGTCATCACACTACACATGAAGTGGTATAGTGTTATTTGAAGGTGGACTTTTATTAGGGGAAAAAATGTATTTCCTCTGTAGTATCAGCTCAAATTTTTCTGCAAATCTAAAATTGTTCAAAAAGTCTATTAATAAAAAAACCCAGCTGGGCGCAGTGACTCACCCCTGATATTACAGCACTTTGGAAGGCCAAGGCAGGCAGATTGCTGGAACCTAGGAGCTTGAGATCAGCTTGGACAGCATGGCAAAGCCCTGTCTCTACAAAAAATACGAAAATTAGCTTGGCGTGGTGGTGTGTACCTGTAGTCCCAGCTACTTGGGAGGCTGAGGTAGGAGGATCGATTGAATCTGGGAGGTTGAGGCTGTGGTGAGACAAGATTGCACCACTGCACTCTAGCCTGGGTGACAGAGCAAGACCCTATCTTGAAAATAAATAAAAATGTTAAAGTTTTAAAAACCACATAAACAAAATATGTATTGCACACTCTAGCCCAACCATTAAAATAATTGTAAAAGAAATATAATTGATATGCCTTAAAAGAAGGTAAAATGAAATCATACTAATAAATGCGCAATTTTTTTTTTTTTTTTTTGAGACGGAGTCTCGCTCTGTCGCCCAGGCTGGAGTGCAGTGGTGTGATCTCGGCTCACTGCAAGCTCCGCCTCCCGGGTTTACGCCATTCTCCTGCCTCAGCCTCCCGAGTAGCTGGGATTACAGGCGCCCGCCATCTCGCCCGGCTAGTTTTTTGTATTTTTTAGTAGAGATGGGGTTTCACCGTGTAGACCAGGATGGTCTCGATCTCCTGACCTCGTAATCCACCCGTCTCGGCCTCCCAAAGTGCTGGGATTACAGGCTTGAGCCACTGCGCCCGGCCAATGCTCAATTTTTAAAACCAGAGAAGGCAGGTAAAAAAAGGGAGGTAGGACCGAAGAACAAGTATAATCAATAGAAAAAAGTTATACATATTGTAGACAGTAATCTGTCTCTATCAACAATCACTTTAAATCTGAATGATTGGAATAGATCAATTAAAAGACATAGATTGTCAGAGTGAATTAAAAAATAAGGCCTAGGCCGGGCACAGTGGCTCATCGCCTATAATCCTAGCACTTTGGGAGGCGGATGCAGGAGGATCACGAGGTCAGGAGTTCAAGACCAGCCTGGCTGATATGGTGAAACCCCATTTCTACTAAAAATACAAAAATTAGCCGGGCGTGGTAGCGCATGCCTGTAGTCCCAGCTACCCAGGAGACTGAGGCAGAAGAATTACTGGAACCCAGGAGGCGGAGGTTATAGTGAGCTGAGGTCACACCACTGCACTCCAGCCTGGGCAACGCAGCAAGACTCCATCTCAAAAAAAAACAAAAAAACAAAAAACAAGGCCTACCTGGCATGGTGGCTGTTGGCTCATGCCTATAATCTTAGCACTTTGGGAGGCTGAGGCGGGCAGATCACTTGAGCCCAGTAGTTCAAGACCAGTATGGGCAATGTGGCAAAACCCTGCTGCTACAAAAAATCCAAAAACATTAGCTGGGTGTGATGGTGTGTGCCTATAGTCCCAGCTACTCTCAAGACTGAGGTGGGAGGATTACTTGAGCCCAAGAGGTCGAGGTTGCTGTGAGCCATGATCACACCACTGCACTTCAGCCTGGGTGATAGCGTGAGACCCTGTCTCAAAATAATAATAATAATAATGAAATAAAAATAAACAACCAAGGGGCCCAACTATATTCTGTCTACAAGAAATCCACTTTAAATATAAAGACTGATAGTTGAAAAATAAAGAGATGGAGAAAGATACACCATGCTACCATGAATTAAAATAAAGCTGCAGTCACCACATTCATTTCAGATAAAGCAAACCGTAGTGATAGAGAAGCCAGAAGCTGGTTGCCCAGTCTCCACCAGTTAGGCAGCTCCCTGAAGGCAGGGGCCCCGCTGTTGAGCCCCCAGGGTATCTGGCGCATGCTGAGCATCTTATTATTTGTAAGAACAAATAAGCACATGAATGGACAAAAGGAAGGAGTGAATGAGTGAAAGGATGAGGGAATGAATGAATGATCAAATGCTCTGACTTGGTTATTTCTATAACCCGAGCTCCGGCCACAGCTGGACAATTCCACCAAATGCCATCTGGAGCCAGAGCTGTTTGTGTGGCAGTGGGGTGTGCACCACCAGAGCAACAGAGACAAAGCTAGTCCTTTGGGCCAAAGGTGCCTCAGACTCCATCTAATGGAAATGCAGCTTCGGAAGCCAGACCTGGGGCTGAGAAGTTTCCCAATTTTCTTTAGCAAATGATTCAGGGCCCACAAAGGCTGCCTGGCACAAGGGAGCCGCCTGGCCCTGCTCCAAATTTCCCATTAAGGGCTCTCCCTCAACCCAACCTCCGTTTCCCTATCTCTTGAGTGGGAGTGGGGAAGAGGTGAGACCAGGCCTCTGCTGGCCCCTCTGGGGCATGAGGGTGTGGGGTCCAGGAGCATTGCCCACATTTCCAGGAGCCCAGCAGGCACCATCGACTGCCACTACCAGGGCACACAGGCCAGTGGACACCCAGCGCCTCTCTGGTCAGACTGGGTTGGTGTGGGCACCTACGCATCAGCTCCCACAGACCAGGCTCTGCTAATTCCATGGTTTTGAGTCCCTTCTTCAGAAAGACTGGGAAGGCCTCAGGGCAGCCTGACAGGCCGCCTGTCCCCACTGTCTTGAGGAGAACAGCCAAGGTGTTGGTGAATCTGTTCTCCGCAGGGCCCATGCCTCCTCTGCCACTCTTTTTTTTTTTTTTTTTGTTGAGACGGAGTCTCCCTTTGTCGCCCAGGCTGGAGTGCAGTGGCCGGATCTCAGCTCACTGCAAGCTCCGCCTCCCGGGTTCACGCCATTCTCCTGCCTCAGCCTCCTGAGTAGCTGGGACTACAGACACCCACCACCTCGCCCGGCTAGTTTTTTGTATTTTTTTGTAGAGACAGGGTTTCACCGTGTTAGCCAGGATGGTCTCGATCTCCTGACCTCGTGATCCGCCCGTCTCGGCCTCCCAAAGTGCTGGGATTACAGGCTTGAGCCACCGCGCTCGGCCTCCTCTGCCACTCTTAGCTGCAGCAGGAGAATGTGCCAGGACCCATCTTGTGAGTGCTGGGGAGTGAGAGGGTCATTGCTCTGCCACCCTGGCAGCTGGGATACCGGTGTGATATAGATCATGGCCAGGCAAGGGGCCAGCACAGACCTCAGGCCAGAGCTGGCCTTTGTAAACATCCTTATGGAAAATTACCAAGAACAGAAGAAGGAACACCCAAGAACACACCACCAGACTTCACCCATGCTAATGTTCGACCACGCTCCCTTTAGGTGTCTGAAATCCTTTTTAAAACACGAAGAATTGTGTGCCGCAGTGTGAGAGGCAATGTGGGTTGGTCATGAAGAGCAGTGGGTTTGATTATGGCTCTGTAACTTACTAACTGTGTGGCCTTGGACAGGGCACTTGACCTCTCTGTGCTTTGGTTTACTCATCTGTTAAATGGGGGTAATCAATGAGGCCACTGGAAGAGTGCCTGGCATGTAGTATGTGCTCAACAAAGAGGAGCTATTACAGGCCCAGTGGGCTTCCGACACCACGGCCTCACGTGAGCCTCAGAACCTTTTCCTCTGCTCAGGTGGAACGTTCCCTGAAGGTGGCTGTATGCAGATTTCACAGAGAACACAGAACAGCATCTGGCATGTTCTTAAACTTTGTATAAATGGTCTCTTGCCACACTTTTCTTTTCTTTTCTTTTTTTTCTTTTTTGAGATGGAGTCTTGCTCTGGTGCCCAGGCTGGAGTGCTGGGGCACACTCTTGGCTCACTGCAACCTCTGCCTCTTGGGTTCAAGCAATTCTCCTGCCTCCGCCTCCCTAGTAGCTGGGATTGGAGGCACCCGCCATTACACCCGGCTGATTTTTTTGTTTTTTGTTTTAGTAGAGATGGGGTTTCACCATGTTGGCCAGGCTGGTTTCAAACTCCTGACCTCAAGTGATCTGCCTGCCTCGGCCTCCCAAAGTGCTGGGATTACAAGCATGAGCCAGCGCACCAGTCTCTTGCCACACTTTTCTTTTCTCTTTCTTTTTTTTTTTTTTTAGAAGGATCTTTCTCTGTCACCCAGGCTGGAGTGCAGTGGTGCAATCAGAGCTCACTACAGGCTCAGGCAATCCTGCCTCAGCCTCCCAAGTAGCTGGAACTACAGGCATGCATCACCACGCCCGGCTAATTTTTTATTTTTTTATAGAGATGGATGTTGTGTTGTTCAGGCTGCTCTCAAACTCCTGGGCTCAAGCAGTTCTCCCCTCCGGGCCTCCCAAAGTGCTGAGCTGATATGCACGCACTGCCACGCCTGGCCTCTTCCTGTACTTCTCTTTTTGTAACTTCCTTCTTTCCCCTCCATCTGGTGTTGGAGATTCGTCTACACTAAAGGGCAATTCACTCCATTTAACTGCTGTCTAGAACTCCACTCTCTAAGCAGTGCCACCATCTGCAGATCTTGCAAGTCACCAAAAAGCAGCTCAGACTGTCCCTGAAGTCCTGCCTGCCTGACAATCTGCTGGTCTCTCTTCAAAACATCTATTTTAAAATTTAAACTTGGAAAAGGAAAAACAACAGAAGACAGAAATGGGCATTTATTAAAGAGCCACAACTGTGCTAGGAGCTTTGCCTGTGCCACGTCATGCGGGCCTCACGTCAGCACCAGGTCCCAGTGGGACCCCATGGACCAGGAGGTCATCTTTCCCCAAATGCTGCCCCACTCCGACCCATGTGCCAACGGAACTCCACCCCCAGGTCTCTCCAGGTATTTCTGAGTCTCCAGGGGCCGTGCATGGACTCGAGGGCAAGTATTCTGAAGCCTCTATGACATCCCTTCCCACTCACACCCACCACCTGGGCCAGTCATTCCCCACCACGTGCACATCAAGAAGCTGACGCACAGAGAGGTGACAACAGCTAGTCATGATCAGGTCACAGAGTGGAGGGGTCAGGATTTGAACCCAGTGCCCGGTGGCTCCAGAGGCAGAGACTCTTCCTGAAGTCACAGGTGGAGTTGGTGGCAGTGGAAGGCTAGAACTCAGGGCTCCTGACACCCAGGAGAGTGCTCTGGCTGAGGCCCTCTGAGATGAATGCATGGTAGGATTGCTGCTCCATGTTTCAGCCTTGTTGAAGGCACGAGATAACTTTGCATGAAAATGCATGTATATATGTGTGATTAATTTGAAAGGGAAGCACCAAGCCATAGCCCAGCTCTCCCCTGCCTCCGGAAATTGGTCATGCTGATCAACCCTAGCAGGTAGCTCTCTGTCCCCCCGTGTCCCTCCTGAGCTGCAGGCCTCGTGTCTGTGGGCCTGCGTGCAGCCTCTGGCAATGTAGAAAATGAATGAATGAATGAATGAATGAATGAGGTGGACTCACCACTGCAGAAACGATTGGGGAGGGTGAAAGGGGAGCCTGACTCTTGCTAACCACATAACTAATGATGCCCTCAGAGGAGGAGACCCCAGAGTCCACGTCTAACCCCTGACGGCCCAAGCAGGGAAACTGAGGCCCAGGGAGGAAGAGGCCCAGGCTTACTTTCCTCTGGATGCTCTGAGGGTCACTTTCCTTTCCTGGAAGGTGGCAGGGGCCACCCCCACCCCTCATCTGATTCTCCTGCTTCTCAGTCCAAAGCCACTAGATTCTTCACAGCAGGGGCAGGGACAGGGCGCTCCCTACTCTGTGAGATTATTGCCCGGCAAAGCACCCCAACTGCTTTGCCCCTAAGTCCCACTCAGGACGGCAGGCAGAGGGTCCTGGCTCTCCATGTTCCCTGGACGTCCCAACTGTCCAGCAGCCAGTATTTCCCTGGGGCTATCCTATCGGGGCCTCTGGGACACTTCTTCCCTGGGACCCCCACCTCCCAGACCCCAACTCTACCTCCAGCTCGTTGAGTGTCCCTCCCCTGCCCCCACCCCAAACCCACTAGATCCGTTCTGGGTCACCACTGAAGACCCCCAGTGGGAATTGCTTCAAACTTGCCCCTCGGAGGGGAGGTAGTGGGTGGGAGCAGGGACACAAGACCAACCTCGAGTTGCTGACAGGTGGCATGCGTGAAGGAGATGGGGGCTCATTACACTGCCCTCCAGTCTGTGTGTGTTTGAAGTTTCCTGTTAGAGGAAGTTTGCAAATCAATTCATCAACAAAAAGAAACTGATGAAAAGCAACAGCACCCCGGCTGTGGACTGCCAGCCTGGCTCTCGGCCTGCCTTCCTCCTCTGACTTGCCATCGCTGCCTGACCACATGCCCCCCACCCCCCAGCTAGATGGTCCTGGGGCCAAATTCACCATCTTTCTAACTTACCGCGTGACGTTAGAGAAGGCCCTCGCTGAGCCCCCGTTTCCTTATCTGCGCCACAACCATGTGACCTAGCTGTTCTGGGAGATTCCGATTTCAAATGTTCTAACATTTCCCATGCTCTGTCCTGTAAAATACGGTTTCTCAGTGCTCTTCCCAGGAGCTGGGGCTGCATAGGGTGCCGTAGTCCGAGAAGTATGGGAAATGCCACATTCTAAGTCCCTCTTAGAGACTGAAGAGACAACTCTGCGTGCTCTGAGAAGTCCCACAGCCAAAACCCAGTTCGTTTTTTTGCGCCAGTAAGACTTATTTTCCCCAGCACACCTGTGAACACTTCTGGCCCTACATCTAAATGAAAGCCGTCACTGGGGGGATTCCCTCACCTGGGTGGAGAAGAGTTAAATGGAAAATGTAGTGGAAAGGACCCCCCAGTGTGGGGGCTGACAGATGCCACCCCAGGTCCCAGGCATCTCCAGCCCCAGCCTCAGTAGAAATGCATACACTTGCACAGGCATATACGTGCCCTCTCTTGCTGCTCAGAAGTCCTTGGGGAGACATGTCTACACACTCTGAGCTCACGTCCCCAGGGGGACCTTGGGCTGGGAGATTTTCCAGTGCCAACTGTGGCCACTAGCGCCTCTGCAAAAACCCCTCCGCAGCCTCCCTTTCCTCACCACCGAGTCCCATGAGGACTGAACAGCAGCTTTGCTCCTGCCCCGCCAGGCTTCCACATGTCCCTGGGCTACAGCCCTGCATGGAGACAGGCCCTGACTTCACACTCAGTGCTGTTCTCACACACCAGGGGCTTTCTGATACTGTCCTGGACGCAGGGGAGAGAGGGCAATGCCAACGGAAAGCTATTAGAATGCCTGTTTTAAACCAAAACAGGGTTTTGGTTTTGGTTTAAAATTCCAAGGGACAATCCTAGCATCTGGACATCAGAGCTAGGAAACAGTCTACCATGTTACAGATGGGCTAGGCGGAGGCTGCCTGCTCTCCTGCTGGGGCCCCAGCAAGGATGGTGGCCCCTGTGAGGGAAGGCGGGGTCCTGAATCCTTCCTACTGATTGCCCTAGATTTAGTAAACGGGATAGTTAAATCCAGTTTCGAACATTTCCCAGTCTCATCTAAGCCTGTGGCTCCCCTGCCCAGGACCCCTCCACAGTGCAAATCCAATTGTGATTTGCACCCTCATCCCAGCTTCAGGAGCCCCTAGCTGGGCCCAGACCTGGGTCATCTCTCCCAACTCTGCAGGTCTGAAGCCACAGGGACCCACACTCCATGGGCTGTGATATGGCTCTGGGGTCCCCGGAGTGGCATTTCTCACACACAGTTCTGCTCAGTTCCTTTGCGGGGGTCTGCCAGGCATCACAGACTCTCCTGGATGTCCCCACAGTGCCTGTCAGCCTGGCTTCCCCGAGGCTGCAGCTGAGACCACAAAGCAGAAAGGCAAAGGTGTGCAGGGGTTGGCGCACCCTCCCCTGGGGCGACCTTCTGGGCTGCAGGGTCTTGGAGGGGTTGGTTCCCTGGGGCAGCTCTGTCAGTATCCACCTTTCCCCCAGCCTAGCTTCAGCCATGTCTCAGTTGGGGCTGATTGAGGAGTAGTTTGAATGGCAGCTGCCTTCCCCAGTATGCTGGGCTTCTTGTCTTTCTGTGGGTCTCTCCTGCCCCTGGGAGGCTCCTCTGTCTCTCACACGAATCCACCCACCCAGTCCACCCACTCACCACTTGGCCAGACTCGCCCAGATGGGTCTGAGTCTCAGCTCCATGAGGCCTCAGATAGAACCCTCCCTCTACCCCATCCTCACTCCCCCATCTATACATGCAAATAGTCTGTCTCTCTCTCTGTTTCTCTCTCTCTCTCTTTCTCTCTCCCTCTCTCACACACACACACCAATTTGTTCATAATGTGGGTCTGAAATAGCCTGAGGCTGGCGAGAGAAGGAATCACATGACTGGCTCAGACTTCTAAAGGATGTGATAAGCTGAGGTGATGGCCAGCGCACCACCATGCAGACACAAAGAGAGAGACTTCAGTCTTAATGCTTGCCTGTAGAGCACAGCACAGGAGGCAGGTCTTGGAGTAACACCCGTGAGCAAGTCCAAGTAGAGATGGGGGTGATGAAGTCACCCAAATGCCACTGTGGTCCTGGCTGCATTAATAGAGATCTAACACTCAGAAAAAGGGAAGTGATAGCCCGCCCAGAGCTTGGCTACTCAGAACCACTTGGTGATAAGGTCAAATGGGAGCATATTTAGAGGTGGGGGGAGATGTGGGATGGGATGAGGACTGGAGGTTCTCAACAGAAAGGAGGAAGCAGCCCTGCCCTGTGAAGCCCAGAGAGTGGAGCTGGGGCCAACAGAAAGAGGGTTTCAGTTCAGTCTGACGAACGGGGATTGGGTTTCCCGCAGAGGTAGTGAGCTCCCTGTCCTCAGAGGTAAGTCAGTAGAGGCTGCAAAGATACCTCTGAGAGTGCAGATTCCTGCTAGGGCCTGGATAATATTTAAGATCTACCGCAATGCAAGAGTTGGGGATTGTCAGACACACAGGCACCTGCCCGCGTGTGCAGAGCTACTCCTGTTCCTTCTCCCTGCTCCTGCCTGGGGTCAGCAGCTGCAGATGGATGACAGAGACTCTAGTGCAAGACCCAAAACACAGATCAGGCTGTGCCTGGTAAATGGGCCAGATGCTGGTGGTGTTGCTGGTGTCACCCCCACTGGCCCTGCCCCGTGTCCACTCCCGGGCTCTGTCCCAGGCCCCCTTCCCAAGGGAATCCTCCTGGTCTGGCCTTGCTTTTAGAGCCCACCCCTCATCCCAGGATGTCTGGGGCATGGGCTTAGAGCCAAAGGAGGGGCTCCAGGGCACTTTGGCCAGTAGGACAGTCAAGGCCCACGGCAGGACCACAGGGAGGGCAGAGTTGAGGGTGGGATAGGGCAGAGTTGAAGGCCAGGCATGCTGGCACACACCTGCAATCCCAGCTGCTCAGGAGGCTGAGGAAGGAGAATTGCTTGAACCCAGGAGGCAAAGGTTGCAGTGAGCAGAGATTGTGCCTTAACCTGGGTGATAGAGCGAGACTCCGTCTCAGGAGCCAGAAGTCACAGAGGGTGCCTACAAATTCTGAGCAGAAAAGACCCTCAGATCATGGCTAGTCCAACCCCACGTGTCCCCAGTGTTCCCACATGGAAACGAGGCCCAGAAAGCAAAAGTGACTCCCATGTCAGAGTGGTGTTGGGGCCAGGACCGTAGGGGTCAGTTACTGGCTTAACTGTGTCTCCCCCAAGTTCATATGTGGAAGCCCTAACTCCAGTACCCCAGAAGGTGACTGTATTTGAAAATGGAGCCCAGCCAGGCATGGTGGCTCACGCCTGTAATCCCAGCACTTTGGGAGGCCGAGGTGGGCAGGTCACCTGAGGTCAGGAGTTCAAGACCAGCCTGGCCAAAAATACAAAAATTAGACAGGTATGGTGGCACATGCCTGTAATCCCAGCTACTTGGGAGGCTGAGGTAGGAGAATCACTTGAACCCAGGAGGCGGAGGTTGCAGTGAGCCGAGATCGTGCCACTGCACTCCAGCCTGGATGACACAGCAAGACTCTGTCAAAAAAAAAAAAGAAAGAGAGAGAGAGAGAAAGAAAGAAGAGAGAGAGAGAGAGAGAGAGAGAAAGAAAGAAAGAAAGAAAGAAAGAAAGAAAGAAAGAAAGAAAGAAAGAAAGAAAGAAGAGAGGAGAGAAAGAAAGAGAGAGGGAAGGAAGGAAGGAAGGAAGGAAGGAAGGAAGGACGGAAGGAAGGAAGGAAGGAAGGAAGGAAGGAAGGAAGGAAGGAAAGAAGGAAGGACGGAAGGAAGGAAGGAGGAAGGAAAGAGAAGAGAAGAAAGAAATGGAGCCACTGCAGATGGAATTAGTGAAGGTGAAGTCATTAGAGTACATCCTAATCCAGTAGGACTTGGGGTCTTATCAGAAGAGGACATTTGGACAGAGGACATGCGTGCAGGGAGAAGGCCATGTGCAGGTGAAGGCGGAGATCCAGTGATGCTTCCACAAGCCCAGGAACACCAGGATTGCCAGCAGCCCCCGGAGGCCGGGAGAGAGCCAGAGGACAGAATATCGACCTTGAAGCCTCAGAAGAAGAACCATTGCCGCTGACACCTCGATCTCAGACTTCCAACCTCCAGAACGGCGAGGGAATCAAAGTCTACAGGCGCAGCAGCCCCAGCAAACTAACACAGAGTCTGTGTGACAGGGAGGCCGCGTGTCCTGTTCCTGAGACCCACATGCTACGTGCTGGCAGCAGCCTTGGGTGGTGGACCCTTCTCCTCTGTCACCTCTCGGGTTCCCTCCACACTCCACAGTGCCTGTCACCATCGTCCCACTTGCTCCTCCTGGCCACTTCCTGGGTGAGTACTATTATTAACCCCCATCTTATAGATGAGAAAACTGAGGCTCAGGGATGCTGAGCTGGAATCTAGGCTGGCTGAGACCCAGTCAGATGCAGCCAATGAGAGCACCCAGTGTAAGGGTGTGAGCACCCCACCACGGAGGCCACCTTTCTGTAAAGGCTGACAGAGGAGACAGAGTCAGATGATGAAACGCAGTGGAATGACAGGGAGCACGGATGGACCAGGGCTTCTTCCAGGTTGCCTGCCCGGTGTGCAGTGGGGCAGGTCCTACATTGGCTGCAGCTTCTACCAAATGGCCTCAGTGCCCTGCCCAATGCTGAGATCCCAGAAATTAGATTCTGAGCTCCTCTGGGGCTGAATCCATAGCCACTGACTGGCATCCGGTGGGGGCTCAGCCAATACTAGCTATCCTACAGATTCCCACAGGGCTAGCTCAGGACGTGGGTAGAAACCAGGGCCATGCATCTCCACTCATAGAGAGAAGGTCTTTCTACACTGCGAGCTGGCCACTTAAGGGAGGAGCACCCCATCACTGGAGGCAGGCAAGCAAATAGTTGCTGAGCAGCCGCCTGTCAGTTCTGCTGTAACTGAGGGGAAAATGAGAACATTTCCACTACGCTCCTTTCTGTCCCTGAGCCTATGAGTCTATGACTTCTTAAATCTTTAGTGTATTTTTAACTATAGACAATACTTTTATATAGTTCAAAAATCAGAAAGGGTCAGCCATGGTGGCTCACGCCTGTAATCCCAGCACTTTGGGAGGCTGGAGTGGGCAGATCACTTGAGGTCAAGAGTTCGAGACCAGCCTGACCAACATGGTGAAACCTTGTCTGTACTAAAAATACAAAAACAAAAAAATTAGCCAGGTGTGGTGGCACGCACCTGTAATCCCAGCTACTTGGGAGGCTGAAGCAGGAGAATCACTTGAACCCAGGAGGTGGAGGTTGCAGTAAGCCAAGATCGTGCCACTGCACTCCAGCCTGGGCTGGAGATTTGAGATTCCATCTCAAAAAAAAAAAAAAGAGAAAGTTCAAAATGAAATTCAGTGAACATGGGTCCCTCCTACCCTATGCCCACACCCCTGCCCCCGCCTCCCAGGGAGCCTTCCAGAAAACCCTGAGTGATGCCAGTCTCTTATGTAATCTCCCAGAGAAAGCCCATGCCTGAGCCAGCATACGCGGGTCTTTATTTTTAAGATAAATACATATTCATGTTATTTTTTATTTATGTTCTGCCTCTTGTTTATTTCACTGATTTTCAGCGGCATAGTCCAGCCTGTGGCTGTCCAGCAACCTGATGATATGGAACAGTCCCCTGGAGGTGTGCACAGGTATAAGATGGGGAAAGGCCCACCTCACAGGGCTGCCAGGAGATGGTGTTTCCCTGGCCTGGCACCCAGCGCAGTGCCTGGCACGTGGTCTGGGTCCCCAAGAAAGGTCCCAGCGGGTGTCTGGGAAGGATGTGCCTGGGCCCATGTGGCTGCAGCAACTCCTCTGGCCACTAGGGGGCCCCTTGGTGCCGCCAGTCTTGCTGGTGGCCACAGCACAGCACTGCGGTGACCAGGACAACAGGCGAGGCTCCTAGGAGGCAGGGAGGCACCTAGGCTTGGACTTGGCATCACGAATTTCCAGAAGCACTACCTCGTCTTCCATCCTCCTGCCATCCTTCACAGTAGGCAGAGCAGGTACGGCTAGCTCTATGAAGCCAGGGAGAAACTGAGGCCCAAGAGGGGAAGAGACCTAACTGAGGTCACACAGCAAGCTAGAAGGGACCCACTGGACAGTGCAACCTCCAGCATGCAGGCGGGGAGGGCTCCAGGAATTTGGGAACAAGAAGCTGGGGTCACCTGTGACCCCCACTTACCTCCCCAGAAAAGGAAAGAAAATACATGTTTACCAAACCTTGTTGGTGTTCTCTTCTCTTCTCTTCTCTTCTCTTCTCTTCTCTTCTCTTCTCTTCTCTTCTCTTCTCTTCTCTTCTCTTCTCTTCTCTTCTCTTCTCTTCTCTTCTCTTCTCTTTTCTTTTTGAGTCGGAGTTTCACTCTTGTTGCCCAGGCTGGAGTGCAATGACACGATCTCAACTCACTGCAACCTCTGCCTCTCGATTCAAGCGATTCTCCTGCTTCAGCCTCTCGAGTAGCTGGGATTACCAGCTGGCTGGGATTACCACCAGGCCTGGCTAATTTTTTGTATTTTTAGTAGAGATGGGGTTTCACCCTGTTGGTCAGGCTGGTCTCCAACTCCTGACCTCAGGTGATTCACCCGCCTTGGCCTCACAAAGTGCTGGGATGACAGGTATGAGCCGCCACCCCCGGCCATTGGTGTTGTTTTCATTCAGAGAGGACAGAAAGGAAGAGACTGCCCCCACACAAAGCCACAGCACACCTGCCCCATCCAGTCCCATGGCCTCAGCACCTGGGCCCTTTGCCATGCTACCTGGGGCCCTGAGCTCCCACCTGCCTGGGAGCACTCACTGTAGGACTTTGGCAGGTCTTGCCTCTCTCTGGGCCTCGGTCCTCCCACCAGCACTGGTCGTCTGGCCCGTCACAGCAGTCCCTCATGGCCTGCCACCTCCAATCCATCCACCTCTAGGACTGCCAAACTGATCATGCATCTTCCCTACCTAACAGCCGCCCCTCCCACTACCTAAAGAATCAGGTGCAGACTCCCAACAGTCCCCCAAAGCCTTAACTCATCTCAGCATTAAAATAAAATACAATAAAAAGAATCAGGTGCAGACCCTTGACCAGGCATTCCAGCCCTTCCTCCCCGGGGGCCTCTCCTGCCCTCTCCTCCCAGCCCATCCTGACCATGCTGACTCTGCTCTGTCCATTTGTCATCCCCAAATGTACCTTTCCCATCCTGCATTTGTGTGTGCACCTGCCTCTGTCTGGGCTGACATGGACAGTCCCCTTTTTTGCCTGGTGACTTCCTTTCTAGCTCTCAAGGCCTGTTCCAATGCGCTCCCCAACTCAGTGTGTTCTCTGACCAAGCCCAGATTACCTGGACTTCAGCAACACTTTTCTGCCTCTTGCAGTTGCCCCAGCTTCCTGGGCTGAACTTCCAGAGCGTTTGTTATCCCATGCTCCACTGAAACAATGCCCAGACTTGTCTCTCCAGCCTGAATGAGTATCAGGACCTCTACTCATTCATCTCTGGCACCCTGGCACCTGGCACAGAACCTGGCATCCACTAGGGCTTAGGAGATGGGTACTGAATGAAGAAATGTAAAGGATGGATGGATAGATGGACAGATGGATGGACAGATGGATGGATGGTTGGTTGGATGGATGGATGGATGGATGGGCACATGGATGCATGGGCAGACGGATGGATACATGGATGGGAAGATGGAAGAGTAGATGGATGGACCAGAGGGACAAATATGTGAATGGATGGATGGGTAGGTAGGTGGTGAGTGGATGGATGGATGGATGGATGTGTGGGTGGATGGATGGATGGATGTGTGGGTGGATGGATGGATGGATGTGTGGGTGGATGGATGGATGGATGTGTGGGTGGATGGATGGATGGATGTGTGGGTGGATGGATGGATGGATGGGGGTGGATGATGGATTGAGATGTGGGGTGGATGGATGGAATGGCTGTGTGGGTGGATGATGGATGGATGTGTGTTGGATGGATGGATGGATGTGTGGGTGGATGGATGGATGATGTTGGGTGGATGGATGGATGGATGTGTGGGTGGAGGGTGGAGGATGGATAGGAAGATGAAGAGTAGATGAATGGATAGAGGGACAGATAGGTGGATCGGTCATGGGTATCGTGTTGTTGGATGATAGCTGGACAGATGGATGGATGAAAGGGGTGGTGGTTGACCACTGTGAGTGAGAGCTCTGGATCTGGGCTCTGACAGACTCAGGTTCAAGTGTCCTGGTGAGCACTAACTCCATGTCATGCACAGTCCCCTGGTGCATCCATATCCTGAGCCATTCAGTGATGTATCACTCTCTTCCTTCACTGCCCCAATATTCCCCCAGGGGTAAGCCCTGACATCAGGCTCTGCAGGGTGGCTGGGATGCTTCAAGGGAGGAGGAACAGATTCAGGGAGCCAGAAGAGGGGAGCGCAGAGGAGTCTGCAGGCCCAGCTTTCAGAAGGCCTGAGCTGGGCACTGTAGCCCCTGAATCCTATGTTGTGTCACCTAGGCATAGAGTATGCAGGGCAGACATCAGGGAGAGAGGAATCCTGGTCATGCCCCAGATCCCCAGGACCTAGAATACTGCCTCAGAGAGCAGAAAGAAATTACCCCAGCCCTTCTCAGGCCTGTGTCTACGGAGCCATCCCTTTCAGGCAAACTGCAGTTTGGGCACCCATCCTGTTGGGAGCTCACAGGGCCAGCTTGGGGCTGACGTAGGCACTGAACTCCCTGATCTCCAGGCTGTGGCCTTGGCCTCCAAGCCCAGAGTGGGGGTAGCTGGATGGGCCATGTCCTGCAGGCCAGGAATGGGTCCGGAGCAGTTTCCACATCTTTCCCATAGTCGGGGCTGGCAGGACGGAGCAGAACAAGATCCAGCTGGAATCCTGATGGGAACAGGGAAGCCGGGAACCTGTTTTGCAGGCTCCCTGCGGTCTCAGAGCCCTGAGGATCGCACATGCATAGACACACACACACACACACACACAGACACACACACACACACCTGTATCCCCATGGCCAGCAAGCTCTCTGGTTTCACCAGCCCATAGTAGATGCCTGCTAGGGTCATGGGAATGTCACAGCCACAGCAGCCACACATTGACTACATGAGAGGCCACCCATTCTCATAGAGTCAAAGTCAGTCTACAGTCATCTCTCAGTGACTCCTCCAGCATCAGGCCGACCACTCCTCTGGCTGCACCCACCTGACAGGATAGCAATGCAGGCATTCATTGAGCATGGATGTGGGCCAGATACAGGACTAGCTCACTTCATCCTCACAACGACTTTGAATTTTGCACCATCATGCAGATGGGGAAACAGAGCAACTTGTGGGGAGTCTTGCCCAAGGTCACACAAGGAGTGGGCACAAGCACTAGGCTTTGGGCTCTGGCAGCCCAAATCCAGGGTCCATGCAGGAGCCTTTCACCAGCAAGAGCAGGAGCCTTTGAAACTCAGGGTTCTTGGCTGGCATGGGGGACTGTGTTTTATAAAAGTGGCGAGTGCCTCTGGTTGAATGTTTAATGTTCATATCAATGAATCTCCACCGTATCCATCACCAGAGCCCTCCAGGGCAGATGGGCATTCGAGAGGCCGCCCGCGCCCAGCATTGGATGGAGGGTGAGGTGAGGCCTCAGGCAGCTGACCCAGGCTGCAGGATGGGCTCAGCCTCCTGTCTCCAGCATTCTCCTAGTGCTGGTTGGGACAGGACCCTGCCTCATTGTGGGCACTAGCCAGCCATCTGTCCCCAGTGACGCAGCAACCCAGACCTGCCTGCCTGGAGAACAGCCCTCCACAATAATAATAATTATGACAACTATTATTAGTATTCTATTGTGGTGACGGTAATAACCAGCTTGGCGTCGTGGTCAGGAGACCAGACTCTGTGCCAGGCAGACCTGGCTGCACCTCCCAGCCACCCCTTGGCTGTGGGACTTTAGGCCAGTACCTTGACCACCCCCTACACCTTAGCTTCCTCCTCTGCAGATGGGAGGAGGCTGCTCAGGTGCATTGGTTCCTGCTTCCAGAGGGTGGGGCTACACAGGCAGAGTTCTGGACAACCTGGCCTGGAAGCCACAGGAAGGCAGGCCCCGCAGCACTGTGTGTTTTTAAAGCTGACCTACCTGGCCTCTCAAGGGAACCCATGATGAAAGGTTCCGGCACCCCTCGCCAGTCATCAGCCCACACGCTGCTTCACTTCCTGTAATGACAGTGCTGGGTCAGTGGCTTACCCACTTTGCTTGGCAGGCACCGTGCAATTTTCATTAGGTCACATACTCATTATTTCTCCAGATGACTCTCAGCCAGGGAGATGTGAATTTGATGGGCTGCCCATTTTACAGACGGGGCAACTGAGGCGTGCAGCAGGCAAGGGCTTGCTTCCGGCCTTGGAGAGGGCAAAAGGTCAGTGGTTCAAGTAGGGATTCTGAATTTGGCCTCTGTGGTTCCCTGAAGTAGGTTCCTGGGGAAAAGAGAGTGGAGAATCATGGTTGCTGGGAGTGGTGCAGGGAGGAGGCAGAAGGCGTCGGTGGCCTGCAGAGGCTGCCTGGCCCCAAAAACAAACTCACACTCACTCACAGGCCAACTGCTTGGGCCGCTGCCTGCTCTGCCTCAGATCCTCCAGGATGGAGACGTGGGGGAGAGGGAGCTGGATCCCATGCCTGCTGCTGTCAAGGTCAGAGAAGGGGTGAGGTGTGCCTGGGTTGGGAGCTGGGGCTGTAAATGCCTGACCATGTGGGAGCTGGTAAGAAGACAGCACAGTCTTGCCCCTTCCTGAGCCCTGGCCCAGGTGCTGTGTCACGGACTTTGTAGTTCCTTCTGTCCCCACCATAACCCCGTGGGGCCAGTGCTGCTGCTGGCCCATCCACAGATGAAGACACACCCGAGATGCGACTGCTCAGGCCACAGAGCTGATTGGCAACAGGTCTGCCCCTGAACCCAGGCCCGAGTGCCCCAAAACCCTGCTTTATCTCATCCCATGCTCCAGGGGAGCCACAGCCAGGGAAGAGGAGAAGTGGCCGAGTGCCGTGGCCGAAGCGAGGGTGGAGAGTCAGCTCTGGTTCCCACTCTGGTCTGCCAAGCTCTTGGCAAGCCTCAGCCCCTTCTGAGTTTCCATTTTCTCACCTGAAGGCGTGAGTAGCTTCCCTGTCTGGCCTGGCTGCCTTGTGGGCTCAAAGGCAATGTGAGAGGTGCCCATTTCATGCTTGGCATATAGTAGGTACTCAAGTAAAGTAAGTTTCCATCTTCCTTTTCCCTCAATAATAAAGCAAAGTGTTCCCTCTCCTAGACAAAATATTACATTTTAGGATGAGTGATGATGGAATTGTAGGCAGCTTGTCGGGCCGGCACTGGCGGGGCTGCTGGGAAAAGATCTCTGAGCTCCTCAAATCACAGGCACAGCAGCCCCGGGAGGGGAGTCCGGTGCTGCTTGCTGCAGGCAGGAGCCTCTGCGTCCTCTTCCTTCAAGAGTCTTTCAGGGCCAGGTGTGGTGGTTCGCATTTGTAATCCCAGCACTTTGGGAGGCCGAGGCTGGAGGGTTGCTTGAGACCAGGATTTACAGACCAGCCTGGGCAACATAGCAATATCCTGTCTCTTCAGAAAACAAAAAAATCAACCAGGTGTGGTGGTGCACTCTTGTAGTCCCAACTGCTTGGGAGGCTGAAGTGGGAGGATCACAGCCCAGGAGGCTGAGGCTACAGTGAGCTGTGATCATACCACTGCACTCCAGCCTGGGGGACAGGGCAAGACTCTGCCCGAAAAAAAAAAAAAAAAGTGTCTATTGTCATCTCAACTGCACCACTTCCCAAAACTCACCAGAATTCTCCCGGGCTGAGTTCTTTTCATAATCTCATGCTAATGGAGAGTGATTTCTGTGGACTCATACCTCAAGAAATTGTGGCTCTCTCAGAGCCAGCCTTAAAGGGTAATAGGCAT
Organism: Rhinopithecus roxellana; assembly: GCF_007565055.1. Lineage (NCBI taxonomy): Eukaryota > Metazoa > Chordata > Mammalia > Primates > Cercopithecidae > Rhinopithecus > Rhinopithecus roxellana. The sequence continues at coordinate 158,180,283 of NC_044553.1, read as the reverse complement.
TCAAAACTGCTAAGGCAGCTCCCAGGCACCGTTACACCCCTATTAAATCACATACACCATTAAAAGGATAAAAGCCTGTGCTGGCATGCACATGTGTGCATGGCTGTCTTCCTAGGATGCTCTTCCCCAGCTCTGCCGCCTGCAGGAATGGGAGCCTCCTTTCAGGCTCAGCACACGCATCTCTGCAGTGACACCTTCCCAGCTCCCCATTCAGAATTGCCACCCTTCCTGGCAGTTCCATAGCACATGGGTCTTGTTTACAGCACTTTGCACTGCCTCTGTCTTAACTCCCAGGTAGGCTATGAAATTGATGACAGGGATGGAAGCTGTCGTTCGTTCAGTTCACAGCATGCTGAGTGCTTTATGCTCTTGGCCTGTGATCCTCACTAGCGCTCTTTAATGTGATGACCATCCCATTTTACAAATGAGGAAATTGAAGCTCAGAGAGGTTAAACCATTTGCCCAAGCCTGGCTAATCCCAGGCCTGGGCTCTTTCAACAGCATGGTGCTGCCTCTGCAGGGGCTCCACCCTGGGCTGGGTTGTGGGGAACTCAGGACCCCTCAGTGGAAAGGGTGGCCGAGCAGGTAGGCAGACAGGGCCAGCACAGTATGTTGCTACCATAACTGGGGACCCTGGGATTTGGTGGGAGCCAGACAGGTTGGGGGGATCATGGGAAAGAATTTCATAAAGCTGTGTCCTGGCATGAGTCAGTCAGGTGAGGAAGAAGGATAGAGCATTGGTGGCAAAAACAGCACCATGTCACACAGCCATGTGACAGATGACAGTTGTCAGGGAGCAAGCTCTTCATGCTGTCATTTGAGCAGGATGGAAATTGTGGGCTGGAGAGCAGGGCAATGAGGAGACGCCACGACTCCCTGGACAGAGCACCCCAGGGGTGACACTCTGTAAATCAGTGCAACCTAGAGTGAGAGGGTCTCTAAGGGTGGGCCACAGATCTCTGCCTTCATCCCTGCCTGTTTCAATCAAGTCTGGATGGAGCCATTAGAGCTTATCAGGCGTGCCAAAGGCAATGTCCCATGAGAACGTTACATTTCCAGAAACCTCAGAAGGTGGAACCAGAGACTGAAACCAACAGAAGGGAATTGAACAGGGAGAACAAGAATAGCCTGCTTTCAGGTGCAACAGGTCAATTGCACAAACTGACAAGTTGATGGCAAGGTCCTATTTTCCCCCTGCCTCCTGAAATTGTGTTTAAAAAGTGAATCTTTGGCCAGGCCCGGTGGCTTACGCCTATAATCCTAGCACTTTGGGAGGCCAAGGTGGGCAGATCACAAGGTCAGGAGATAGAGACTATCCTGGTTAACACGGTGAAACCCAGTCTCTACTAAAAATACAAAAAATTAGCCAGGCGTGGTGGCAGGCACCTGTGGTCCCAGCTACTTGGGAGGCTGAGGCAGGAGAATTGCTTGAACCCGGGAGGCAGAGGTTGCAGTGAGCCAAGATCGCATCACTGCACTCCAGCCTGGGCGACAGAGCAAGACTGTGTCTCAAAAAAAGGGAATCCTCTGAGGTTGAGATGGAGAGATCTGTTTGCTGGGCCTGCCCGCAGGAAGTTCTCTAAAAACATCTGTGGTCAGTGGGTCCTGGATGGGTGTCCTGACCTGGGCGAGTCCTTGGGAGGAATCAGCCAGTTCCCCTGCACCAGGATGGGGCTAACTCAGCAGAGCCTGTGAGGCTCCAGTGCCCACCCACAATAGCTGGGGTTGGTGTAACCCACAGAAAATCCCCCAGTCCCACCCAGGAACAGGCATCCCAGTTGCCTCAAGATCAGCGAGGGCCTTCGCCAGCTGGACAGCAGAGGTGGGGTGGTGAGGACAGAGGGCGGCCTTCTGTGCCTGCGATGAACTATCACTTGAGCCCAGGAGTTCAAGACCAGCCTGGGCAACATGGTGAGACTCCATCTCTACAAAAAAATACAAAAATTAGCTAGGCATGGTGGTACCTGCCTGTAGTCCCAGCTACTTGAGAGGCTGAGGTGGGAGGTTGGTTTGATCCAGGGAGGTTGAGATTACAGTGTACTGAGATTGCACCACTGCACTCCAGTCTGAGCAACAGAACAAGACCCTGTCTCAAAAAAAGAAAAGTGGGCGTAACATAAAGAGTAGGGCAAATCGTGGTCAGATGGTGACCTAGGGTGGGTACTCACAGCAAGCACTCCCTCTATACCTCTGCAAGATGGCCATGCTCTCTTAGCTTGTTCACCTCTAGGGACAGGGAACTCACTATGTTGAACCTGGGACAGGGCAGACCCCAGACCTGCCTTCGGAGAATCCGCACTCTTGTGGGGAAGTGAGCTGGCGGCAGGGGCGGGGCCAGCCTCCAGGTCTGACTCTGCTGTTCTTTCAGAGGGTGTCCCCAGAGGGAAACGGGCTAGAGAGCTCCAGAGATGGGCCCTGCCCAGAGGCCTGGCCTGCCTATGTTCTGCAGGCAGAGGGAGAGTGACCCTTGTGCTCAGGCAGCCGGCCAGAGCCCTGGGAAGCCGAGACCCCTCCTTCCTGTGGGAAGCTGGTAGGCCACTGCCCACAAGTGACCCTCCCACAGCGGCCCCTGTCCCCCTTTCCCTCACTGCTCCTGACCCCCCCACCCCGCACCTGAGTGGTGACAGCTGGGAAGGGCTGATACCTGCCCTCGGCCCCCCTTGGGGGAAGAAGGGGCTTCCTTAAGGAGGAGCCTGGACACCCCTCTTCTCTTGCCCCTCAGAGTCTGGATCTAGCCAGGGACTCTGACCTGGATGTGGGGGTGCTGGGATGGGGAGGGAGAAAAAGGGGGAGGGCACTCCCTGCAAGAGGCCCAGGTCAGGGCAGGGGTTCCCGGACCCTCAGCCAGCCATTCCTGTCCGGCAGGTTGGAGGGGCCAGGGGCCAGAAGCTCTTTGTTGTCTGGAAGGGCAGAGAGATTATCTGCCCACTGGATTTCAAGGCCTTCTTTCTGCCCTCTCCCAAAGCTGCTGACAGACCTGACTCCCTGGGGAGCTGAGGGATGCTTTTCTTGTTTCCTGTGACCTCCACAGAGAAAAATCCATCACTGGCTGGCTGAGCAATCCAGGCAGGTCCAAGAAAGACGGCATTGAGTCACCTGGGTCCTCATTGCCCTGACAGCCGTGAACGCATCATCCAGCTGGTAATTAGCTCTTACAGGAAAGGGAAAGGTCTGTCATTTTCCTCCGGAAGTGCCACGCGGGGATTGCCGGCTGCCCCTCCTTGAAGCCAGAGAAAGGCCGGATCCTCATCCTGGGGCCAGCCTCTGTTAAGGATGTGGATTAGGGGTGGGAAAGTATCCCTCCTTCCACTCAGGAATCCCACTTCTGGGAACTTACCCCAAGGAAACAATCCAACAGGAAAGCAAAGCTGTGCACAAACACGTTCCCATAGGAGTTCTGTATAATAGAACCAGCGCCCAGCAGTGGGAACAGCCACGAACCACGGCTGGGATAAATATCACCTGGCTGTGAAACAGGGCAAATGGGGAGGATGGGGGGCAGGGGGCTCGGAGGTCCTGGCTTAGCACTCAAGGGTTCCTGAACTTTGACATCCCAGCCTGATCCCTACCCTGACACTGGCAAATAGACCAGTTCAGAGGTGGTGACTCCCATCTCCAGGTAGGGGACCTAGCAAGTATCCCACTGAGTCTTATCATCACGCAGGTGTGAGAACCCCTGCTTACATTGCAGCTTCAAGGATGCATTTATTTAAACTCTAAATATATATATGTGTATGTGTATATATATGTATGTGTATGTATATATATGTATGTGTATATATATGTGTGTGTGTGTATATATATATATATTTTTAGATGGAGTCTTGCACTGTAGCCCCAGCTGGAGTGCAATGATGTGATCTCGGCTCACTGCAACCTCTGCCTCCCAGGTTCAAGCAATTCTCCTGCCTCAGCCTCCCAAGTAGCTGGGATTACAGATGCCCACCACCACACCCGGCTAATTTTTTGTATTTTTAGTAGAGACGGGGTTTCACTATGTTGGCCAGGCTGGTCTTGAACTCCTGACCTCGTGATCTGCCCACCTCAGCCTCCCAAGGTGCTGGGATTATAGGCGTGAGCCACCGTGCCCAGCCAACTCTAAGTCTTAGTTGTGGCATCTGTAAAATGGACCCAGCACCAGGGCCAGTCCCCAGGGTTCCGGGAGGGATAGTGAGATCATGGTGAGGCTCCGTGAGGAACTGCCACCAATTGCAAATTACACAGCTCCTGTCTCCCTCTCACCCTCCCCAGTCCCCAGGCCACATAGGCTGCTTTGAGAACATCCCAGTGCCCAGAGCTGTGCCCAGGCCTGGCATGATGTTTCTGCAAGCCTTCTCCATGCTCCTCCTGCCGGGCCGGGCCCTGGTCCGGGCTCTGCAGAGAGGAGTGAGCTCCAAGGTGCACTGGCCAGCCCCACACACCAACACCAGATGTGCACCCCTCCCATTGCTTTTCTACCTGCGTCCCTGAGAGCCAGCAGTGTTCCTAGGGTGTCTGTGCCCACACCGCCCTAGGCATTGGGAGGGGCCCCATGGAGAGGAGGCACCCAAAGGAAGCAGCTGAGCTGAGTTCCAGAGAATCTTTGAGAGAAGGAAAAGCCAGGCAGAGGCCTTGCCAATGCTGTTAGGTTTTCAGCCGGCTGGGTGAGGCCAGAGTGAACCTCAGGTAATGGCCGTATGCACAGGTCAGGGCTGGAGAGGTGGGCTTTAGGGACATCAGGCTACAAGGGGGAGTTGGAAGGTGAAGCTCATGCATCTCCTGGCAACCATGAGGCAAAGAGAAGCCCTGAATGTGGAGCCCCGCAGGGAGCTGGGCGTTTCACTCCTTGGCTGAGTCCCTCCTAACGGGACTCAGTATCTCCAAGCGTTCTCTAGGATTGGACCAGTCTAGTGCTCCTCAGGCCCGGGTGGACCTTCCACGGGTCCGCCAGGCAGCCCGGCCACTTCCCAGACCCGCTCTCCCATGGGCTTCCAGGACAAAGCTCTGAGATTCCCAGGATGCCAAGTCTTGTGCAGCCCCGGTTGGTGCCAGTGCTTCCTCTTTGGTAGCTGGCGGTGTCCCCTCTCTAGGGCAACCCCCACCTGCTTTGAAGGGCTCCCTCTGACAGACACTGAGGGTGGGATGTGTGACTAAGAACAGATTGTACGGTGAAGGGAAGGGTTTGTAGCTGCCCCGCTGGGAGCCCCTGGACCAGGCAAGGTGCCTCCTTGCTCTGAAATTCCAGCTGGGACTGCCTGTCCCTTTCTCTTGGGTGGGTCCTCCACCTGCCTTCGCTGGCACACCTGCCATGGGAGAAATCTGCTATGGACCTCCAAACTCATGCCCAATAGTCCCAGTTTCTGCAGGTAAAATGGGCACAGTCATCCCTGCCCACCTTGCAGCCTTGTTGGGAGGATGGGAGGAGGAAACAGCCCAGAGAGTGCTTTGCAAACTGGAAATGACTGGGGAAACTGAGGGGCTGACCAGGCTTCCTTCTCCAGCAGGCAGGCCCTGGCCTGGGGTGTTGCTGGTGGTGATGGTCTGGTCTGCGAGCTTCCATCAGGCAATATTCCTCGCCCTCCTTACTTGTTTCACACGCCACAGCCCAGAGCTAGGTTTTATCACTATTTAAATAAATTATGTTGATATTTAAATAAAATAATGCATGCACTCAGGCTAAAAACAATCACGGAACACTAAGATGCTTGCAAGGAAATGAGATGGTTCCCCACCCCTCCCTTTCCCCACTCCCCAGAGCAACCAGTTTCCACATTTAGTTGTTCTTTCTGGCTTTGCAGTCTCCACATTTCTCATAAGATGTTTACGTTGCTATTTCTTGATTTTTCAATTCTAGACATTTCTGTTGCTTTCTCATGGTGACAGATGAGGCTTCAGCTCTCTGAAACCCTCCCACTCCCGCCTCCCCTCCCTCAGCCTCTTTAGAGGGCTTTATGCATTTCTTAGTTAATAGCTGGTCAAGGGTTTTATGATGATGATCGCGTAAATATTATTCCATGAAAGTCAGGAAGTGGTCAATGACAGTTTCTTGTACAGTTTTGTTTGTGTGTGCCCTGGAGTGAATGCATTTATTTATAACTTGCAAGGTATTATGTGTCTCTTCTTAATTTTTCATCTGATCTACTCTAAACTGAGTGCTGGTGTTGTCAAATGCTCTGACAGTCTGTAATCTACTCTGTTTTGCCCTAAGTTCCCCATCTTCTGCTCTGGGGTCACTTCTCTGCCCCCTGGGAAGGATCCTCCTTCCTGGGTGATCGCACACCCCCTGGTTGTTCTCAGCTCCTATGGGAGCATGTGCAACCAAAGCTTCCTAGAAGGTGCACAGTCGTTATATTCTATTTAAACTTAAATTTTATTTTGAGGCCTTGCATTTTTGCAAGGTTTACAAGGTTGATCCTTCCTGTGGGCATAAAATCCAGGCAGGAAATCCTTTTCCCCCAGATTTTAAAGGCAACTGATCGTTCTGCGGTCCTCTAGCTTCCATTCTTGCAAGGAGAGGTCCAATGATAGGCTTATTATTATTATTATTTTTAATTTAAAAACACATGCACAGAGTTTCAAACATAAAACTATAAAGCTTATTTAAAAAAAAAAAAAAAAAGTCCCTGCGTTATCTCTCTCTACCCAATTCCTAGTTCCCAGAGGCAACTTTTCTCTATATTTGATTCTGCAACTTTTCTCCAGACTTGAAAATAACACACTTGTACTGTTCTTTACTGGCTCTCCAGCTTCTGACACTCTCATTTGCCTTTCTCTTACCGATGAGGAGGCTTCAGGCCACTTACGTCCCCACCCCTCCCCACACAGGCCAATCCTCCCAAGATTGCTACACCGTAATTTCTGGTCAAATTAGTATTGTTTACATATTACGCTACGCTACAGTCACGTATCACTTAACGACAAGGATATGATTTGGGAAATGCGTCATTAGGTGCTGTCATCATTGTCATGGAGCATACAATGCTAGATGGGATAGCCCACTACACACCCAGGCCAGATGGTCTAGCCTATTGCCGCTAGGCTACAAATCTGTACAGCATGTGCCTGTACTGAATGTTGTAGGAACTGTAACACAATGGCAAGAATGTGTGTGTCTAAACATAGAAAAGGTACAGTAAGAACACAATATTATCTGACGGGACCACCGTGGTGTGTGTGACCCTGACCAAAATGTGACCAAGCAGCATGTGACTCTATATAAACATTATGGCCAGCTGAGCCATGGTATGGCCTGATTGGATTTCCTTCCTTGTGCAACTTCTGGGTTTCCCTGGGGATTAATAATTGCCTCCTTGTTTTGACTTGCTTGGTTTTTTTCTGGGCTTTTCACCAAACTTTGACAGAGCTCTAATATTCCTCTCCAAACAGCCAAGCACCCCCAGCAAGGGAATCCATGAGCTTGGGAGCCTCCTTTTCTAATCTGCGCTGATTGCTTCTGTCTGCAAAGCCCTCACCCTGGGCCTCCCTTTCTCTGTGTCTGAATCGCATGTCTTGTTTCGTTTCCTCCCTTTCTTTTCTTTCTTTCTTTCTTTCTTTCTTTTTCTTTTCTTTCTTTCTTTCTTTCTTTCTTTCTTTCTTTCTTTCCTTCTTTCTTTCTTTCTTTCTTTCTTTCTTTCCTCTTTCTTTCTTTTTCTCTCTTTCTTTCTCTCTTTCTCTCTCTCTCTTTCCTTCCTTCCTTCCTTCCTTCCTTCCTTCCTTCCTTCCTTCCTTCCTTCCTTCCTTCCTTCCCTCCTTCCTTTCTTTCCTTTCTTTCTTTTTCCTCTCTCTCTTTTTTCTCTTTCTTCCTTCCTTTCCTCTCTGCCTTTCCTCTTTCCCTCTTTCTTTCTTCTTTTCTTTTAACTGCCTTCCTTTCTTTTCTTTTCTTTCTTTCAGCACTGCCACCGAGGCTGGGGTGCAGTTGCACAATCGCAGCTCATTGCAGTTTCAACCTCCCGGGTCGAGTAACCCTCTCACCTCAGCCTCCTGAGTAGCTGGCAGCACAGTCATGCACCACCAAGCCCAC